>NW_004955532.1:2166129-2291424 GCF_000276665.1 Chinchilla lanigera | reverse complement strand
CTCGCGGACGCTGTCCTGGCGCTTCTAGCTGCGTCGCGAAACTTCCCCGCGGTGCCCCCGCTTCCCCCGACCACCCCGACGGGGCAGGGCCAGGCCTGCGGGACCGGGGGCGGGGCGAGGGTCCGGGCCTGCCGGCGGACTGCCCTGCCGCTGTCCGGCTGAGCCGGGACCTGTGACCCCTGCCCAGCAGAGTTGGAGGCGAGCATCAGCCCCGCGGTTTCTCCCGGGTGGAAACCTGCCGCTTTCAAGTCAGGGCTGGGGGCACCTCCACGCCTGTCTTTTGGGGGTCTTTTCTTTGAGGGGGGCTGGATGCACAGGGTGCGAACACCTTGCTGTGATCAGTGTTGCGGGTTCTCAGCCTCCCCACCCCACTTGAGGGCAGGATCCCTCGCAGAGCCCAGTTGGGAGGTGAGGGGCCTGGGGTTGGGACAGGGGTGAGTGGGGGGAGCACCCCGCCGGCCTCTGCTGCTGCTCCCCCTGCCAGCAAGGTAATAGCATCTCCAGCTCCGCCAGCCTCTGCTGGTGCTTGTGGTCCTTCCGAGCCTCCTCACCCTCCTCAGGAGCCCGCAAACTCGGCCAGCTGTGTCTGGGCAGCGAGTGGGTATGCGGTGTGTGTGCCCCTTAGTATGGAAGTATTATCAGGAACACACTGCTCCTGATACCGAATGTCAGTGCGGAGACACCCCTTTGGGACGTAGTGACCACCCTGCCTCTGCTTCCTGTCCCCGGCTCTGAGGAGCCACCTGTCCCTGCGCTCTGTCACCAGTGTCTTGGCCTAGGGTCTGGGGCATGAGGACTGGGGCTGCCGTGGCCAAGGGGAAGAGGCTGGCCTCAGCCGGCTGCATCGTTAGAGCAGTCCTACCCAAGGGTGAGGGCCCCTGGTTCCACCGCAGAACCTGCCGGCTCCGGCTTGTACGCTCTTCCCGATGAGGAAAAACAAAACTCGGGGAAGGCACCGCTCTGAGTCTGTCTCCCTGCGTCTTTCTCTCCTTGCACAGCCGGCTTTGCTCAGGCGGGTGATCACTTGTCAAATTACAGGTGCCACACGGACGTGTCCTCTGTCAGCCGTGTGGATTGTGTGTGCGGCGGGGGTGGGGGGTGGACGGGGAGAGGAGAATGGTATGGAAGTTTAGGGTCAGTGGGCACGTTATTGTCTTTCATTTGCCGTGATGGAAATGGACTTAAGCCACAGTGTTTAAACAAGAGCAGAAGCGCTATTTTTTTGTTGTTCCTTTTTTCAAAGTCAAGCCCAAGCTAAGCCGTAGTTATTTTTTTCCTAGCTGTTTCCTGGCTCCTTGAGTGAAGGTTTAAGTAGACGTCCCTTTCTGACCTCACTCTCCTTCATTGCAACCCGCAGTTGTTCACATGGCTTCTGGGCCTGCACCAGTCTCCCCTAGAAGGCCAGTGTCAGACCCTGACCAGCATGGACACCTGTCCCTCTGTCTTCAGCCTGGAGATGGTGAGGCGGGTGTGACGGCCGTGGCACATTTACAGCTGGACGCTCTTCTCTTGATATAGCTGGAGCTAATTTGAGGGTTTGGGACATGCGTTGCAAGCCATAATTAGGGAGTGGGAGTAGGGGGTGGGGCAGGGCAACTGGGGGGGTAGGGGGTGGGGCAGGGGCAGCTCTGAGGGTCCAGGGAAGGTGACTAATGCTGTGATATCTCGCAGGGTTTGCTGTGACAGCCAGCGCCCTCCAGCTGCCCTGAACCCACAGATGCAGATGTTTATTGATCCTTAGAGAAAGGAAGGGGGGGAGTCTTGAGGGTCCCCCCTCCAGGACCACAGCTGGTTGAACGGACATAAAAGGCTGAGGCTGACATTGGGGCCAGAGGGCTCTGTGGAACTCCGGTGTCCTCCTGAACCTTCTCCCAGTGCAGCATGGCCAGGATGACTCTGCTAACAGGTGGATTTCCGAGGTGGAGAGCAGGTCCCTCACTCCCACGGCTTGGAGGTGATCACCCCTCCCTGAGGAGGGGCCCTATGCCCAAGTAACTTCCTCATTAGTATCTGTCGTCATGCACGGGCCTGCCATGCAAGCAGCTGTGTTTTAAGCAAGTGCGCGTTCGGGGTCTGGTGGCTGTTATTTCTGAATCGCGGTGGCAGCATGGCTCTCTGCCCGCCAGGTGAAATGGACCGGTGCAGCAGCCAGACTGAGAAGGGCAGAGGAGTTCCTGCTGGAGCGGGGATAGGACTTCCATTCTAGGGAGAGGGCCTCCCTCTTCCCACCCAGGTCAGGGGTACAGAGCAGCAGCGGCGGTGTGCGTATGGCGGGTGTGCCTGTGTGTGTGCTCGTGTTGGGGAGGACAGTCGGTGCGTACTCCCTTCTACCTGCTCCCGCCTGCTTGCAGCTCTGCCCACCGCGCGCTCGTGCCTGGCGCTGCTGTGAGGCAGCCCTCGCTGCTCTCCACCCTGCGCTTCCTCTCCCCTGCCCCCTGCTCTTCGCGTTTTCATCGCTTTTGTCCCAGCACCTTGCCTGTTCCTCTCACCAGCCTGTGTCCATCCTGCGCTGCCTGCCCCTTTGTCCTCTCCCTTGGCTGTCCCTGCTCTCTGGTGTCCCTGGGCTTCTCTGACCCCTGCTCTGTGGAGTGCTGGCTGAGTGCAGGGTGCAGCGTGGGCTGAGCTGCCTGCCCATCTGGCCATTCCAGTAGTGGAGGAGGCCAGTGCCTCCCTTCCTCTGGGGGTGATGGGGAGCTGTGAGGGGCAGATTCGTGATGGCCAGGATACATTGGTGCTCCTTCCCGAGCAGACACGCGGGGAGCAGTGCCGCGACGGGGCATGCGTCAGTCTAGCTTTGGTTAATGGTGGGTGACGTGCGTCTGTCTGGGCCTTGGAGCCCCCGTCTCCACCTCCCCATTGCTCTGCCCGTTGGAGGGAGGCAGCATTCCACGCCTGGGTCCCCCATCTTCCCAACAACCTGCCGCAGCTTTTGCAGGAGGGAGGGGGAGGCTTCGCGGCCCGCCGCCGCCACAGGAATGCAGCACTGCCAGGTGCTCACAGCCTTCCTGGTACAGAGGGTCTTTGAAGAGACCCTTCGCCGCCGCCCCTCAGCCCCACTCTTAGGGGGTTCCTCCTGCTGGCCGGCTCTGTCAGGCTCAGCCCCGAGAGGGAGGAGGCCCACGTTAAGATGAGGCCCCTCGGCGTTGCGAGTGCCTCCCTCCAGATTGCTTGTCACATGCATGTCTCCGGTGATGCTGGCCCCACAGTGGAGTGAGTTCTTCTGCACCCAGTGCTGCCCCCTGCTCTGCCTGGGCGCAGGTAGGCACCTCCTGCTCCTGGCTCCTCAGACATGTATGGACAGACACCGCCAGCCCCTGGGAGGCGGCAGTGTGGGGACGTAAGTGTCAGGTGTAAACCTCGTGTGCTCAGACTTTGACCTCCGGAGCTGACCCACTCCATTGCGATGACCTTGGCTTAATTTCTCCAACTGAGGTGCTAAAGTCATCTCAAGAGGCTGGTGGGAAGAAATAATGGGGAGGGGTGGCCTCTGGGGTGCAGAGAGGCTCCCTGAGCACAGCACAGCCACAGCCGCTGTTCACAGCAGCGTCAAGCCCAGATGCCACGCCACAGGCCCTTGTCGCCAGTCTCCTCTTGACCCTCCGCAAGCCAAGTGCATTCTTATCTCCCTGCTCTGTGCCACCACTCATCACTGGTGCCTGCTTTTCTTTACGCACATCTTTTGGAGGCCTCTCTGCTCCCAGCTCTGGGTATACCACCTGCTCTGGCTATTCCCAGCCACACGAGATGCCATGTTACTATCTTGACCTCAGATCCCCTGAATGTACCCATCCTACAGATGGGCAGACTGAGACTCAGGAAGATGAAAGGACCTGTCCCAAGCCCACAACTGCTGGAGGAAGGACTGGGAGAGGATTGTTCTGTTAGACGTGTAGCTGCCCTGCTAGGAGGCCAGAGACATCTGGGCCCAGGAAGGAATGTGTGTGTGGGGCAGGGTAGAAACCTGAGTCGGAGTGGAGGAAAATGAAGAGGCCTAGGCCATGGGAGGTGGCAGTGGGGCCCAAGTGAGCTCCCCACTGTAACCTTTCCTGCCCCGTCCCTCATCCCTCCTCGGGTCTGAGGCAGTCACAGAGGCCGCCCTTCTCTGCCCCACCAGCCGAGGGTTGTCTGTCTGCCAGTAGTCATGGGCCAGGCTGCTAGGCAAGGCACTGAGCTGCGGGGAGAGGCGGTCTCCATCTCCAGATTCCAGTATGATGCTGGAGGAAAGGTCACGGGGTCGGGTTCTGAGTCTCTTCTTGGAAACGTGGAGCTGGACTCTCTCTGCAGTGTTGCCTGGCCCAGGGACATCAGCAAACTCAGACCTTCTAGGTGCCTGGCGTTGGTGGGCCTGGACAGGATTGGTGGGGTTGGGTGGAGGTGGGGGATGAGCCAGGGCTCTTGAGGGCTTGTTGCCATCTCGGGGGCAGCTGGAGTTCAGCAGCCTACAGGGTAGCGTCCCATGGGACACTTTCTGTTTCCCTTCCAGCTGCCCCCACGGTCACTGTGGGGAGGGGCTCTGCTCACCGCTGGCTTGAGCCCCACAGCCTACTGGGGAGATGGTCTTCATGTCAGGTTTATTTTTTCCTGGTGCCTATCTAAACAAGAAGCTACAGAATCAATATTCGTATTCCCAGAGGGAAGGGTATGTGTGGTTTTTGCTTTTTTTCCTTTCCCTTTCTTTCTTGTCCTGTGTAACCTGAAGAGCCATCTGTGCT
This sequence comes from Chinchilla lanigera, assembly GCF_000276665.1. NCBI lineage: Eukaryota > Metazoa > Chordata > Mammalia > Rodentia > Chinchillidae > Chinchilla > Chinchilla lanigera. Next base: position 2,286,712 of record NW_004955532.1, on the reverse strand, counting down.
GCTACGTCAAGGGAGAGATGGGGTGTCACTGCAAGTGACCACAGAGACTGAGATGCCCCCAGGAGCAGCGTCAAGCCCAGATGCCACGCCACAGGCCCTTGGGGGGCCTGTGGAGCTTGGGGATCCCCACAGCTGTCTCTTGGGGCTCCCTAAAGGAGTGGAGTGTTCTGTCCTTCAGGTTCACACAAGCTGAGCCTCACGTCGTGTGGGTGAACCCTGCCCTGCCTCTGTGGGATGCAGGCTACTGGCTCGCTGTCCCCATGCCCCGCCTGGCTCACTTCATCTGGGCCCTGCAAGACTTTCCTTCTGCACCTGGCCTGGTCTGCTCTCCCTGCCCCCAGTCACTGACTAGGTGCCGGTGCCGGTGCTGGTGCCTGAGCCTGACGACGGTGGGACCTCACAGACTAGGAGACCGAGACCATGCCTAGCTGGGATTAAGTGGGGGACGCTGCCCGTGGAGGCCCTGAGGGTTCGCACCTTGCATCGAGGGCCCTCTGTCAAGGGCAAGTGCAACCCAGTCTTCTCAGCTGGAGAGTTGGCTTGGTGACCTTGGCAGAACGCATCCTCCCCTGGGCCCGGTTTCCTGTTTCTAGGGTCCTCTGACTGACATTCCAGGGCCCTGAGAGGGAAGGTCTTCTGCACTCCGCCCCAGTGGGGTGAAGCCTGACCTTATCTGTGCAGGTGTGCGGGCGTCTAGCCTCCCATAAGGGCCGGTGGCTATACTTTAGGTTCCTTGGAGCTGCTTTTCAGGCTGACCCACTTTGAGCTCAGATTAGCCTAATTGTTAAGCAGAGAGGGAGGGGAACAGGAAGTCTTTCTCACTGGTCATTAACCATCTCTCCCCACCTTGGAAGTGGTACTCGTCAAACAAAGGGCAAGCGATAGGATGAGAAGGGTGAGAGTCACCCCGCTCTGTCTGTCCCTTGCACACCCTCTTAGAGTCAGGGCCCCCTGCTTGCATCTTGACGGCTTTCTTCCCAACTGGCCATTTCTTTCTGAGTGAGCCCCTCTTGGCGGGCACTGAGACTCTGCCACACTCCCCTGAGCTGCATGGCTGCATGACCTTGGGAACGGGCCCAGCCTCTCTGGGCTTTGGAGCCTTATCTGTAAGACGAGGTTCTCATGCTTGGGAAGCTCGTGGGGTTGGGATGTGACAGGTCATGAGGGAGCAGCCTGGCCCCGAGGAGTGAGTGCAGAGGGCCCATAAGCCCTGACGGGGTCTTAGAAGGCTCTCAGTCCAGTAGTGCCTGCGTTCTGTGTGCCAGCCACCTGCCTGTAGCACCCAGGCCCTGCAGATACCTGGGCTCACTTACAGTTTCTAGCACTTTCCTCTAGTGCTTGGCTCTTGCCTTGTACGTGTGTGTGTTTGCACATGGGTGTGTGGGTGTGTGCACATGCTTGTGTGCATGCCCACTTGTACACAGGAGGAATAGGTGTGCATGTGTGTGCTAGCACACTGCACACGTGTAGGATATGTGTACACGTGTGCTTGTGTATACACAGGTGCACATGTGTGCGTGTGAATTTGAGTGTGTGCATGTGCTTGTTTATTGTGTGTGTGTGTGGTGCTGGCACATGACAGTTTATCTCTGCAGCCAGAGCACTCTCACAGTGCCCACCTTCCGTACCTACCTTTGATGTTAATGCCAGGGCTTGCTGGGCCAACGCTAGCAGTGGTAAATAAAGCCTCCTGGTCGTTAAGACGTGTGTTTTGCAAACTTTTATGTCAGGAACTGCCTGAGTTAAGGCTGAGCTACGAAGTTCGATCATCTACCAACTGGCACAGTGACAGTCTGGGAAGGAAACACACAGAGGCTGTGTCCTTAAAATTCAAATGTTTGCAAATTGAATGGTATTTAGATTTGCAGGAGGACTTGGGACTCAGAAGCTCTGTGAGTCCTCTGTGAAGAGAAGCATCTTTACAAACAGCCCTCTGGGTGGAAGGTCTGCAGCATGGGCCTGCAGGTCCGGGTCAGACAGAGTAGGAGAGCCTTGCTGTGTGACCGATGGGTGCCCCTCTCCAAGTGGGCACTGAAGGGCAGGAGCATCTGCAGTGGGCTTGGGGTCCCTCCCCCTGCAAGACATCCGTGTGCTCAGCAGGTATGGTCTGGAATGTCCAGGATTTCTGCTTAGTGATCCCTGCTTGTTCTTCTGTTAGACCATCTCCAGGTAAGGCTACTTTTTTGTCTCAAGTTCTCAGGAGCACAGGTGTCTGGGTGCCCTGTGCCGGGCTGACCCCTGGAGCTGTGCAGGTCCTGGTTGGTGGGCCCTGATATCAGAGGACTGTAAGTTGTGCTTTGCTGACCTTCTAAGGCCTGTCTGTCGCCAGTGTGGGACCGGCCCGAGGCCCTGGGCGTTTGGAGTAGGGGCTTCTGTAAAGGGAGGGTACAAGTGGCTGTGAGGAGCTCAGGGGTCCAGAGGCTAGGAGTGGTTCTTTCAGGGGGAGGGAGCCTGCGCCCATCTCCTTGGGCGCTGTGGGCCTTGGATAGGAAAAGACGTATCGGCCACAGAAGCTCTGGGGGCCCACATGTCCTCATCACATAGACAGGGAAACTGAGGCCCAGGGTGAAGGCCCCACACTTGTACTGGCTGCCCACACTCTGCAGGCAGAGCCCAGTCCCCAGCCCTGGAGCTCAGTACGTGCTGCCTGGAGGGTGACCCCCTGTGCGGCCTTGCTCGCATGTGCCGCACAATTATTTCCCTTCAATAAAAACATCCAAGCACAAGGGGAGGGGCAGGTTGCGGTCTGCCTGGCAAACCTGCAGAGCAGCGGGCTCAGCGATGTGCATCCCCAGCCCCCCGGGCTTTTGTGGAGCCACACCTGCTGCCAGTGTCTTTGTCCCTGTGCTTTTCCAGTCACCAACACTTCCCTCGGGAAGGACAGCTTTGTCCCCAGGCAGGGTGGGCACAGATTGGCAACGACTTCCTGAGACAGGGAGAGACCCGGCTCTGCCTCCAGTTTCGAGCTTGATGTGGCATTTGAGTCTTGGTAACTTCCTCCCGCAGCCCATGTTCTCTGTCTGGCGCCACCTGAAATGCTGCATTGGGAGCCTTAAAGGTCAGGCATGTGCCACCACCGTTTCCAACAAACAAACAGCACAACCATCCGCCCTCGCCCAGCCCCCAGCTTCATTGGTTAGAAATGAGCCTGCGCCAGCGAGAGCTGCCCTGTGCACCCAGGACCTTTGCTGAGACGCTTCTCCTCTCTGTGAGCTGAGCCCTGTGAGTCTTTCCCTCTGTCCGGCCCCACCCCTTCTGCAGTGTCTCTTAGTGAGGGTTATCTGTGACCACCCTACCTTTGGCCTTTAATCACCAGGCGTCCCTCTACCAGACTGAGCTGCTCAGCCTGAGTATGGGACAGAAAGGCGCCCTGAACATGCCCTCCCCTGGCCCCCCACCCAGCAGCCTCTCCTGCAGCCCTGTGCCCCTTCTCCAGCGCTGCACCCCTCCTCCAGCTCTGAGCCATTTCACAGGAGCCCTTGAGGAGTAGGCACTGAGCTGACTGTCACCCCCTCAAAAATTGAATACGCAGAATATATTTGGCTGTACAGAAGACAGGTTCTTCTGTGCACACCTTGGCAACCCAACGTGAAGCTTTTCCCCCACATTTAGACCCTTCTCTGGCTCACAGGGAGTCAGAGATGGGTGAGTGTTGGGCTGTGAGTGAGAACCAAGTCCTCCTGTGCTCTGCTCGGCTGGCCTCACTTTTGGTGTGGTTCTTGACCTTGCTGACTTCCCTTATGACAACAAGATGGCTGCCACAGCTCCAGGCATCATGTCAGACCCAGACATCCGGCGAGGGGGAGGTGTTTCCTCTGGGTTTCTCTTACCAGAAGAAGAAACCTTGCCCAGAAGCCCCCAGCCTAATTTTCCTCACACTTCATTGGCTAGCACTGGGTCACATGTCCATTCTAAACCAATCACCGGCAACGGAGAAGGTACACTATGATTGGCCGAGGCTAACCAGGATTTACCCTTGAGCTGAGGATGGGGTCACCTTGGTGCTGGAGGTAGAGATTCTGCAGACTTGGGTTTTGTTAGCAAGAAGGCGGGAGTGATAGCGAATGTGGAAATGGAGATGGTGTCTGCTGTGGGTCAGACAGGAGGCATGAAGTTGAGGGTGGAGGCTGAGGAGAACGCAGGAAAGGAGCCGCCGAGGAGGGGAGGGTGGCCATTGTGAGGGAACAAGGAGGTACTGTTGTTTGCCCAAAACAGCGTCACTTCAGCCGGGGCCCTGGGTGGTGTATTCCACGCATACTAGCCAATGAAGTCAGGCCATTTGTGTGCCCATTTCACAGACAAGTAAAAATGAGACTCAGCAGCACAAAGCGATGCTGACATCTCACAGATGGCCGGTGGTAGAGGCAGGATCCCCAGCTGGGACTGGAGCATCTGGTACTGTCCCACATAGCCTTTCTTCTGCAGCCCAGCTCCCCTGGTCAGCCCTGGCCATAGGTCCCTCAGCTGTCCCCACACTCTTCTGTTGTTCCCTCATGTGTGTCCTGCTGCAAGGGCTGCTGCCTCCGATGAAGTCCTTGCGGGGGTTGTCTGGGGTACCTCTGGCTTTCTCTCTCAGCCTGTGGCTCCCCTGGGTCCCTGAGAAGCACCTGAGTTACTAGGAAGAAGAGGCTGTTGGCGCCAGTCCCTTCCCAGTACACCCTGCCTTCACCTGTGGGATGGTGTGGGTCATGGGAACTGTTGGTCCTGTTGACCTGTTTAACTCCGTGTGGTACAGATGGAGAAACGGAGGCCCACGGAGGGACACTGCTGTGAACTTCTCACAACGAGGCACAGCCTAGACCCAAACCCGGGGGACGGAGGGAGCAACCACTGCCCTCACGTTGCCATGCTATGCCAGTTGAGTTGATTACCCACCCCCTCCTCAGCCAGGCCGCAGGGCCGACTGTCCTGGGCAGCGGGAAGCGCTGCTTGGGCTGTCCGAAGACAAGGTAGGCCGAGTGAGCTAAGAGGACACTGACAGCAGGCCATGTCCTGCTGCTGTGGAGCAGGGCAGCTGACCTGGCGTCCTGGTCCGCAGCCGAGGACATAAGCCATGAGTGGGGCTGGAGGAGGGCCCACACTTTTCTGGGAGCTGCCCTGAGGCTTCCCTCTCTCTGGGCGAAGTGCAGCTGCAGGGTGTATAGTGGGACCGTATTTGTGCGTGCATATTGCGGAGAAGACTGGGGTGTCATTGGTCAGCTCTCCTGATGGCTGTGAGAAGGTCCATGCTCTGATGTGGCCATGTTACTGTGACCTGATGCCTAATCCTTCCTATTACTCTCTAGGCTCCATTCCCTGCACCAGTCCTGGGTCTGAGCTGGGCACAGTGTCCAGGAGTTGGTCAGCTAAGGGCATATATCTTGGAGTAGGTCCTGAGCTGACCTGCTCCTGGGTTCAGATGCTGCTCTGGGCACTCTTCCCCACTGGTCACGTGAGGGAAGACAGCGCTGTGAGCCAGTCCAGGGGCCGAGGAAGGAGCTTGTCCACTGGGCACACTCCTGCGTCCTCCAAGACCAGGACGTGCCTTTAGTTCGGGCCTACTTCCAAGGCCTTCTGCAAGTCGCCCCTGGGAGCTGGTGGCCCTGTCTCCCAGGGGAACACGGAGTGGAGAGGAAGGGCGGTCTGGACTCACCCCCACCCCCACCTCTCCACTTTCACCCTTCTTTCCCTCCTCACCACTCACTCCATTGCCCGCATCCCCTGGCCTTGCCTGCCTGCTGGGCAGGGAGTATTAGAGGGAGGGAGGCGTATGTTGGCCAGTGTGGGCCCTAGACACCCCAGGGGCTTGCAGAGCAGGGCCATGGGCCTCCCCTTGTCCCAGTCCGTTCCCGCCTCACCCTAGCCTCGGCCCTGCCCAGCCCCTGTGGGAGTCCAGGCAAGCCTCCTACACGTTCCTCTGAGCCTTGATGTCCTCGTCATTCCCAGCACTTTCCAGAGTGATGTCCTGCAGTTACTGGTGACGCTGCCACCCATCTGTGCAGCTGTCATCTCTGTTCTGCCTGGAAGCTGTTGTGTACGGCGCCCACACCTAGGGAGGTGGCTTCTGATAATTATAGGGAGCGGCTGGGGAGTGGGCACAGGAGCAGGTCTCTTCGCTCAGGACTGGATACCCACTGGTGAGCACCATCTCTGTACACGGGGACTTAAAAGGCACCTGTTATGCGCATGGAGGAGGCCTGGCAGAAGTTGGCTGGGCTGCAGGGGGTCCCGGCCACCTGCAGGCAGGACCCCTCTGTGGTCTGGCTGATCTCTGCTTGTCATTGGTGCTTGGCTGGGAGTCACTGTCCCCGGAAACCTCCTAACTCCCTGTGTAGGTCGGGGGCTCCTAGGCTATTTCAAGGCTCTGTATCCCGTCCCTGTCCTGCAGAAGCCCTTGCTGCCTGGCCAGCTGTCCACAGTGATGCCTCCTGCAAGCTATGCCTGCAACAGGACTGTCCTTGGCTAGAACTCCTGGCTGGGACCTGCCAGTGCTCAGTAAACATGGGCTGAGCAGGTAGCCCACGATCTGCCCAGGTGTGCGCAGACCAAGCTGGTCACAACTGTGCAAGCTGCGGCAGGCTTTTACGTGATGTGACACGGGGCCCTGAATGGCGTTGGCGTGGCTGCTGTTAGAATGCAGAGATCAGCACCACACACCCTCTGTGGCTCCCTTGCCGGGGGTTGTCTCCAGAGCTGCCTTGGGGAGGGAGGCAGCTGGGACCCAGGTACCCGAGGGTGTATTATTTAATCAGGTGGAGGCAGGGCCCAGACATCAGCATTTTTCTGGAGCCTTCCGGGTGAGCCAAGGTACAGAACTATGGCCTCGGGGTAGATGGGAAGGTAAATATAGGAGCCCCACTCTCTCCCCACAAGGGAGCACGACACTCAGAGGAGCAGGGTGGGAGCCTGAAGCACTGGCTCTGAGGAAGACTGACCATGGGACCTGGCTGTGCTGGCTCCAGATGTCTGGCATGTGGCCAGTGGCCAGCCCCCTTCCAGGGAGATCTTCTGGCTTGCTGAGAAGGCTGCCCCCTTCTTCCAGACAATTCCTCTGCGTTGGTTGATGCTTGCCCATGCCCTGCTTCCCCTGCCGACCATTCCATGGCCTTTAGGGCAGACACTGCCCCTTCCTTACCCCAGTCCTCACACCTGCCTATGTGTTGGGCACCGAGAGGGCTTTAGGGAGCTCCAAGTCTATAGGGGAGATGGACAGCGATGCAGATATGGAAGTGAGGGTGAGTAAGGAGCCCTGCGCAGCCAGTGCCCCTGAGACCTCCTGCGCCAGGCCCCCATTGCCCTGGCTGGTCCCGTGGCCTTCAGCCTTTCCCTGTCAAGTCTGGGGAGGCCCTGGGGAGAGCATCTGAACCCACCTTCCCCTGATGATGAGCCACTGTTTGGGGAGCAGGCAAAGGGCCGGGGTGGGATCTGGGAGAGGCACGCAGCACCTCGAAGCCGTGCCTCCTAGCGTGCAGTATGCCTTGGGCATCGTGTGCCCCGTAGCCTGGCGTTCCTTGGCATGGAGCAGCTGGGGCCGGGGTGGAGGGGGGCAATCCCAGAGGCCATTAAGCCAAGTGATTTACACAGTTCCTAAGGCTTTGCTGGGGGCGATATATTTCACAGGTGATTTCCAGACTGCGGGGTATGGAGGAGGCCGTCACTCTAAAGTGAAGAAGGGTGGGGGCTTCCCGCGGCCGTCTGGAGGGGCCCGGCACTGTGGGCTTTGCTGTCCTCAGTGTGTATCTCCACACTATGCCGGTGAGCTTGCACCAGGGAGGGCCCGGGAAGGGGAGGAGCTGGAGATCACAAAGACAGCCCCGAATGTTACCTTGCGTGAGTCATTTTGTGCCTCGGTCACCTCATCTTTAAAGTGGGGTCTTATTTCCCATGTTTCATAGTGATGAAGATGGCGTTCGTCACCCAGCTAGCCTTTTCTGAGCACCTGCCATGTGCATGCCAGGCCCTGGTCTCCACAGATGTTCTAGTGACAGTTAATATGCAGGGTGGCTCCTCTCTGCCTGCCCATGGCCCTGGGGATGCAGATGAAGATGAGGCCTCTGGTGTGGCTCTTAGCCTATTCTCACTGTAGCAGTGGATCTCTTGCAGCCCACAGGGGATTTGTACTGCTGACAGACTGACTGCAGAGCATCAGAAAGTAACAGAAAATGCCAGGAAAATGGCAAGTCCCTTGTGGGCACTTGGGCAGCGTGGCACAGGGGGCCTCCCATCTACCTGTAGGAAGAGCTGGGCGCTGATGATAGCCCCAACCTCCAGGAAAGCCAAGCCCCAGTGCTGTCTGCGGCCCCACCCCAGAGATAAGATGGCAGGTGCCAGAGCACAAAGTGGGGGGGGTGCGCGGGCCGGGAGCCTCTGCAGCAGGGCCTGGTGTAAAGAGGGCAGGGTAGTGTCGCAGCATGAATGGAGGGCCGAATGCAGTCACTTCGGTGACACAGAGCCCCTCACTGCCAGGTGTACCCCTGCCTGTTCCTTCTGGAGAGCGCCTGGAAGGCAGAGGGCGTCGGTTAAACCCCACTTTCTGCAAGGCAAGCAGTCAGGAGCCCTGTGCCAAGTAAATGTACAGAGAAGATGGGCAGCTGCCCTGAGCCTGCTTCTCTTGCTTGAGCGATGAGGGACAGCCTGCCCTGCTGCCTTTCACACGGACTTAGCTTGAGGATGTGTGAGCTGCGCTGACCCCGCCCCCGGCATGTGTTTCCCACCACTGCAGCACCTCTAAGGCCAAAAGTTGTGGGGGTGGCACAAGGACCTGGACTGGGTCGCCCTTGGGCGTCAGGCAGGCAGTGGACAGGTCTGTGGACTTGGTCGTACAGGCTGGGTCCCCGGGAAGTCCTAGAGCCTCCAGAGGCTCTTACTAGTTCATCCCACAGCAGTCTTGGGAGGGGATCACGCAGAGGCCATGCTGTGTGGTGCTGGGGAGAAAGGGCCGGAAAAATGGGAGGTAGGTTGCATTCTACCTGGGTGAGTAGTGTCAGAGTGAAAGTCACAAGAAAAGAGACCTTGGGCTGGGGATTTAGCTCAGTGGCACAACACCTGCCTGGCAAGTGCAAGGTCATGAGTTCGATTCCCAGTACCAGAAAAAAAATGAGAAAACAAAACAAAGCAAAACAAAGACCAGAGACCTTGAGCAAAGCCCAGAAGGAGAGAAGGGCTGGGGATTTAGCTCAGCGGCATAGCACCTGCCTGGCAAGCACAAGGTCATGAGTTCGATTCCCAGTACCAGAAAAAAAAATGAGAAAACAAAACAAAACAAAAAAAAAGACCAGAGACCTTGAGCAAAGCCCAGAAGGAGAGGAGGGCTGGGGATTTAGCTCAGCGGCACAGCACCTGCCTGGCAAGTGCCAGGTCATGAGTTCGATTCCCGGTACCAGAAAAAAACAAGAAAACAAAACAAAACAAAGAACAGAGACCTTGAGCAAAGCCCAGAGGAGCCGTGTGGGTCCCGGAAGAAGAGTGCCATCAAGGCCCTGAGCTGGTGATGAGATTAGAGTAGAGGGAAGGGGCCAGTGGGAGGAAAGGTCACAGAGCCACTCAGTGTGTTTCTGGCTCTCGCTGAGTGGGAGTCCGAAGAGGAAAACGACCGTGGTGGCCACGTGGCAGTGGCTGTGGTGGTGGTGAGACATGCCAGTTGGTTTGGTGTGAACATCTAGAGAGACAAACTGTGGCCAGCTGAGGAGGCTGGGGAAACAGCAGGTCTGGGCACCATCGGGTTTGAGGTGACAGCCAGGTGCTGGCCTGGTGAGGTGTCCTAGCTGTCTGTGTGTCTCCGGGGAGGCTGGGCGGAGCTGCGCCTGCTCGGCTGTGTGCAGGGACCTGAGCACACAGTACTGCTCTGTGACCCCGCCCCCCATTTACCAACCCCGCCCGTGCCCTGGGCGCTCACCACCTTTGCCATCCAGCGCACAGCACGCTCCCCGTGTCTTGAGAGCTACACTTCTGCTGGCCTTGGTGTAGCAGCGGCCGGCTCCTAGCCAGGTCAGGCTGCTCGGCCCCCAAGGCTTGCTGGGCTTCTGTTCTCTGCACTCATCAGCCCTGATCAGGGTCAGGATCAGATGTCTGCCTGCTCTGCTTGAATTCCAAGCTCCCGAGGGCAGGCCTGCGTCTCCCCACTGAAGCCCTGCCCCGTGTCCACAGTGGACATTCAGGAACTGTCCAGATGGGTGATGAGCGAGTAAGTGAGCTAGGCGTGACCTGAAGAACGCCGGAAACACCTGCAAACTGTGTCTTCAGTAAGGAGCCCTGTTGGTTCAGCCACCCTGAGGACAGCACATGCTCACCAGGCGGAGTGGCTCCCCTCTGCCCGGCCTCGCCCTGGGGATGCCAGAAGGAGATAGGACCACTGAGATGGCGCTTGAAGCCCCTTCCTGGCTACAGGTGTGCTGCCCTCCATCCTGCAGAGGGGATTTGCGTTGATAAAGACGCCCCGCTTCACCCATATAACAGTCCTCGTGCCAGAGAGGGTCAGCCATTCCGTTCACAGCAGCCCTGTTGGGCTCAGTCTGAGAAGCAGGCACCACTGAGGCAAATCTCAGAGGAAGTGGCCTTCTTCTCCTTCCTGGCCCAGGCTCCCTGTGGAGGGTATGAGGGGCGTGGGCAGGCTCCCCGCTGCTTAAGGAGGCCGTGGGGTCTCTGTAGGGTTGGGTCAGCTCCCTTCCCAAAGTTGGGAAAAGGCATAAATGAGGGGGAGTCGTTACCTGCATCTTGTTTTCTAAATTGGGCCACTGGAGTCCACCCTGGACTAGAGTCCAGGCCTGTGGCCTGGGGGACCAGGTCAGGGCTCAGGAGCCAGATGCCACTAGGTTGAAGTCTGGTTCAGCTCAGGCTGACTGTGAGATCTTGGGCAAGTCACTGCACTTCCCCAAGCCTTAGGGGTTCTTATCTGTGAAGCGGGCATGATTTGGGTGGCACCTGCCTACGGGGATTGTGTGATTTCACTGGAAAGCACACAGAACACGCGACACACATCCTTTCCTTCGTGTGGGGCCCAAGCGCCTGCTGAAATCGGAGCTCTTTCCCAGCGCTGCCTTCCAGCCTCCTACCTGCTGCTAGGGGAGGTGGTCTGGGCAGGAGCCCTGAGGAGCTCGGATGGGGGTGTTCGGGGAAATCTCTCCCCAGGTATTTTCAGGAGACTCTTCTTTGCCAAGCTCAAAGCTAACCTGCAGGAGACTTGGTGATGGTCCCACCCTAAAGTGGGATTTGGGGAAAATGTAGCAAGGACTGTGCTTTGAGGCGGGCCTGGGGTGGGTTCAGGACGGCTTCCTGGCGGAGGTGACTTGGCCAGGTAAGTGAAGGACAAGGTCAGAGAACAAGCTGGCCTTGGTGGGTTGGTTCTGAAGTCTGAGCTTGGCTTCTCCTTGGTAGCTGGGCCCTTCGGGCTTCCACAGAGGCCTCTTCCCTGAGGCAGAGCTGAGGACCCTCAGGGGGTCTCTGTCCTCCTTGAGGCAGGAAGCCATGTTGAGGATATGCACGGAGGACAGCTATTTGTGGATCAGTGAGGGTTTGACTCATGCTGGAGTTGGGGAGGAGGTGCAGGAGGGGAGGTGGGGATCACAGAGTCTGACCAGAGTGGTTAGCGAAATGTGTACGGCGTCTGTCCTGACACCTCTAGTCAGGCTTCAGCTACTGTGTAGGCCAGGAACAAGCGGCTGCAGCTCCTGGGTTCCCCCTTGACTTACCTGCTGCCCTCCACAGGTGTTTCAACCCCCTGAGACTGGCTGGCAGGTGGGTTCCTGGGCACAGCACCTAGCTGGGCGTGCAGGGCCCGTGGCCGCGTGGCCACCTCCTGAGAGCTGATCTCGCAGAACCTCAGCTTACTCGTTTGTGAAATTCCTGCTGTGCCTGACGCTGGGGAATGTGCCGGGTCAGTGAGGTGGCGCAGACCTCACGATGCCCACGGTCTAGAGTAACAGCAAACGTACCGGATGACCCGCTCACATTCCTGCTGGACCTGCTTCGTGGTGCTCTGATAAATTAATCTGGAGAAGGGTTTTCTGAAAGGAGAGCTGGGAAGCCTAGCAAATCCTTGGTTTAGATGAAGCTGGGCCTGCTGTAGGTAGTTAAATTTATTGCCTGGCTTCTTTGTATTTTTTAGAATAAGATGGTACAGTCAATAAAAGTGAAATTCATTTTTAAAGAATTGTATACAAGAGCTCTTAGTTTTCTATCAGTAGCATGCAGGATCACTACTGTTTGTTAAAGAAAAAAATAATATCCCAAGGATATTAAAGAATTAAATCGTAATAAAAATAGGACGTAATCACAATTCAAATTCATTTTTACTTCTGCAGTTTTACATAGTCCTTGAGTTTTGGTGATTTTAAAAACATGTCCTACATAACACAATCTATAGTTGTCAGCAGGTTTGTTTGAAAGTTAAAATTTGTAGCCAAATCGTTGTTGGTTTATGTTAGCTCTCCCAATTTTTTTTTTTTTTTTTGGTTTTTGTTTGTTTGTTTGTTTGTTTTCCAGTACTGGGAATTGAACTCATGACCTCGCGCTTACCAGGCAGGCGCTGTGCCACTGAACTAAATCCCCAGCCCCGTTATTGGTTTATATTGATTATTACAAAATCTTAAGTTAAAAAAATGCCCACAGTCTGTGTCAGTTGTGGTGGTGGGGTGGCTCCAGGCCTGGGGAGCAGATGGCAAACACTTATCCCAGTAGCCCTGGCCTGGATTTTCTGCTTTGCCCTCTGGCTTCGGCTGGTCTGTGAGCTCCTTTTGCTTATTGCCAAGTCCCAGCTCAAGACCACTGGGAAACCCACAGCGGCACTTGAGTGCTGGCTCTGCAGAGCCAGGTGAGCCTTGGCCACCAGGGAGGTGCTGGCTCTATCTCAGATCTCAGGAAAGGGTTCTCCCACCACCTTGTGCGCTAACACTTGTGCCACTTGTCTCGGTGTATCAGGACCTTCTCACGGAATCAAAACACAGAACCAAACTGGGTCCTGAGGGTACACTTAGATGATCCTGCTGCCAGTACAGTTTAAAAACCAGCTGTGTGGCCCAACCTCGTCACCCCAGATGGGAAGTTGAGGCATAGACAGGAGTGGGTGGGCTTGCTCAGAAGCTATGGAATGTGGCCGCAGGAACCAGTATCTTAAGTGTTCAGGAGAAAGCACCATGGGCAGAGGGGTGGGTGGAGGCTCTGGGTGGCCTACACTGGGGACAGGGTGACAGAGATACAGTGGAGGGCAGCCCAGGTCTAGACCACTCCTTCTCTGCCCTTTCATCTTGCTTCCTGGAAGAAGTGGCGGTGCCAGTACGTGGCCCTTCTGGGAGAGCCATGAATTATGCAGGGAAGCCACAGCCGGGGCAGGCGCGTCATAAACGAGCCTTAATAATTCATACGGAGACTAGCCAGGGGAAGGGAGGGCTTCCCGGGGCAGCACTGGGGAAGCCTTCGTACTTCCAGCCCCTGCAAGGGCTGCCACTGCTACCTGCTTATTCCTGGGGCTGGCCACACAGGCAGGGGCAGTGTGTCTAGGAGGTCACTGGGCTCTGGGAAGGTGTATTCACTCAGCAAAGAGCCTGTTCTTCCAAGCTGGTAGGGAGGATCCTTCTCCTTCTGGGCTCGCAGCCCAAGGCAGAGATGACACCAAAGGAAAAAGGGAATGTAACTAAAACAATAGCCCCAGGAAGGGCTTGGAGATTAGTTTCTTCTGTGGGGTGCAATTCTAAATGGAGAGCAAGGTGGGCTTCACTGAGCTGATGGTGTGTTTAGAGACCTGAAGGAGGTAAGGGGGCTGGAGGGCTGCTGAGGAGAACCTGCCCTGGACAGAGGGAGCAGCCCATGTGACGGGGTGTGCAGGCCACACTGAGGAGGCCAGTGGGGACTGGGGGTACATCCATGGGTGGACTTTGGCTTTTCCTTCAGTGCCAGGGAGCTAGAGCTTGGTGTTGCTAGGAGACACGCCATTCCAAAAGGGCACCCTAGCTGTGTGTGGAGGTGGACATGGAAGTGGGATGCCAGGGCAGAAGCTGGTGGCCAGGGAGCTGGCAGTTGCTGATCCATTAGAGACAGTGGCTGCCCAGGCCAGGTGGTGGCCAGGAACGTGGTAGGTGCTGGGCACCCTGTGAATGTGGAGGCAGGAGGATTTGTGGAGAGGTTAGATGGGGGTGGGGAGGGGGTTTTCAGTCCCCTGAGGCTTTTGACTTGAGCAGAGCGAGTGGCCTTCAGCAGGCGGGAGGTAAGTGGTGGAGGGTGGACCCAGGGGGAGGTCGGGATCTGGAGTGTGGACATTCAGAGGCCTGGCGGAATAACCCATGTGGTCTTGCCACCCCAGCAGCTGGGATTCAGGACTGGCATCCTTCTGGGCATAATGATGTACACCTGGAATCCTGGCACTTGGGAGGCTGAGGCAGGAGCATTCCTGCAAGTAGGAGACCAGCCTGGGCTACATAGTGAGATCCTCTCAACAAAACAAAACAACGAAAGCAACAAAAAGACTGGTGTCCTGATGTCTGCACCAGCCGGGTTGGCGTTCAGGAAACGCGCAGCCTCAGTGCTTCACTCACTTGCTCTGCTCCTCAGTTTCCCTTTGAGGACGGAGAGGGATGCTGTGACTGCCGTGGAGAGTAATGAGGAGAGCGCAGTGCAGGCTCTGCAGGCCCCTAGCAGGGAGCCCCTAGCAGGGAGCCCACGGCAGGGAGCCCCGGGCAGACCCTTTGCAACAGTGTTTCCAGAGATCTGAAACCTGAAGAGGCCACAGCAGAGAGCAGGGTGTGGGCCACAGGGCAAGGCTGGTACCTGGCAGGGGCTGAGGGAGAGCTGGCCCTGGGCCATTCCCCTCCCCGCCCCCGCTGCTCTGCCCCTGCTCTACCCAGGATCTGGGGCCCCAGTGCCCCCATCCCCACCTCTGCGCTGCAGCGTGTCCTTCCCTGCCGTCGCCTCCTGCCTGCCCCAGTGCACCATGGGCCTTCCCCAGCCGCTCCCTCGGTACCACAGGGGCTGAGGGGCAGATTTGCTCCCTTGGAATCTGGAGCAGCCCACCGGAGGGGCCTCCTGCTGCTGGAAAACCCCAGGCTGGGCTGGGGGAGGGGGAAGGGCGGCCCTGCGAAGCTGCTGCTCAGAAGCGGAGTGGTTGTGACAGTGGCCATCCTGTATTGCTTTGTCCACTTGATAGATGACTCACCTGAAGTCCAGGGTGGCAGAATGGGTGTTGCCAAGGTCACATGGCAAAACGTGGCAGACGCAGAAGTTAGGGTCAACCATGAGGGTCATCCTCCTAACCACTGCAGGGAAATCTCTTGCCCCTTTCTCAGCTTCACAGTTTTGGCCAAGGCTCACCTGTCCCGTCTGTGCAGTCCACACTGCCTGCTGGTCTCGCCTGCGCCCCGCTCCTGTGCTGATGGTGGTGCTGCGGTCCTCTGCGGGGTGACCCCGGACACGGCTGTTCCCCTTGGCCAGTTGATGCCTCTCAGCCCGGAGGAGTGCTGCTCCTTGGCTGGGCCTTGCTCCTTCCCTGTCTCCGCCCCTCCTCCAGCAGGGTGTTAGAGCAGACACCGGGCCGGACCCTGTGCCCTAATTAAAGCTGGTGACCGTCTGACTGGGGGGAGGGTGGCGGCGCAAGCTTGCTGCCTCCCAGTCACGCACCAATTAAAGGAAAAATGCAAAAAAATTAATAAAAAAACGAAAAAAGGAAAAGTTCTTTCTCAGCAAAGAAAGGGAAGGGACAGCCCCGTAATTAATAACCTCATTAAGGAGCCGTATTTGGGCAGGGTCCCCAGACACACGTAGCTGAGGCTGGTGGATTTGGGCTAATTCAAGCTTCAGCAGCAGTAGCCTCTGCCGGCTCCTCCAGACCCGTGTGACAGCTGGGGTGCCTCTGCCCGTGTGCATGGAATGGGGGTTGCTTTGCGAGGGAGTGGGGTCTCCAAGCCGCTCCGTGTTCTGGCTCTGGAGGGCCCTTAGCCAAAACACAGATGTTTTGAAGATAGCTAGTCCCCTTTGGGCCCTGTGCCTCAGTTTACCTGCTAGTGAGTAGGCTGGTGGCTAGCCGGGAAGCCTTGTGCTCCCCTCGGTCAGCTGAGCAAGCGTGCTTCCTTGTCACTCTGGCCTGTTCCCCTCCAGGGATTGGCAGTGGAAGGCTAGGGCTGACCTCATCGCCTCTGTGGCTTAGCTCACTTTGCCTCTGGGGAGTGGGTGACTTCGGCTTGGTGTCGTCCTCTGCCAGCCCTGTCGTCCTTGGAGGCTGTGATCAGATTGGATTGAATGGGAGACCCACCCTCGGCACCTAGTCCTGAGGGATGCTGAGACCTGGGTCTCCTCTAACGAGTGCATAAGCAGGAAAATGCTCCAGAGAGAGGAGGCCCCGAAGTCCCAGGACCAGGCGGCACACCGGGTCTCCCCTGCATGGGGGTCTCAGAGGCGGTGCAGGGGGCCACACCCTCCTGGAGGCCCAGTGTGGAGAGGGAGACGGATGGTGGGGAGAGCACCTCTGTGTGCAGGAGGAGCAGCTGTGCTCGCTAGCATCCTTTACATGGGCAGGGCTTCCCCTTGCCTCCTCTTTGGGTCCTGGCCGGTGGGCAGGCTTGTGAGCTTTATCTCCATTTTCCACATGGGAGAACAGAAGCCCGAGAGCACACGGGTGGTCCAAGGGCTTGGAAGAGCCACATCTGGACCTGGGCGTTCGGAGTCAGAGGCACACCTGCCCAGGCGGTCAGGGAAGATCCCCAAGGAAGTGGCCCTGGGGGTGTCATGACTCGGAGGGCACCCTTGAGCCTTCTGCCACTTGCAGCCAGTGCTGGCCGCAGCTGCTCTCTGAATTCGAGTGGCTGTCCAGGGGCAGCACGCCCTTTCCAGGCGGCAGGGGGTAGTGGGCCCTGTGCCCCCCACCCACTGTCTTTCCCGGGCTGGGTCAGCCTGACCCCGCTCTCGAGGCTCTTTGGTCTGTCTGTCACTCCTGCCCCACTGCTTCCTGCCCTTTCTTTCTTCCCCTTTCAGAAGACTGCAAAGGCGCCGAGGTAGGAGGTAGCAGGCCAGCTGAAATATAATCAGAATAATTAAATAGCACTTTATTTTAAATCGTTCCTCTCCCAGAGCAGGAAAATAATTGGCCAGCCTGTCACGAGAGAAGCAGGAGACCTGGGGCTCCCGCCGTTGCCGAGCTTGGTTCACCATGCCCTTGGCAGCAGGGGCTTCGGCTGTGCCTGCCCCCTTACCCCCCTCGCCTGTCCCGGCCAGGTCCTGTCCCAGCATTCACCTCCTGCTTCACCCACCATCCCACCCTCAGTGTCCGCCCCGCCACCCGCACAGCGGCTGTCCTGTTACGCTCAGGGGAGGGTTGTAGGCCCCTGCGGAACAGGATATATCCAGACAGGCTGCCTAGCGGAGGCAGCAGAGCTTTAATAGCAAAAAATGCCTCCATGTGTGGTGAGAATGGCCTGCCGAGGCCAAGCCTGGGGTCTGGGGCCCTGCCAGGCCCGGCCTCTGCTAGACCTGCCCCTGCCTGCTCTGAGCAGGTGCCTTTCCCCTGCCCCCTCGCCCCTCTACTGGGTCCAGCCGCCCACACCCATCCGTGCCCTCTGAGGGCAAACCTGCAGTGTTACCTGTCTCTGGTTTTTCGATTTGTTTAATTATAGATGAGTTTTCTGCATAATTTATTCCAAAAGCCTGGATTATACTATACAATTAAATCACATTCTGATCATCGACTTCACATATAAAATTAACAACTGGCAACAGTTTAATCTGTGCTGCTGCATCCGCACATGGTCTGTCTCTCTCTCCCCTCCATCCTCTCCTCGCCCGTCTCCCCCTTGCCCACCCCCTCCCGTGAGCACTTGAAGCTGGCTGCCCCCACCTGAGTGCTCCGCAGTTTCACGAAGGCTCTGCCTGCCTTGGAGCTGGGGTCTCGGTGGTTCTGTCACTAGGGTCCTCCACCTCAGCAACTTGCCCGCTTGCCTGTCCCGGCCAGGTCCTGTCCTAGCATCTACCTCCTGCGTCACCCACCATCCCACCCTCGGTGTCCACCCCGCCACCCGCACAGCGGCTGCACACTCGTCCAGT
Source organism: Chinchilla lanigera (assembly GCF_000276665.1). Classification (NCBI taxonomy): domain Eukaryota; kingdom Metazoa; phylum Chordata; class Mammalia; order Rodentia; family Chinchillidae; genus Chinchilla; species Chinchilla lanigera. The sequence continues at coordinate 2,268,715 of NW_004955532.1, read as the reverse complement.
GTGCTCGAGTGTCTGCCCCTTACAGCTATTTAGGCAGTCACCATTAACCCTGCTGACCCATGGGAAGGCTGAGGTTCGGAGATCGCACAGCTGGCGGAGGTGGCCTCTCCCCAGAGGTTCCCGCAGGCTACACTGTCCTGGAAGGGTGTGCTTCTGGGCCTGAGGGAGCCAGGGAGGTGGGTCTGGCTTTCCTCTAAGTGCAGGACCTGCCCCACCCTTGCCGGCTCCAGGCTCCCGTCTGTGAGGAGGGCTGCTGTGCCTTCCCCACCCTCAGTTTGGGCACGTTGGAGGCCTTGTCTGGGTGCACCAGTGCACGTGGATCGGGAAGTGCAGTCTCGGGCCAGACACTCTCCCCTCACTGTCTTGCTAATTTGGCACTTAAAAGCACCTAGAGATAAGCAGTGTCATCTCAGCAAAGAGCTGGAAAGTCACAAGGCTGTGGGGAGCGAGCAGGTAGACGGCCCTGCGGAGTGAGCCGTGGGCAGCACTGTCTGGCTAGGAGGCATTGCCACAGCCAGGAACTTGGGCCCAACTCAGTAGGAGCCTGAGCGGGATTTGGTCAGTTTGGCTTTGGCTCAGTGGGGCCGGGACTCCTGATGCATAGCTCTCCCTCAGAGCCCCGGGCCTTTCTGCGGGAGTGAGCCTGCTTATGCCTGACTAGGTTGGCCTTAGCCTGCTAGGTGCCTTCTGCAGTCTCAAGTCAGGAACACGGTGGAGATGTAGTCACCCCCTGGCTCCCTCAGTGCCCATGTGTCGCTTGCTAGAGCCAGCCCTGGGACACTGGCCAAACCCTGGAACCCGCAAAATCATATTTCTGTGGCAATGAAATCAATTTTCCAATTCTCGGTCGTGTTCCTTTTAACTCTGAGATACACATATTGCCTTCCTAGTTGGGTTTGATTTAGGCAAAGAATCAGAGTAACTTGTTTTCCCTGGCATTGTGCTGATGGGCAGTGTGCCAGGGCCTGGGGGCTGCCTCAGTCCCAGGGTGCCAGACTTAGGGCCAGAGCCACCCTTAGAGCCTGGGATAATGCATGTGTCACATTGAGCCGGTCATTACATCCCACAGCAGAGTCCAGAGTGACTCAGCCTTGTTGAGAGGGCAGAGACTGTGTGTGTGTGTGTGTGTGTGTGTGTGTGTGTGAGAGAGAGAGAGAGAGAGAGAGAGACAGAGACAGAGAGACAGAGAGAGACACAGAGACACAGACAGAGACAATGTATGTCTAGAGGAAGAACTTGACTTGATCCTCAGAGTTGGTTCTCCTGAAAATTGTTTTAGTGTTGAAGCAGCCTTTTTACATGAAGTGATGGTGATTATATTAATAATGTGTTGTCTGTACAAAATAAAAACTTGGCATCTATGTCCGTTCTCCCTATTAATTTCCTTGTACCTATCTGTGAAATCCCAGGAATGGAGACCTATAGGCATATAGAAGAGTTCACGGCCTGGAGTAGAACTGGTATTCTGGTAAACGTTGCCAGTCTGCTCTCCAGGGAGAAAACCTGTGATTTTTAGCATTTACTGATTTTGGAGGTGTAAATGTTCCCACCATGATGAGCTTTATACCCCCAAGGTGGCAGCGCTAAATGCCAAGTTGGGAAGGAGTACCCGGGTCAGCCCTTGTGTGTCAGCCTTGTGACCCTGGCACACCTCTGAGACAAATCCTGTCTATCTTTTCCTGGTCAGGCGACCTTGGGCAGGTCCGTTAAAACCTCTGTGCCTCAGTTTCCTCCCCTGTAAGTTGGGATGGTGATGGTTGCTATCTTTGTGAGAGCTGACGTAAAAGAACACGCAGTGTTCTGGCGCTGTGCTTTGTACACAACGGACAGCCTTGTGCATTTCAGCCTAGCGAGGATTGTGATTAACTTTCTGTCCTCTGGACTGGTGAATGGCTGAGGGCAGGGGCAGGGGCCGGCAGAGTGAATGGTTCCCTGTGGAGATCAGACCCTTGACCTTGCTCGTTTGTCTGCCACCTGCCCGGCTGGACGCAGGACTGTGTGGCCGTCCATCCCAGTATCCTCCACCAGAGCTCTGCTGTTTCAGGATTACAAAAGAGCCACCTGTCACACTGTCCACCCACAGCCGGGGCCAAGACATCCGCGCCTGGGGGACAGCGGCCAGCTAAGGCGGCTCTCTGTTCTCTGACTACGCCTCGCCTCCCCAGGTTGGCAGTGGAAGCCTGGTTGCCCTTTCTCCCTAGCCTGCAGCCTGGCTTCCCCCGGACTCAAGGTTAGCCTCCCCTGCGGTGGGGAGTGGAGGTGGGCACCGGGCTGTGGCTCAGGGAGCAACAAGTCAAACCTAACACCTCTATTTTTTGACGCTGATTTTCTACCCATCATGGTCCTGACATTCAGCTTGGCAAATTGCAATTAGCGATCCTCCTGCCTCCTGCTCCGAGTTCCCATGCCAACCGACCCAGGCACACACAATGACATGTGCCCAGCCCCCCAGCCACCGGCAGGAGGAGGGATGTGGGGCAGGGGGCCAGGGTGGATGCTTGTGCGCGTCTGACCCGGGAGCGAGAAGACAGTCCTGGTCCCGAGAGACCCTAGGGAAGATGGCAGGCCCAGGAGGGGTGCTGGGGCCAGATGCCTGTCCCTGTATCACCCTGTCCCTGCTGTGCCCTGTGCCCTGTGCTTGACCCCTGGCACATTTCGGTCTCTCTGAGGTTCTCCTGCGGGCCCTCCCTGGAGAGGCTTTGGCCTGCAGAATGGGATTGTGTGGGAGGAAGGGGAAGTTGAGGTACCTTTCCAGGCACATGAGGGGAGGGAGACGTGTTCGCAACAGAGAGCGTCTGGCATTATCTGAAGGGGCGGTCACAGGTTTGCGCCCAGTGGCGGCCTCTCCCCAGACACCTTCCCTTTTCCAGGGTGTGGAATGGAGAGTGCGGGGCCGTGTGGCTACCTGCCCAACCTGTCCACTCACAAAGATCCCTGAACAGTGCCCTTGGAATGCCTCTCCTCGTGTGTTCTTGTGACACTCTAAGAGGTGGCCCTGAATAGGCCTCTCATTCTAGAAAAGGAAGCTGAGCAACAGATGGGATTAAAATGACCCTGGGGTGGTACCAGGGCGACCTGCTCAGACTTGTGACTCAGGTGAAGCATTTTTGAGGCTTGTTAAGCCCCCAGAAAGGGGCAGGATTGACTGCACTGGACTGGTGGCTGGGTTTACACTGGGCATCTAGCAGTGGACCTCAGATAAGCACCCATCTACCAGGATACTGGCAAGCAGAGGGCTTTGTGAGCCAGGAGCTCTCCATGCCTACTGCTCAGATGAGGTCCAGAGGGGCAGGGACCTGTCCAGACTTACACAATAGGGTGGTGATGACAGCGGTGTTCCCTCCCCTTGCCTAGGCCCCACCTGGCTGCATCCTGCCTCCTTCCCGGGGTCTAGAAATTCCCGTGTTCAGAGCCGCTACATCAAGGTCTGGCTCTCCACAGTGAAATGTAGCCTCCTGCAGGCTTCTTGGAGCTGCCGAACTTCCTCAGCACATTCACAGTACGCTCCTTCCTCTCTTCTCCCTGGCTGGCCGACAGTACGTGAGGAGAGGCCAGGCCCCCGGGCTGGACTTCAAAGGACAGCCACGGGCACACTCTGCTTTCTTGCTTCTGTTTCTCCTTTTAGTGAAAATTGGGTTGAGCGAACGGCGGCCCTGGTCCCCCTGGGTGGCAGGGGCTGGATTGTCCCAGCTTCAAGTGGACCTGACATTTCTGTCCTGTCGCACACAGGATGCAGCACTGGGCCCGGCGCCTAGAGCAGGAGATCGACGGTGTGATGCGGATCTTCGGCGGTGTTCAGCAGCTCCGTGAGGTAAGCCTAGCGTATCTGCTTTCCCCCAGGGACCCTCTTCCAAGTGGGTGGGCAGTGGTGAAGAGCCGGCCTTGTTGAGGTCTTGGGCTGTGCTTTTCTTTCTTTTTCTTTTTCTTTCTTTCTTTCTTTCTTTCTTTCTTTCTTTCTTTCTTTCTTTCTCTCTTTCTCTCTTTCTCTCTTTCTCTCTTTCTCTCTTTCTCTCTTTCTCTCTTTCTCTCTTTCTCTCTTTCTCTCTTTCTCTCTTTCTTTCTTTCTGGCTTTTTGAGACAGGGTCTTGCTACGCAGTTCAGGCTGGCCTGGAGCTCACTTTGTAGCCCAGGCTGGTCTCGAACTCTCAGCCATCCTCCTGCCTCAGCCTCCCGAGTGCTGGGATTACAGGCATGCGCCACCACGCCCGGCAGGTCTGTGCTTTTCAAGGGAGCTGTTGGAGCTGTGACCCTCTGGCACTGATGACCCCTGCCACTGGGAGGGAGTTGGTGCTCTCCAGGTTCCCCTCCGGGTGCGCTCTGTGTTTGAGGTGGCACCTGAGGTGGGAGCCCTAGGAAGAGGCCAGTGGCTGCAGGGTGTGGGAAAGCCCAAGGGACTAACCCCAAAGTGACAGGATGGCCAGGCCAAGCAAGCCTGGGGTACAAGCCTGGGAGCCAGTGCTCGTGGGCTGTGCGGGGTGGCAAGCTGCATTCTGCCTTGGGAAGAGGGAGCAGGGTGCAGGCGGGGTGATTGATGAGACGCCGGCAAGCACATTCATCCTGGGAGATTATGTTAATGTTTGAAATAGTGCTGTGAAGAGCGAGCTATCCGTCACCCCCAGAAGGCTGTGAAATGTGTCCCTGTCAGGCCACAGGCTCCTGAACTGTTGCTCCTCGTGGAAATGCGGAGGCTCAGAGATCGGCGCTCTTGGAGCGCCGGGGGTGGGGCTCCTGGGGATCTCTTAGCTGGAGTATGGGCCTGGAGGTCTTGGCCAGGACTGAGTAGGGGTTAGTGGGGGTCCCCTGCTGATAGTTGGCTGGAACAACAGAAACGATGAGATACTGTGGGGATTCTGTTGAGAGTCCAGGCCCTGGGTTCCGTGATTTCTGTGTTTCTGTCCTCCCTCTTGGTCAGGGCTGGGGTCAGCAGACGTAACTTCGGAGGGGGCGGGGGCCGTGGGAGTCATCATCGGTCTTTCCCCATACTTAGCTTCTAGGTGCCCGCAGTGTGGGGGTGGCAGTGTGTTCACGTTGCTTGTGGTTGTAGGACCCCGGAACAAATGGAGCTCGTTGGAGGTGACTGATGAGTGGGTAACACGTCTAGGTCTGGAGGGCTGAACCACCCCCTGCTTGCTGGCCTTCCTGCCATGGTCCAGGGTCTCTGAACCTCCCTTTCCTGGTTGCTGGGCTCGAATTGCTGTAGTTGCATCCCACTCCTTCTGTGAACTCTCAGTGACTCAGCTGTGCTTGGAAGCTAGCAGCCTCCAGAGAAAGCACGGTAGGAAATACTGTTCCAGAACAGGAGTCAATTCAGGCTCAGGAATGGCGCTCAGCACTAACCAGGCTCTTAAGTGGGCACTGCCAAGTACAGCGCATAGGTTCATGAAGGAACGGCAGCTCCTGAAACGAACGGTGTCCGCCTTTCCAGAGACACTGTTTTGTACGCAGACATCGGATATAGCAGTTAAGACTCTTCCGTGCCTTGAATCCTCAGCTCTGGGACGTTGTTTGTTTTATGCTTGGGAGTAACTCAGACCCTGAACATTCGCCTGTGAGAAAGCGACATGCACACTTTATGCCTGGACTTGGGTCTGTCAGTTCCCTGGGTGGTAAGGACCAAGGTGGAGTCCGTGTTCAGTGGACCTGTCTTGTTCCACCAGGCAAGACCATGACTTCCTCTGATCCTCCTTTTTGACCCATAGCATGGCTGGTGAGTCTGATGGGAAAATGCAGTGGATTTGAATTTCTCTTGTTAATCATTTTCACCCCTAGGACGTGCTCCCTTCCTTTCAGGTGGGACCTGAGTGATTTCAGGCCATTTATCCCCGTGTCTTCCCTCAGCCTCACTGCCCCACAGTGACAGAGCTGTCACACAGCCGGCTTGTGGCAGAATCCCTGGGGCTTGGGCCCGGGCTCCTGACTCCTGCTGCTGGGTGCTGCCCCTCCTCTGGCCGCGTTTCCCCCGTTGGGAGGGTGAACGGAGCTGGGCAGGAGCAGGGCTGTGCCTGGTGTGGCGGGCAGGGAAGTGCTGACCAGGCGCCCGCTCCTCCTGGCAGCCCCACCGCTGCCCAAGGCTGCCAGCTCTCCAGCAGCTCCGTCCTGCTCCAGTTTTCCGCACCTGCTTCCTCAGCCTTACTTCCTGCTAAGGGCTCCGGGGCTACTTCTAGGCCCAGGGCACTCTAGAGGGGTGCATAGGAGAGGCGGCAGTGGGGTTAGTGTAGAGTTCTGCAGGGAGAGGGCAGACCTGGGGGAGCAGGAGGGAGCGGCAGGGGGCCGCTCTCCCGTGGGCCGCACCCATGTTTCCAGGTCAGGAGGATGCTTGGAGCAGAGCACTGACTGAGCTGCCAGTGCTGCCAGGGACCCGGCACTGCCAGGGCTGACAGCCTTGGTCTCCGCCAGAGCTCCTGCCCCACAGGCCGCCCTGCGCTGATGCTGAGCTGTCCCCGAGCACCTGCAGCTGGGATGGTCGTGGTGTCACAGCCCCTCCACGGCTGCTCTCCCTGCCTGCCCCAGTCCCAGCGGCTGCCCCGCCCCCAGTGGCTGGGAGCTTTGAGGGCTGGCAGCTGCAGGAGAGCAGAAACTGCGGACGGTGGCATTTGGGAGCATTTTCCTTGCCTTGGCATTTTCCTTCTCCTGACCTTACCGCAACCTACCGGGCACCACTGGGGTCAGCCTGTGGCCCATTTACAGGTTGGAAGCCTGGCATGCCGTGGTGGGGCCCAGGGTCTGCCCGGGGGACCTCGTCACCTTTTTCCACCTGAAAAAGCGTGAGTCCTGGTACTCACATGCTGCTGCCCTCAAACTTCACCCAGATCCGCGGGAGCCACTCCCTCCCGGGTACTTCAGCCCTACCCGCCTCTCTTACCCTCACTAGGCCGCAAAAATGTGGACCCTGAGCGGTCTCTCTCTCCAAGCCCCCAGGCCTGAGCCCCTTCTCCACCCTCCCGCACCAGCACCATATTGTCCCCATCCTGAGGGGAGAGCGGACTGCATATGCTTAGGCTCTGAGCTCATTTCCATAATGAGGCTGATCAGGACAAATAATTCATCAGGGTCCTGGGGGTGCATGAGGATGATGTGGCGATGGCATGTCTCCCCTCTGAAGCCCAGGTCACTCTGATGAGTACAGCCAGGGACCTGCCCCTCCTACCAAGGGCCTGGGGTACAAGGGGAACAACTGGAGGACCCTTGGGAAAGCAAAGCAAGGAGGGATCATCAGGCATGAGGAAGAAGTACTTGGTTCACCAGGTTTACCAGCCCTGGGATGGGTTTCTGACCTGGGAGGACACCTTCCTTGGAGCGGAGAAGACCCCGCTATGGTGGGAGTGAGGGGAGGCTGCCTAGCCGGAGCTGGCCTGGGAAAGGGAGCTGGGATGGCCATATCTGAGAGCCACAGGGTACCCTCTGGAAAGGTTCAGGGCAAGTCTGGGCCCACAGGAGCCCTTCCGTCACGTCAACCGCGGTACTCCACCTGCCAGTCAGGGCAGAAATGGCATGCTGCCTTGTGCCTGTGCCCCATGGCAGCCTTAGCCCAGCAGCAAGCTACTGGTTATTCCTGTAGCACTGTCACACAGGTGTGGAAACCAGACTGCCCTTTCCACCCATCCTGGAGCCTGCCAGGCCAGCCTTGAGTGCGGGCCGTGGGGCAGAGGTGTCGAGGCAGAGGAGCCGCCCCTGGGAAGCACCTCCCTTGGACTGCTGAGTAATCCCCACCGCTGGAGCCCAGGACTCCGCGGTCCCCAGCCCCAAGTCTTCTCCCCTTCCTCCTGCTGCGCCTCTATGGGCATCTGTGGTGTTTTAAGCCCGTTGTGCCCATGGCCTCCACCCTGCACAGGGGCACACCAGGAGTGACATTTCTGAGCCAGGGAGGTGCCATAGCACTCCCCTGACTTGTCTTCCCCTGACCATCCCTCCGCCCATCTGTTAGTGCTTCCAGGAATGTATAATTAATACTTGCAGAGTGCCCCATCTGGAGCTGGCTCCCACCGTAGGCTGGAGATCAGCCATGTCCAGGGCCCTTTTCCTGCGGGGCTCAAGGTGGCAGGACAGAGCCGCTGTGCTGGTGTCTTTGAGACAGCCCCCTCCACCCCTCTTCCCCACCCAGCACCTCTGCACACTCATACATGGTCTCCAGGTGCTGGCTGAGGCTGTGGTCTCGTGCCTACCTGGGGAGTGTGCTCTCCTGGCATTCGAGCATCCTAGGTGAGGGTTAATAGTACATGGGTGCCGGGAACCTCAGAAACACAGAGACACTAGGGTGGAAAAGGAGCAAGGATGCTGGGGCGGGGGAAGGCGCTGGGGAACAGAAGCAGTCCCGGGGCATGAGGCAGGGGAGCGCAGAGGTTGTGATCCCAAGCCCCTCAGTTGATTTTTCCATCAAAGTGCTGTGATTTTATGCGCCCCTGAAAGGCAAACAGCAGCTGCTTGGCCAGGCAGGCCCCACCCATGCAGGGCTGGCACAGGCTGCTCCTGCTGATGAACTGAGAGTCTGCTGGGGCTGGGGATGAGGCAGCCCACCCGGGCCTCTCCCCTCCCCACCCCAGGGTCTCCCAGCCTCAGGACTGTAATCCTGGGGCGCCTGCACTTGCTCCTGGCACAGCCCTGCGCTCCATGCAGCCTCCTCCTGGGCAGGCTCAGTGGTGCCCTCCTCCCTCCTGGCACAGATGATCAGGATGTGGGGTGCATCGGGTTGTGGGGGGGTCGGGTGTGAAGTGTGCCGCTGGGTAGGGATTGCTGTCACTTGCCTCCCTAAAAACCCACATATATTATTCTTTAATGGAAAGTTAATTGTCTTATTATTCCCTCCATATGGTCCTCTTGCTCAGCACCCAGCGGGGATGCATGGGGCTGGGGGAGGGATCCAGGGAGGGCGTCTGAAACGTGATGAGGCCCCTGCTCAAGCATAATTAGTTACAGAGCGGCGGGTGCATAGGAGCCTGGCCGAGCCCTGCCTGGACCCCTCCTCTTCCCCAGCCCAGCCGCTTTCCACCTCTTTCCTCTCAGGGTCCTGCCCTGCGAGTGACCGAGTGACCTCTCCGGCAGCCTCTCCCAGTGTGAGGTCCGGAATGCTCTCTCCTGTGTAGGGAGACAGAGCTGTGTGAAAGTGGCTGTTACCCTCCTGCGGCCCCACCCGCAACCCACCCAAAATGCATTCTCCGCTGTGGCTAAGAGGGCAGTGTTTACTTTTGAGGGATTTTTCTAAAGCTCTTTCATCCAGGGCAGGAACTCTTCTCTGAGGCAGATTGGACTTAGGCCTCCCTACCCTTCTCTACCTATCCGCCAAACCCAGAGGCATGCAGGGAGGTGGGGATGCCCCAGGACACTGACCTAAGCCCCTGGCTCAGGGTGACCATCTTTTCCTTGATACGAGCCAACTGAAGGGTCCCACACCCTAGTGGCTCCTCTTTAGGGCTGCTGAGGTTGGGCTGGGGAACGGTGTTTTTCTCAGCCCCTGTCCCCCCGGTATCCCCTCTTCCTGCTGCCTGGGCCTATGAGGGGATCTTGTCAGAATGTCTGCAGCAAGAAAGATCAGACACAGGAAGACCCAGAGGGGCTGTGGATATGAGGAGGCAGTCAACCTTTGCTCCTGGAGCCGTGCAGGGAAGGCGGGGCAGGAAGCCTGCTAGGACGCCTGGGTCTCTGGACAACCTCAGCAAGGAGGCACCGTGCGGGTCCCGTCCGGGTCTCTGTGGAGTCAGTGGGTGTGGAAGGGATGAGTCTGGGGGTGGACTTCTTGGGTGAGATCAGCTGATGGCACAGGCATAGGGAGAGGGACCTCCGGTTTCCAGCTTGGGCCAAGAGGTCATTGGGAAGGCACACCCAAGGTCAGTTCCCAGCAAGCTGTGACTCCTGAGGATAGGACATGCCGTGGTGCTGCAGGTGAGGCAGATCTGGAGGTGGGCCTCGGGCCTGTGCGTGGGCAGCGGCTGAATGGTGGTGGGGTGGAAGAGTGACGTGGGTGCGAACAGCAGGGCGGGGCTTTTGCACTCGTGGGACGTAGAGCATGTGCTCTGCCTCTCTGGGCCTCTGCTCCCTCACCTGTGAAATGGGGATCTAAGCAGTGCTGTCCTCGGGGGCAGTGTGAGGCTCTCAGGAGGGCAGGAACAAGAAAAGTCTGCGGGGCCCCACAAGTGTGGGGGGCCTTTGTGACGCCCAGTACCGACAGCCTGCCCTCTGGGGTTTGGTCATGGTTTCAGAAAGTTGGGGTGCCCAGGGTGACCTTTCTGCGTGGCTCAGCCTAGGAGTTTGGGAATGGGTTCTCTCTTTCCAGGCAACCATGACATCTCATTGGAAGAAGACATCTCATTGCTAAGCTGGGGCCAGGCGTGAAGAAATGGGGCCCGTGAGCCAGGGAAGGGCAGCGGCTTCATTGGCCAGAAATCCAGGGGATCCCATGCAAGGCCCCCAAGAAGAGGAGGCAGCTGGGGTGAAGGGAAGGGCCCAGCACCCCAGAAGGCCCCGAATTGCTTTGTCAGTCGGCCACAAGGTAGCAGCTTGTCTGTCACAGCCTGTGAGGGGAGGACGGGAGCTTGGCTGGCAGTGGGCTGGGAGGGTGTGAGGTGCCGAGCTCGGGGCTGTCCCCAGGCGTTGGCCCCAGGATAGGAGAGGTGGGGGGTCAGAAGGTGGCATGGCCGAAGCCAGGACTGAGGTTCAGGAGTTCTTGAGGGTTGCAGTCTCAGGGATCTCTAAGGGGTCTGTGACTGGGGTCCCTCATTTGAAGAGTCTCAGAGGCTGTGACCAGAACCTGCCCAGGCAGACAGCACCAGCAGAGGCTACTGGGGAGCCCTGGCCTTCGCTGCAGACACGTCCCTCTTGAATGATTGTGTCTTGGGAATCTGGGAGGTCTGTCTACCCTACTTTCCTAAAATAAGACCCCGCCCTTTCCTGCACACACAGGAAGTGTTCTAGTGACCACGCGGCTCTCCTCTGGGTCCCCAGAGAAGCTGGCGTTGTAGCGGGACAGCAAGGTTCAGCTCCCGGGGGACCCAGCCCTTGCAGCTTGAGCTGACCTGGGTCTGCTCCCCTCCCCCGCCTCACATCTGTCTCTGAAGCGTGATAGGGTGGCAGTGTCTTCAGCCAGGGGCTGGTCTAGACGATCCAGGGTGGGAGATGGGGGCTGGGGATGGAGGGCCCCGTGGGTTTCCATGATGGGCCTGGAGGAACGGTTGACCCGATCCGCATTCCACCCCGTCCCCCACCCCCATCCATTGCTGGATCAGTAGCAGCCACAGGGACACTTGCCTCAGATTCATGGAGCCTCAAGCACTTGGCTGAGGCAGAGAAGTAATTGGTTTTGACAAACCACAGCCAGCCTCAGGGGCAGCATGGGCAGCACTTACCAAGACCAGGCAGGAAATGGAGGCTCCGTGTGGCCTCCCTCCACCTCCTCTTGAGTACAGCTGCCCTCTCCTGTGAGCGGAGATTTCATGTCTGGAGAAAGTTACACGGCCACGAACTCTGTCCTCTATACCTCTCCCTCAGCAGTGAGGCCTGGCAGCTGGCAAAGGGGCTGGTCTGCTCTGTGCAGACGGGAGAGACTGAGGCAGGGGTGGATCCTGAGCAGGCCTCTCTGTCCCATCCTTGTCAAATGCCTGACTCCCTGGGCCTGAGTGCCTGGCCTCAGTATCCCCTTCGGCACAGGAGGGTGTGAAGTCCAGGCGGGGAAGCAGGACCAGCGCACATAGATGCAAACAGGTGCCTGCAAGGCTGACACGGGCTAGTGCCTAGCTGGTGCCTGGATGGCTAGGCAAGGGGCTGAGAGTGGGGCGACTGGGGCTCTGACTGTCCCACAAGACCCAGGGCACCGTCTGGCCCCACAGGGGAAACCCAGACCGGTGTATCAGGGTTGGGCCTTGGTGCTAGATGTCCTGGAAGAAGTAGGCGTGCACTGGGGTTGGCAGGGCTCAGCTCCACGGTAATGGTCCTTCGACTGTTGTTTGTGAGGAAGCAGGACATGGGCCGGGAGGAGCCCTGGAGAAGAGCTGGCCGCATAGGTGCTGTCTGGGTGCCGGGCTGAGGCTGGGGCGGGGGAGGCTGAGCCGCTCTCAGAGGGACTGGAAGGTTTGGCCAGGTGTGTAGCTCTGGGCAGGAGTAGAAGGGAGTCCTCGTTAGACCTCGGAGTCTCCCGAGTGCCCCCCTGTCCTCCCACCCCCTACCATTACTAGACTTCTCCTCTCCTTCCTCAGTCCTTTTATCGACACTGGGAATTCAACCCAGTGTGCTAGTACTGAGCTACAGCTTCAGCCCTTTCTTTATTTTTCAATTTGAGACAGAATCTCATTAAGTTGCTCAGGCTGGGATCAAACTTGCAATCCTCCTGTCTCAGCCTCCTAGTGTGCTGGAATTACAGTTGTGCAGTGCTATAACCAGCTAGAATTATTCTTCCAAATCTACTTACTCCTCCCCTCACTCACTCCCACCTTCTGCAGACCTCTACCTAGCTTTAAACCCAGACCACCGCTCTTCTTCTGGAAGCTCCTCAGATTAATGCCGAGGCCAGTGGTGTCTGAGGCTCCTCACTCCTGGCAGCTTTTGCACCCTTTGGGTACACGCAGCCTGCCAGGAACCTCTGGCAGACCCAGTCTGGTGATCTCAGCATATGGAGGCCGTGGCCAGAGGGCAGGGGTGGGTCCAGGCCTTCCAAGAGTCCACTCAGACATGGGCAGCCAGCCTGCGAGGCAGCTAGCCCTGGCCGTTCTTGGCCCCATGACTCACTGAGAGACGTAGTTCCTGCCCTGCTGCTGTTTGTGTGCATTGGCCCTGGGCTGACGCTCTGTGCCGACGGCCTGTGAGAGGTGGGCGATAGCAGCACACGTGCACGTGCATGTAGTGAGAGCACGTGAACCCGTGCTGTGAGGTCCACAGAGGGAGTAGCCATGGCTGTACGTGTGCCCTGTGTGTTGGTGGCCTTGGCGTGTGTGTGAGTGTGGACCGGTGTGTGCCATCTGTGGAGGCGAACGCAGGCGTGGGTAGGGTGGGGTGGGACCGGGGAAGGCGGGTGCTGGGAGCTCTGCATCACCCAGCAGGTGAGAACTACTTCACCGATTCATTAGCGAAGCCGAGAAGTCGCAGTTATGGGTGTGAAGCACACATTCATGCACACAGGGTTTCCCTGTGCCCGAGTTACCACCCAGCACGGATCAGCTGCCTTGTATAGGCAGGATGTCGGTGGGTCGTGTGTCCGCATCCTGAGGTAGGGGCTGGATCAAGCAACCCCACTGCAGAGGGCGAAGCCACCCAGGACCTTTCGCCCATTTCACAGAGGTGGAATTGCGACTGATACAGGGGCCCTGGGGCCTTATTTCCAGGCTCTGGGCCTCCTAGTGCAGGGAGCATCCACGGTCTTCTCAAGTAGGCTCTGGCAGCCTGTCCTGCCCTGGCCTGGGCTCCACCAGTTACCTTCTGAAGAGCTGGAGTCTCCACCAGGAGTTCTCTATGCGGAGGAAACCCACTCCAACTTACAACCCCAAATGCCTGTCACCAGCCACTTGTCCCCTGTGCCCTGCAGGCAGGCCTGGGGGTGGGGTGCCTGATCCCCTAGAAACCTGCTAATGCCTCCCCTCTATGTTCTTTGACAGTGAGGGTCCCCCACTTCCCACCAGCATGGAGCACTGTGATTGTGCTTGTCCCTCTGTACCCTCTGTTCAAGCCCAGCTCCCAAGGCACGGATGGGGTCTGCGGAGCCTGTCCCTGGGTCCTAGAGTCTGAGCCCCACGCTGACTCCTAGCAGGCAGCCTGCTGGCCCCTCACGCTGCCCCTCCAAGCCCTTCGGCCCTGCTGCTGCATTGCAGCTTCTTGCAGGGAGGCCCAGAAGCTGGGTCGAGTGGAAGCCGCTCGCCTCTTGATCAGGTGTTGATGCAGGAGCCTTCATTATGCTCCATCTATAGGCGTGAAATAAATTGGTGTGCAGTGAATTTATTCTTTTTAAAGAGGGACTTTCACACTGGGGAGAACTTTTAAAAAGAACATTTTATATAAAAGGCAATTACCATGCCAGTAATTTTTATGTATTCTCCCCTGCCATTCCTGCCTTTGTGTTTGAATGTGACCGCCTCCCGGGCAGCTGCAGCCTGGCTCCATGGCTCCCAGCCTCCCGGTCAGAGCTTCCTGCCTGCTGCAGTGGCCTCCTCCTCCCAGAAGGATCAGGACGCAGGGCCCAGGCCAGTGGTGTGGACTCAGGAGCATAGCTGGATGGATTTGTGACCCAAACTTGGGTGTTCTGAAAATCTCCTCCTGCGTGCAGAGCTGTCCTGCGACTGCTCCAGGCCCAGGCCCAGGCCTGGCATAGCCTTTCTAGGTTCTTCTTGGCAGCAGTGGAGCACTTAAAGGCCCTGCTTCCCAGCAGCCTCCCAGCACAGCTCAGTAAGGGAAGGACTCGGTGTGGGAGCAGGTATTTTCCCTCCTGAGGAGCCACTAGAGGAGCCACTAACGGGCACCCTGCTTCCCCAGCCATTATTGCTCTCACACGCGGTGCATTATGTAAATTGTCTCCACCGATAAGTGGTGGAGGAGCCACTCAGGGGAATGAGGCAGTGAGGTCTGGAGCCTTCTGCAGGGAAGGCAGGAGAACGGCCCTGGAAACTCACTGTTTTGCATCCAAGAGGGTGTGGCAGCTTCTGCCCTCAGAACAGGGCCAGGAGGCTTGCGCAGTTTGCCCCTCAGGCCACAGATTTGTGACGGTAGGGACTGGGTCCCCTCCCCAGATGGGGCCATCAATTGGGGCTTTGCCCCCATCTCAGACTGTCTGCGGGGCAGGACGTATGCCCACACTCACCCACAGGGCCTCCTTAGAAACACCTCACAGAGCTGGGAAAGGTCATGTCCAACCATGGGGCTGGGTGGCCTGCCCCCTCCTGGACCCCAGAATGCCTGCGACTTTGGACCCCTCCTGAAGTAAGTGCCTAGTGAACATGTGATGTAGAGGGTGACTACTGAGGGCAGCCCACATCCTGGCCCTGAAAGAGCTGTGGTCTTCAGAAGGATATGGTGGACTGCAAGTGCACGGCCCTAGGCGAGGCCTGGGCAGTGAAGGGCCCTGCCTGGCTGGGGGAGCCGAGTCCACCTAGCAGGTTTGGTGTGAGCACCTCGCTGTGATTCTGGGATTCTTCCAAACTGCACGGGAGCCCTGTCATCTTGGCTTGTGCAGCCCACCAGCGCAGGCCACGCACTGGTGGTGCCTCTGGGACTGAGTTGCCCCTTCACACTCATCTCTCATCCTGCCCCTTGGATCGCAGGCGGCTCAGATTGAGGGATCACAGGTTTGCGAATTTCCTGGAGGTTGCACAGAATTCAGGGTTCCAGGAAGGGTACGAGAGTTGGCAAAGAAAACATTTGCAGCCTGCTCAGCCCCACTTCCTGCACAGCCGCCCCCTTCCTGGTCCCTTCCCAGGCAGGGCTGCCTGTGGGGCCAGGCGACATGGACAGCCTGACCCTGGCACAGGTTGAAACAGTGGTAGCATGGTGGAGCATACCTGTCATCTTAGCACTTGGGAGGCTGAGGCAGGAGGATTGCTGCAAGTTCGAGGCAGGCCAGGACTACATAACTAGACCCTCTCTGAAAAACAGACAAATAATAACAAAAACAGTCCTTGTTGCCACAGCAGTGAGTTCATGGCCACGTGGATGTTGTGGGGCGCCTTCCTGCACAGGTGGTGGTGTCCCCCACCCCCAGGGAGTGGGTGGCATTACCTCACACGCCTGTAGCTGCTGTCCCTCAGTTTGCTTTCTGAATACTTCAACTGTGGAGAACTGTTGGGGAGGCAGCCTGGGCCAGGGGCACCAACCCCAGATCGCTGATAAGGAGCCTGGTCTGTACTCAGGAGGTCAGGGCACTGAAGTCAGCTGGCTCCCGCCTCCCCTGCCCTGACAGCCCTGTCTGCAGTATTTTGTCTTCCTCTCTCTTCTTCCTTCTCCTCCTTGTCTCTCCCGCCTCCTTCTCTCTTTTTTTTTTCTTTCCAGGTGGATTTTTAAATTTAGGGATTTTAGGTCTGTGTTCCACAGGCGCCTGGTGTAAAGGCTTCACCAGGCCAGCTCTGTGAGGAGCAGGACGGCAGCCCCCACGCTGCATCTCCTACTCCCCAGCAGCCCGCACTTCTAATCTCAGAGCCCCACGTTTCCAAATGACAGACTCGGGGCTGGGGATTTAGCTCAGCGGCACCGCCTGCCTGGCAAGTACAAGGTCGTGAGTTCGATTCCTGGTACCGGAAAAAAAAAAAAAAAACAACAAATGACAGACGCGTGCTGCTCCTGTGAGGTTGTTTAGTCTCAGGCCGTACCCACAGGCGTCTGCTTTGGGGAAGGAGTGCGCTCCTTCCCTCAGCACCGCCCTTTCCCTGGCCTTGCAGCGTCATCACGCCAGCCGTCAGGTCAGGACTCATTGTTGACATTGTCCTGACCGGGCAAATGTCACTCAGATCCGTGCCTCCTGGTACACAAAATTTTTAAATTGTTTTCCGCAGGGGAGAGCTGCCTGGGTCCTGTTTTTTGGTTATTTGCTCAGTTTTCTGTGAGTCAGTACTCATTCTGCCCCATACGCCCTCCGTTTATTGACCCTCGTATCACACATTCAGATACATCTGAATCTGGCAGATTCACCACCCAAAGGGAGTCTTGACTGGAGCCGCCCAGCTTGCTCCAGTGAAGCCGGGCTGCTCTGCCAGGCCTCAGCTGCGTCCCTGGGACTTCCTTCACCTTTCCCTGGGATGCGTCCCTTCTTTCCTGTGTCCTCCTCCTCCTCAGTTTCTGGATTTTTCCCTGCATTTGACAGGGGATATTGGTAGTTGGCTTCCTGAGAGAGGGCCGTGGGAGCCAGACTTCAAGACTTACATGTCTCAGAAAGCCTTCCACTCCCCACACTGTGCAGAAATTTGAGATGGGTTGGCAGTCCGGGCTGGAAGGCGTTCTCCTCAAATTCGGGAAGGCAGCAGCATTCACTCCTTGCAGCTTCCTGAGCTGTGGGCAGGTCCCGTGGTGGTCAGATTTCTCATCCATTATACATGATCTGCTTTCATTTCGTTTTGGTTATTTAATGTCAGAAATTTGTAAATCTTCCTCCCTCTACCTAGTGTTCAAATTCCACAGTGGTGTCGATTTTCATTACTTAGCACTCAGGGGACGCTTTCAGACTAGACACTTCTGTCTCAGTTCTGGGAAGTTTGTGGAATGATTTCTTTACTTCCATCTTCTCCTCTGTATCTTCTTTCAGGAGCCTTTAAGTTAGACCTTCCCCATCTCCTCTTTCCTCTCCATTTCTGTGCTGTTTCTGTCAGTAGATTTCTCAATTTTACGTCCCAATCTTTCTACTTTACATTTTACAGACATATTTTCAACTTCCAAGGTCTCTTTTTTAACACCTTAAAAAAAAAAATCTTGTATTGTTTACAGTTGCCATGATGTGTGTTAGCTCTCTGAGAGCAGTATTATAATTTTTTTTAGAAAACCTTTTTTAGCTGGGCATGGTGGGGCACACCTGTAATCCTAGCATTTGGGAGGCTGAGGCAAGAGGATCGCTGTGAGTTTGAGGCTACCCTGGGCTACACAGTGAGTTCAAGGCCAGCCTGAACTGCATAGTGAGACCCTGTCTCAAAAAGAAAAAAAAATCTTTTTTATTTGAAATAATTTTTAGACTTATGACCAAGTTGCAAAAATAGTACAGAAATTCCCTAACCCTTTACCCAATTTCTTCTAAAGTTATGATCCTGCAGAGCCATAGTACAAATACCAAACTAAGAATTTGACCTTGGTACAGTACTTCTAACCAAAGAGAGAACATTATTTGGATTTTACTAGTCTTTATACTCGTGTTCTTTTTCTATTCTGTGATCAAATCCAAGATACTCTTGGTCATATTCTTTTGTCTCCTCTAATCTGTGACAGCCTCTGTGTTTTTCCTTGTCTCTAGTGACCTTGACACTTTTCAGAAAGTACTGGCCAGTTATTTTGTTATATAACCGCTGTTTGGGTTTTTCTGGTGCTTTCCTATCAGTGGTTGAGGATATGCAGTTTTAGGAAGAACACCTGAAACATCGTATGTCCCCAGTGTGTCCCATGTGGACTTACATGAGAACAGTGTGTGTGGGCATTGATGTTTATCTCGATCACTTGGTTGAGTTGGTGTCTGCTTCCTTCCACCCTTATAAGGTTGCTATTTTTCTATTTGTAATAAATAAATTTCTTGGGTGAGAAGGTTTGAGGCTGTGCAGACATCCTGTTTCTCGTCAGATGTTTGCTTATCAGTTTTAGCATATACTGGTGGAGCTTGCCCACAGAAGTTGTTATTGGAGCATTTGAATGGAGCTTGGCTGTTTCTGTTATTCCTCCTGTATTTATTAGCTATAATTCCTGTGTGAGGAAGAATGGTCTCTTTTCTTCCACTTACCTGTTCTTCCAGTTGTGTGTAGCAGTGTGGGCTCAGGAATGTGCTAGTCTCTGAGCATCATTCAGTAGTGTCAGTATTGGTTTTCTTACTCATGGAATGATAGTTCCAGCTGTGGCCACTAGGAGCTCTTTCGGGTGGGCTCGTGTGCCCTTTTGACATACCTGCATCCTCTGTCAGGCCTCCTTTCGCTTTCCGGTACAAGAGGCTCCAGAGTCATCTCATTTTCCCTGTCTCATCCTGGGAATCAGCCACTTCTCCAGGGAGTTCGGGGTTCCATTCGTTACAGAACACGTAGAAGTCAGGCCCTGGCTGCGGAGTGTGCTTACTGCTACTGTGCATTACCACGCCCAGGCCCTCTCCTGATCAGGAGTGGAGATAAATGTGTGCATGCTAAGTCCCGTGTGCATGGTAGCCACAATCACACCCCTATCTATCCCTCTGCCTGTTGTTAAACCAGGAGTCTGCACTGATGCCTCCGGCTCTGATCCTGCTGTCCAGGACTCCCTGAGGTCCCCTCCTTTCTTGTTGGTGACTTCCTTCTCCAAGAACCCAGTTCTCGGTATCTAAGGATATACTTGTTAGTTCAACCAGTGTACATACTTTAGAGCATATTTTACGTGTTCCTCTCCCTGGCAGCCCAGTTTCTGCCAAGTTCTGTTTGTTTATTGTGACCTCTGGCTCCCAGGTGCCTGTCCCAACGGTGTTTGGAGCTCCATTTGCTCTGTGGATCTTTAAGCAGACGGAGAAGATCATATGATAGGAGCTGAAGTGTGCTATTAACACAACCCCTTGGTTCTCAGTGCAAACACCCCACAGCGTGTGGGGTACAGGCTTGGCATGGTGGGGACTTGTACATGGCAGGACTCACTGTGTATGACAATAGTCAGGCCGCCTTCCTGGGCTGCAGACTCCCCAGAAAGGGTTCTTCTAGTCTCCCATTTGCGACTTCAAGGCTTAGCTTTGGGGTTCCCCAGCCTTGACCCTCTGCTGGCAGAACTGAGCCTTCCAGGACCTATTGAGTCAGTCACCAGGATTTATCTATTTCTAGCTTCCAAAGTGTCCTTCCTGGCCTCCTCCTGATTTTCCTTGTCCCTCTGAATTGTTGCCGTTTTGTGTAGTCCTTTCCTGCTGCTTCAGGGAGTTTGGGAAAAAGTAGAAGTTCCCTAGGCACCAGTGTTTTCACTGCACTTGTAGCAGCTGAGCCCTTAGAATCTGGCTAAGTGATGTTGATGCAGGGCCCTGGCCAGTGGATGGATGGACAGGAAGTTCTCTGGCTGAGGGGGGCAGCGAGCCTGGGCTGGCCTCCTGACCTCTCTCGCACTACCTTGACCCTCCACACAACCTCAGTGGCCCCTGTCTACTACCTAGGGCTCCAGGGAAGCAGTTGGAGAGCTGTTGTCCTGTGCCTGGGAGCAAGTTGAAACCAGGGCTTAGCTTGGAATTAGCAGCAGGGGGCCTCTGGGAACAAAGAAGGGGCCTGGAGAGGCAGGGGACACAACCAGCCTCACAGGGACCCTTGAGCAGCCAGGTTCTCTCCTGCGTTCTGGCCTCCCTTATCCCACGTCTCAGGGCCCCCACCTGCGCAGCTGGAACCCTTGGCAGCCCTGTCTCCTGCAGTCAGCAGTGAGGAAGAGCTCTGCTGATAAAGCAAGTTCTGCCTTGGTTGACAGCATGCCAGCTATTCCCTGGCTGACTCCCCTGCCTGGCACCTCCGTGCCCAAATCCAGCAGGTAGGGTTACAGGGTTCCCGTGGTCAGAGCAGAGCATTGGCCTGCACCTGGCAGATGGCCACGGCCCATCCATTTGGGGCATTCCTGGAGCCTCAGCGGGGTCATGGTGGGGACAGGCCCTCTCTTCTGGGCTGTCCTAGGTCTCTGAGCCCCCTCCCCAAGGCCAGGCCCTTTCCCTAACTGTTTTGTCCTCCTGAGACGCCCTTTCCAGGCCCCACCTCCACCTGCTGAAGTTGAGCTCTTTCTCCTAGAGCTGAGGGAGTGGGGCCTGAGTGGGTCTGACTGCAGTCAGACCGAAAAAGCCCCTCAGTGATTACGTGACTCAGAGGCTCCCTTTCTTCCCTGTAAAAGGGGAAATGTCTTTGCCCTCAGGCATGCTGAGGCGATGAAGGATGTGAGTGGTTGCAGGTGAGGGAACCAAGGCCTGTGTGTGTTGAGGCAGTGACAGAAGGACAGGAGGCTCCAGGAGCAAGTGCCGGACCCGAGGCCGCAGTGGACTGCAGCACCAGCAGCCCAGGAAAGACGGGGAGCCACGGCAGAGAGCTGCAGGAGCTGAGGGGAGACCTTCCTCACCCCACAGAGCCAGGCAGTACAGGTGAGGCCGCAGGCTGTTTCTGGAAAGCTCAGAGCCAAAGTTGTAGAGTGACTTTTTGTAGGCAGCTGTTGGCTAGAAAAAAAGATATGTAGTAAGAAAGGAAAGAAATCTCAGTGCCCACTTCCCTGATGGCCTTTCAAGACACTGGGAAGATGGACTACCCATCACAGCCCCCTGTATCATGTTATGCGCTGGCTTCGTTCTGTGAAGGATGAGTGAGAGGTAGAAGGAACTTTAATTCCCTGAAGAGACAACAGTGCCCTTGGAGAAAGAGTATCATAGAAAGTGTGACTGGGATGGGACGGTGGGTCAGGGTCAGCTATGTCTCCTCTGACCTGTGCAGGGTACCTGACCTTTGACTCTGTTTTTGAATTTTCCCCTGTAAAACCAGCTGGTGGGGCAGGACCTTCCACCATGCTCCGTGCTTCTCAACGGGGGGCAGTTGGACACAGAGGGAGGGCAGACAGAGGCCAGGAGGTGGGGCTGAGTGAGGAGGGGCACAGGGCACAGGGCCTCGGGCCTAGGATGACAGCAGGGATCCCAGCAAGGAATGCCAGTGGAGGTTGTCCATCAGATCACTTTAGCCAAAATCTAGACAGACTGAGCCCAGAGAGGACCGGATGGACCCTCAGCCACACGGCAGGCTATAATGTCATCTCGACTGCAGTGGGCAGGACACATTGTGTGACAGGCATGGTCAGCTGTCAAGAGCGCTGACTGATCCCTGCAAAGTGAGTCTCTCCCCTCCCCCGCCCCAACAACCCCTGCCCTCTCTTGCCCTGGCACCTTTTATTTTTAGGGGAGCCAACCATGGAGACGTCAGTTCGATGCTAATTAAGAACTGTAGGCTCCCGTTTGCAAAGCTTGTGTCTTTCCATGTACACATAGTCCCTCTTGGTCATCTCTAGCCTTGGGCTACTTCCCTGGGTCTCAGTCTCTTCATCTATAAGCAGGGCCCTTGCTTCTGTCTTTCCGCTCTCCTAGAGTGTCAGGAGGCTGGAAGGAGACACACCTTGCAAGTCCTGGAGGAATCCTAGGTGCTGGTTGGAAGACGCCCTCCTGGGGTTGTGGGACACTGCCCTGGGGTCTGCCAGAAGTTGACAGTGCTGGCATAAAGCACAGGCCCAGCTGAATGGAGCTGAGCACAGAGGAGTGGGGGCTTGCAGGCCCGAGTGTCTGTTTTGCTGATTGCTCCTTTTGCTTTCAAGGAGATTAAACTATTTTTAGTCTGCGCTACTGCTGGTGAGACGCCGGAGGAAGCCTTTCCATCGCTGAGATTTTCTGGAAGCTGCCAAGTGTGGTCTTCAGCTCAATTCTGAGAGCCTCCCAGAGTGGGCGGGAGGCGGCAGGAGGGGACGTCACCATCTGGGGGCTTTGGGACAGACTGGTGTGTGGCTGCTCCCTGAGGTCCTTGTTGCGCTGGCCTCCCGATCCGTGCGGCCCTGGTCCGCGGGAAGCAGTAATCTGATGCGCCCGATGTTTGCAATGCTGACTTTAAAAAAAGTAATTTATTTTCTAATTATTCCTTGTCTTGCATAACCGTGCATCGCCAAAGTGTCGCTATTTAAAATATTTATCTCTCCACGCCGCAGGAGCAGCTCTGGAGCGTGGAAGGGGAAGAAATAAAAGTCTGTGTGCCGGTCGCAGGCATATTACTTTGACGCGTCCTGGCGGCTTTGACGTCTCCCTGTAAATACGTTTATTTTTCATTAGGACGTTTCTGAGCTTGTGGCCCCCGGAGAGTGGCGTGATTATGCTGTTCATCGGTGAGCGGTGCAGGAGAGAGGCGCTAGCAGAACGAGACGCTGCCCAGCACACCTGTGCTCGTGGGCGAGGGTCCCGGTGTGTGGCTTGGGGCGCGTGTGCAGAGGGTGTGTGGCGCTTGGCTGCGTGAACACCCCGTGGCCGTGTGGCCAGGGACGTTGAATGTTTGATTCGAGGGGGAAACTGAGGCTCAGAGAGGATCTGCTTTGGAGTAGAATCAGCCTCCCTGGCAAAGTGGGCAGCAGGCCAATGGCCTGTCTTATCTATCCATGGGACCAGAGACCTTCCCTCTGTTTGTGAAGGCTTTGGGTTGGCATCAGGGAAATCCTCTCTTCGGGAGAGACGCACACCCAGAGCTTGAGCAGAAGACTTACGTGTGCTGCCAGTGGGGGCTGGGCACGCAGGTCAGGGCCCTGACTCTTGCCCTTCTCTGCCCCTGGAGGCTGGAGGTGGTGCTGGTCCAGGGCTGGGACAGTGCCCCTTCTCTAGCCACTGGTGGAGCAGGGACCAGATCTGCCTCCTCCCTCACTAACAGTTTCTTTTCCAATCAAAAAAAAAATTTTTTTTTAGCTCACTGAGTCTAAGAGAGAGTTTTATGCTGAATTTTAAAATACCTTATTTTTTCCAGTCCCTAAACTGCTAATCTCCCAGGCTGAGGGATTCTGGGACAAAGGCGAGGCCTCGAAGTGGAAATCTGTAAAATTAGCTTCCGTGGTATTAGTGTTTGCAGTTGGAGATTGAAAAATTGCTTTCCCAGGGCCTGATTGGAGGCTCTGTTCTCCTCAGGGAAGAGGCAAGGACTCCGTACTGAGCGTACCGCGAGCCCAGGAACAAACGCTGGGAGGCCGTTGCGGGTCTGAGCCGCGCTGCTTCATGCTCGGCTCTGGAGGAGCGAGTGTGCTCTGCCTGAGTCGCACCTAGCAGCCAACTCTTCCAGGGCTCTGAGTACACAGCAGGTGCCAAGTAAATGCTGCGGGGCCCAGATGGACCCTTCCTTTCTTTTCCTGAGGCCTCTGGACTCGGTTCCCCTGACCCCCCACCTCGGTGCTCAGACACAAGAGGGTGGGGGAAGCTTCCGGAACCTGGCAGAGGGGCCGACTCTGGTGTCTGTGGGTGCGCCTGTGTGGCCCATCAGGCCTCTTGTGTACTTGATTGCCTCTGATTGGCTGCAGCTGAATTCAGCAAAAGCTATTATTTGCCCTTGATGAGCCAATCAGATGGCCTCATTGGCCATTCAGAGCAGGCGCCGGAACCTGGGGGTGGGGGCAGATGCAAGACCCAAGCCTGGTCTGTGTCCACTACGACCTTCACGCAGATCATACCTCCCTTCCCTGACTCATCACCCCAAACCAGGGCTCTTCACGCCCGCATCACTCCCTCCCAGCCTTTGCCCTCCTCCAGCAGCACCTTGCCATATACCTCTACCGTACCCCTCAAGAGTTCCTCTTTAGAGTCCATTTCCATCTCTGCAGGCCCAGGTAAGCTGTCTCCTCCACTCCCAGAGTTGATTGCCTGTCTCTCTCTTTTGCCTCGTCAGGAAGTACAGAAGTCATGGGGATGGCAGTCAAAAAGCTCAGACAGATCAGGTTTAAATCCCAATCAGCTGGAAGTGGTGGCACACGCCTGTAATCCCAGCACTCGGAGGCTGAGGCAGGAGGATTGCCATGAGTTCAAGGCCAGCCTGGGCTACATAGCAAGACCCTGCCTCAAAAAAAAAAAAAGTCCTAATCTCTGGGGACTTGGTGAGTTCCCCTCTAGAGTTTTGATTTCTTCGCTTCTAAAGGAACCTAATAATTATGCCTCCTTAGCCAGGGGTAATTCCAGCTCTCTGGGAGGCTGAGGCAGGAACATCAAAAGTTTGAGCCCAGCCTGGTCATCTCAGTGACTTAGTGAGACCCTATCCCAAAACACACACACACACACACACACACACACACACACACACACACTCACCATATCTCCTTGAAGGGAATGGGCCTGAATTTGAGGACTGGGAAGGTCTGGAGGTTCAGCAACCCCCATTGCAGGCCTCCTTGAGCCTCTTGCAGGCAACCCAGGGTTTGGCACTGGTCCCAGCATATGGACCTGGGGGATCCAATGGCTCTGCCTACCCAAAGGACATTCAGATGCACAGAGACCAAGACAAGAGGCGCGTTGTCAACTGTGTGATGTGTGTGCGCTACAGACAGAGAAGCTACAGGAACTCGGTGGGACAAACCAGATCACCAGGGCTTTAGGAATTTGCCAAGGGGCAAAGAGGTGAACATTTCTGGTGAAGCAGGGATGAAGCTCTGGCAGTGGGGAGGAGGAGAGGCTGGCACCGGGACTTCAGTGTGTGGAAACGGCTCATGGTGAAAGAACTGAGCCTCTGTTGTGGGTTGTGTTCCTGGGAGACAGACTTCGACCCTCAGATTTGGACCCAGGAGGCCTCTGCATGGAGTGCCAACAAGGGGCTGTCTGAGATTCCAACAGGGGTGAGGACCCCTTCTGCGAGTTTAGAAAGCTTAGAGGATTGGGGTTTCAAGGTTCTGAAGTGCAGTGACCCAGATGTCCCTGTCTGTGACTCAGGGCCCCCTCCTTCCCTGTTAGGGTCATGGCCTTGTGTAGCCAACCTGCCGGGTAGAATATAAGCCCCTCAGGATCTTTAGCTCTTCTAATTAAGTCCTGTGCCTGACCCTCAGCTTTTCTCCCTCTGGCTGCAGGAAATGACACGCTTTATGTCCCGCCAAGGGGGCTTCTGACTTTCACATTTCATCTTAAATTCGTGATTAATCACACTCCGACTTTCATTGTCTCTTCAAAGCACTGATAGCCCCCAGTAACAGCCATCCCATTCCATATTCCTTATAATTATACTTCCCCAAACACCTCAACCCCTTGAAATACGGCATGCAGTCGTAGTGAGTCCGTCTCTGTTCATGACGGTGAACATCTGATCAGCTGCACCAGCCACATGCCAGGACTGTCAGTACTCCCCGCCGGGCCTCCACACTGCGATCCTTGTCAGCAGGATCGTGCCCACTTCAGAGTTGGTTTTCTGGGACCTGTCCCACCAGCAGCTCTGGTGGACCTGTTCCGTGAGTCAGATTCTGAGAGAGAGGTTGTGTGCAGGTATTTATTGAGGACCACACCTGGAAGGAAGCAGGATTGGGCAGCTTGAGTTTAGCCTTAGCCAATTCCACAGAAAATTGGGCGGGCCCCTCATAACTGTCCCCAGTTGAGGCAGGGAGTCCAGGCCTTCGTACCGCGCCCCGTCTCACCTGTGTGTCACCCAGAGCATGGTGGGACAACTCCCGCCCACAAAGGCATGGCCTAGGGAGGGGCTCAGATGAGAACAGGCAGCCTCACCGCCCTCAGGAGCTGGCAAGATTCAAGTCTCCTCCCTAGAGGGAATCTGTCCCAACTCAGATCCAGGTTTTGCTTGTGCCTTTTATCTGCTCTGGGACCTCAGGCAAGTCCAGCAGCTCTCTTAAGCCAGTGTCCCACTCCTTAAACAGGGCAGTCCCAAGCCTCCAGCCCAGGACAGAGGGAGATCTGAGTGGCTCTGAGGCACAGTGTGAGCTCAGGGCTGCGCACATGGGGGACAAGGCCGAGGTCCAGTCACTGTCCAGGGTGAGGCTCCCTGTCCTCTCACTGTACAAGTAAACAAAGCCTGGGCCAGCCCAGGTCTGAAGAAATGGGTGACATGGACCGCAGCAAAGTTGTCTGAGTCAAGGGGCTGGTCAGGGGGTCAGGGCTGGAAATAGAGTTGCCTAGAGGAACGAGCAGATGCAGGCAGGCTGGGTTCAGCAGACTGGACTTCAGGGTGACCAGTGGTGTTTGTTAACAAGTGACCAAAGCGGGTAGGTGCGATCAGGCAGTCGGGGTACAGCCCTTAGAAGCAGCTCCTGGTTGGGGAATAAGAGTGACAATGGGGCAGTTATAGGCAGGTGGCTGCCCGTGGTGGGGGCCTCGGTGGACGAGGCACTTCTGGGCACACCACAGAGGGGACCTCTACAGTGGGGAGATGGCCGGTAGGCAGCTCTGTGTCCAGGACCGCCGCAGGGTCAGAGACCAGGAGTACTGGGGTGTCAGCCTGTAGGGCTGATGTGGAGGGGCACAGACGCGGGGGCCGGCGCCCTGTGGGTGTGGCCGTGGGCAAGGAGACCACGCACGGGAGAGGAAGGGAGGGCTCAGAGCGGGGCATGCGCGTGGCGGGCGTGCCTGTTAAAAACCATCATCAGCCTTGGTGTTCCAACAGCCTCTTTTACTTTGTAAAAGCCTTTTCTTTCGAAAAATAAAAGAAGATTGGAGGCAAGTACAATATTTGGCTGTGGTGGCTGTTAATTTGGCAGTGAATGTCACCTCCGCCTTTCTCTTCTCGATGCCAAGTGCGGCTTTCCTGGATCTGGGTGGGCGGGTGGGGTGATGGGGCTGCAGGGCGGGCTCTCCGAGCCTCTTAAGATTCGAGATTCATTTCCTTAAACACACATTGTCTCACTCCAATTTCACGTCCGAGCGGTTCCAGCGAGGAATTAGAGGCCCCTGGGAGCGAGGGGGCGGTTTCTGCTTACACCGGGCAGGGTGGGGCAGGAGAGGGGCAGGCAGGCAGGGGCTGGGGGCTGTTCCCACCGAGAGCCAGGAGCCAGCACAGTTCCTGGGCCCCAGATCACCTTGCTTGGCCAGAGATTCTCAGAAGGAACCAGGGAACCCAGTGTGTAAGTTCTTCCCCATTTCAGGTGTTCCGAGTGCATAGAGGACTCTATATTGATTTAGGGGACAGATGGAGGATATTGGGGTCTCAGCTCAGAAGTGACCATTTGGCCCAACTCCCCACCAAAGAGGACTAGCTGAGGCCAGAGGGTCACCTTCTGCCTGCTACTGGCGGGGTTCCCTTGAGTCAGGCTCCCAGGACCCCTGTGGCACAAGGGGTCCCTCCGATTGCGTCCCCCGCCCCCAGCACCCGTGTGCACCTGGGAGGCTGCAGGCCTGTTGTGTGGGGAATCGGGTCCGGTCGGTGGATGTCTCTGCGACCCAGTCTAGGGTCTCTCCCCATCCTCATCCATCCGAGGCCCAGTGGTCCTGGGGAGACGGCTGGGCACTCCTCGGGGCGCAGCCTCCCATGCTTGCTGCCAGGGCGCTGCCTTTCTTCAAGGCCCTAAGCCCGCCATGTGCAATAGAGATTGTCCAAGAGGGGCCCGGAGTGGGCCGGGTATTAACCCTCTCTTAAGGGTGCCCTTTCAGACAGCAGGTGGCAGCCAGGGATTGGACCTTTATGGCTGGATTTGCTTTTGGATGTCCGATGTCCTCTGAGGGCAAGCATGCCTTTTTATGGGATCTCTGCATCCCCATAACCCACAGTCACTCCCTAGACCGCACCCCACCCCCAGGCCACTCGGCTGAACACCCCAGAGAGGTAAGGCAGGGCTGAGCCCGAGGAGTGCTGTCGGGGAGCTCGCCCATCCCCGGCTCTCCTGGGCGGCTGCTCATTCATCACCTCCTAGAGGGGAGACCTCCTAATTCGTCAGCCCATTAGCAGACACGAGCAGCATATGGACCCTATTCCTGGTGCCCTTTCCTGCCCACCTCCAATAGCATCATCTGGGCTTACTGTGTGGTCTGAGCTCCAGGCTGTGATTTGGGAGGGAAGGGGGGACCACGTTACCCTGACACTGAGTCCCTTGCTGAGGCAGCCGAGGCTTTACAAGAACACTCTGGGCTTCCTCGCCCCTGTGCTTGGGGTTAAGTGATGCAGGCTCCCTAACCCCTTCCCGTGTGCATGCTGGTAAATGTTTGTGTGTGCACATCCGGCCACGTACTACCCACATGCGCATGCCCGCCTAGGTACACACGCACTCACGCACACACACTGCCTCCTGCGTCATTTGAGTTTGTGACCAGAGATAAATTCGTAGTGTAGCAATCCTAAACCAGCTGGCGCTATAAACTCAAAGAACCAGATTTCCAGACTTCCCTGAGCCGTGGCAGCTCACAAAGCGGGCACTGTGTGGACAGCCTTCCTAGCCTGCTGTGCAGGACCGGCTTCCCAAGAAGGTACACACAGGCCCAGCTGGAAGAGAGACTTATGGAGGGACTGCCTAGACTACGCCGGGAAGAGGTCAGGACACTCAAGCAGCGCTGATTAGCCAGGACTAAGCCAGGCCTCTCGCCCAGTCCCTGCTGGCTGGCCCCAAGAGAGTGGCCAACTGGTTCCTGGCCCCAGGGGCCTCCCCTGGGAGACCTGGGCCCACGTTCCTTCTTGGGGAACTCCTGATTGAGCCTCCTTTGAAGGGTGTCCCAGCAGGCCCACGGGAGAGGGTGAGGAACACAGCTGCCCAGTTCTCTCTGTGCTGAGGAGGAAATAGGGCTGCCTTACATAATTGGGGCAATTTGTTCTGCTGTTGTCCTCCTGGCGTCATTGCCCTCACCGCCTCCTTGCTCACGGAGTCCTTGACAGAGCTCAAAGCTCAGGCCTCCCTTTTTCCTTCCTGTTGGAGGTTGCTGAACAGAGGTAGTGGGAACGTAGGATGCCATTACCACTAAGACCCAAGAGGCCTCTAAGCCGTGGGAAAGTGACAGCGGAGAACACAACATGCTGGGTGATCCAGACCCCTAGCCACCAAGCCCTGCACTGCCAGGCAGCCCACAGGTTTTCAGAAGACCCTCCCGGACTGCAGCGAGGGGTGGAGGCCGAGATGTTTCTCCCCACCCTGGACCCTTTCCCAGAGCAGCTCAGGTCTGTTCTTGTGCTTCCCTCTCCCCACAACCCCTCTGGACAATGGGGTGCAGAATCAGCCCCCAGGGTGTGTGGAGCCCCTGGGTGGAGCCACTGGCACCTAGCTAGATCTCAGCAAACTGCCCTGGGCAAGTGAGTGAGAGGCTTGTTATCTGGAAAACTGGATCCCAGACAGCTCTCCATGGACACTAAAAACAGAATGGCATTGCAAGCATGGCACGCGGTTGACCCCTGACTTTCCAGCGCTCAAGGGATATGGCTAGGAGGCAGTCGGGGTGACTTCCTAAAGGAGGGAGTCTAGAGCAGCGTTGGGCCAGAGGAGGATCACAGGAGCACAGGTGCTGGAGACCAGTTCCTGGAGAGCTGGGCGCAGGCTCCTGAACAGGGTCTGTGTCCATGTGATGGTTAGTCCACATAGTCACGGAGTCATAGCTCTGCCAGTTACTCTCTGTGCCTCAGTTGCCCCATCTGGGAAACAGGGACAGCAACTGGGGCTTCTGGAGATTTTGTGCAGTGGCCGGCTGGCACAGACGACACTGCAGGCGGCTCTTTCTAGAGTAATCGTCACCCCGTTCAGCAGCACCCAGAGCTGGGGGGCGAGGAGGTAGCATCCACGAGGAGGGGAGGCGTAGGCACAGCAGCTGCCTCCCCTGAACATAGCATACTCATTCAGAAGTTTGTGGCTGTTCAGGCTTAGCGCCATGCCAGTGTTTGCTGGTCTGGCGGCCGTCGGTCCTGTCTGCACAGTTTGTTTGTGTTGCACACACCACACACGTGCAAGGAAGGTAGGTGCTGGCCCGTGGCCACTCAGGTTCTTGTATTCATGGAGAGAGAACCAGGAGCCTCAGGTGCCAGGGACTGTCCCTCCGCCCAGTGCAGGAAGTCCATAATGCAGAGAGCGAGCAGCCTGGCTTCACAGGAGTGCCCCTCAGGAGCTGGGGCCACACTTACCAGCCCAGCTCTGGGAAGCCTTGGGTGTGACCACCCTGCTTTTTCCAGGTCCAAAGTGGAGGCTTTGCTGGGAGGGCCAAGGAGAGACTGTGAATGATGCAGGAGAGAGCGGGTACATTCTGAGTGTGTTCCCAGTATGTGTGTGTGTGTGTGTGTGTGTGTGTGTGTGTCCTCAGTGTGTGTACATCACCAGATGTGCATATTCTTAGCATGTCGTTGGTGTGTGCAAAGCCCTAGTGTCTTGGTCCTGTTTGTTTACTTATGCTTCCAACTTGTTCTATGGAAGATTTACAGGTACTTACAAGAACACATAAAATTCAAGAAGAGCCTATAAACTGAAAGTAGGAAAAAAGCGAAACTAGGAGAGGGAGTAAGATGGAGCTGGGAGGTGCTGACCGAAGAGGTAAGCAAGAGGGCCAGCCGTGGGTGTCCTCAGCCACACCTCATACCTCGCTGAGGGCAGCTCCAGCCCAGCTACGGAGCGCATTGCCTTATTGCTGCCTGACACTCAGGCCTTGTGATCAGACTGTATCAAACACGCAGAGCAGTGAGTCTTGTCTCTCCCGGAGCCCTGGTTCAGAGGCCACTACTGGGCAGGTCATATCCTTGCCCCCTCCAGAGCCCCTGCATTGTGAGAAGCATCTCTACTGGTGTGTTCAGCGGGAGGAGTTAAGACTGTGACCTTCAGTTAGTCCCAGTCATCTGGGACCAGCAAGGTCCCAGCGCTTAGAACATTTCACATGACTTGAAACTACGTTTTAAGGATGGAGGCCCACAGAGCCTCACCCAGCCCTGGGGCTGCCAAGTGTCCCGCGGCTACGAACAGTGGTACTTTTTCTATGAGCCTAGATATGGGATATGAGCAGGATCTGCAGATGGCCTGCTGGGTGCTGGTGTGGACGTGGTGAGGTGGGTGTGTGTGCCTGACACTGCATACATGGGGGGGGGTGGAACAGGAAGGACCCTGAAATGACCTTGCCTCAGAAGGGGCCTTCGTACCGTGGGAGGCTGCAGTCCACCTCTGATCTCCCGCTCCGTGCCTGTCGTGTCAGGAATCCCGTGTTTTCACGAGAGCAGGAGGCCCCTCTTGGGATCACGGCTGTCATTAGTGCTGTTGTTATCCGGTGACATCTTCAGCGGCAAGTCTCAGCAGCAAAGGGTAAACTCCCAGCCTGTGAGGCCAGAAAGGTGGTCCCTGCCGGATGGAGTGGGACCGGAAAGATGCCGGGGGACTCACAAGAAGCCAGTAGCATCCCCAGCGTCCCAGGCGACCTGGCCAAGGTAGCTCAGGAATGTGTGGCTGAGGGGGAGACTCATGCCAAGCCACCCAGCTGGTAGAGGGCAAGGCTGGAATTCGAACCCATGGCCTTTGAGCTGCCTTGGGCATTCTTGCCGGAGGTTCCCCTTCGGACAGATTCCGACCCTGTGCTGCCCAGCTTTCCTCGTCTGTAAGATGCTGCGCACCTCCCAGGCACTCTTGTGTCCTGGCCGTGGACAAGACTGAATGAGGGACAGTTAGGTTCATCCCCACCCCCAGGAGGTCTCCCTAGGGATGCTTGGGGCAAGCTCAGTTTCTGGCCTCTCCGAAGTTCCTGGGAGACTTGTCCCAGGCTCTGAGGAGGGTTGCTACCCCAAGCATCAGTGCTGTGCTGTGCAGGGTGGAGAGAGGTCGTGCACACAGGGGAAGGAAGCAGATTTTGTCCCTCGTTCCAGAACCATGCCTCAGGCCATCGCATGAGGGAATTTATAGGGGCAAATTTCTGCCAGCTTTGCCCTGCAAAGGATGGTTATCTTGGATGAGCGTCCATAACAGGTTGGAGCTGTGAAAGGAGGAGGAGTCATGATCAGTGCCCCCCAAGGGCCCACTGCAGCTTCTGTCACTGAGGCTTACAGAACTCTTCCCCTGCATCCCAGCACTCCTGCTCCTGAGAGGCATGAGGAGACCTTGCTCTAAACTGTTTTATAGACCTCAAGATAAAGGCTTAGAGCCAGGCAGTGCATGACTGTAATCCCAGCACTCAGGAGGCTGAAGCAGGAGGATCACTGTGAGTTCAAGGCCAGCTGGAACTACAGAGCAAGACCCTGTCTCCAAAAAAAAATAAATGAAAGAAAGAAAGAAAGAAAGAAAGAAAGAAAGAAAGAAAGAAAGAAAGAAAGAACGAGGCTTAGAAGGGGAAGGGGTTGAATAGCCAGACAGCGTGGCAGTTGCCAGGCCAGGATCTCTCTTGGGCTGTCAGTGGAAGAAAGCGGGCTGTTTGCCCTGTTCTAGGGGCAGGATCCTCATCCGGAGCCAGGCTGAGCCAGGCCACTTGAGGTGATGAACTGGGGGTACAGATCAGACCAGACTTGTCTGGAGGTGGCCCGGCACTGGGGACAGGTCTGGGAAGCCCACCCTGCAGGCACTTCCGCTCTCGGCCTGCACGGTCCCCAGCCAGCCTCTCGATCTCCGGCACCTGTGGACTCGGTGGTGAGGGTGCAGTGGGTCCTGTGCTGAGCCCTGTGAGCCACGCGGAGGGTCCTGTCGACACTGTGGGCGTCTGGGGGGAGAGACACAGGCCAGCCGGGTAGGGAGGCAGCAGGAGAGAGCAGAACCAAGGCTGGTGGAAGGAGGCGCAGACGCTGACACAAACAATCTGTTCCCCATAAACACGGGCGCCCACAACCAGCCGGCCGCCACCCGGCGACTTCTTCAAGTTGGGGAAGTGCGGGTGTGTTTACTCGCACTCCCCTGTGCCAGCTGGTATGCTGGGCACAGCTTCCCTCCCAGCTGCCTCGACAGCCGGTGGCTCCTCGCTCAGGGAGGGGTGCCGGCAGGGGCCCCTGGATCTTGCCTGCAGTCTGGTTCATGCCTGGCTCAAACCGCCTACTCCTAATGCTGGCACAGGCCAGATCCAGAAGACAGAGGGTGCCGAGGGTCTCCATGGCTGTGCCCCTTGGGTGGGCTATGCCCCTTGGGTGGGCTGTGCCAGAGCTGCATTCCGCAAGCTGCAGCTGTTCAAGGCCTTCGTCTTGAGTTCAGACAGCAGGTGCTCCTCTAGTGGGTCCACGCACCTTCCCTCCAGGCTCCAGTTGGCACCTTGGCCTCTCAGGACACCAAACCTGATCAGTGGTGCCAGCGTAAGTGGGTGTGATTGAGGGGGCCTGCTGCCTGCCCTGTGGCCCTGGGGTTTCACACCGAGCTTCTCTGTTCTGTGATCACCTTGCCTGAGCCGCGTAGCGGAAGCTGTGGGTCACACATCCTGGCCGGGGGGTCAGGAGGATTCTTGACTGTGAAGATGTCTCCACGGCACCTTGTCGCTCATCTCCAGACCAAGAGAGGTCATTTGGGGTCGGAGTGGTAAGAGCTGGGAGGTAACCGCTCAGGAAAGCTACTTAGGGCCTCTTAGGTAGACATGGAGTAACCCGTGCGGGAGCTTTACGTTGTGACTTTGGAGATGGGTCATGGGTAGCTTTGACCCTGTAGCATTTGGTGTTGAGGTACACAGAGAGGTTCCCTATGCTGACGTGGGTAGGTAGGGACACTGGGCTGTGCCCCTCCTAGCACCCATGGGCTGGGACATTTGGGGTTATCATCTTTGTAAAAGGGAGACACCTTCTTCATTAGATTCTGTTCTCATCCCCGGTTTAGAAGCCGGGCATGGTGGCATACGCCTGTAATCCCAGCACTCAGGAGGCTGAGGCACAAGGATCGTTGCGAGTTCGAGACCAGCCTACACTACATAAGTGAGCTCAAGGCCAGCCTGAACTTCACAGCGAGACCCTGTCTCAAAAAAAAAAAAAAAAACAACCTGTAATCCCCAGCTTAAAGCATCTCTTTGACCCCCAAGAGAGCCAGAACTTAGGGAAGTGGTCCTGGTTCTGGAATGTTGTTATTTAGTAATGGCAGCCTAGAGTCCAGCCACCATGCTGGGTGACTGTGAATAATCCCGTCTTAGTATCCTTGAGAGCTGGGCTTGCACACTCCCTGTTACACCGTATCACTACTTATCTAAATGGTGCTTCCAGGGTTTGGGACCCCCAGGTGTGAGAGTGCTCCTCATTTCTCTGTGCTAGCATATGCCTTTCTGTTCACTGTCGCCATCAGGAACCTCAGAGGAAGGATCTCTCATGTCCAAGCTAGGTGGAGATCATACCCACCTCCGGGTCTGTTCTCCTGTGAGATACAGGGCTCTACACCAAAGCTGTCGCTCTAAACCGGGCCTGGAGTAGATGGATAATCAGGATTGCCACAGTTTCAAAATCCTCATCAGTTTCTGAAGAGCAAAGACGGGGCCATAACCCAAGAATGGGCCTGTTGCTCTGGCTCTCCCTTCTCAGGTTGCCGGGAGGGGTTGCAGGTTTCTCATGGGGAGAGGGGTCTTCGGGGGGCCACCAGGGGGAGGTCGGCGCATTCTGGCCCCAGCTTGGCTGGGAAGATTTAGTTTATTGTTTTGTGTTAGGTTTTGTGTCTTTTCAAAAACAAGAGATTCAGCCTCTTTATGACATGGGTTTTACAGCATAACGAGGCAGCGTAATTTCCCATTCTCAGCAGCAAGTGCACTTTTTACACTAATTGCATAATTAGACATAATGTACTAATTGCAGTAATGGATGACAGTCAACTAAACTTTAACTTTAAAAACAGGGAGGCGTTGCTGGGGGTGATGACGGGCTTCAAGTCCCCATGAGTTTTGTGAAGGGGAAACTTGCTAGCCAGAGCTCCCCGGAGCTGCCTCCTGGGGCCAAGGGATGAGGGAGTCTCTGAGCCCTTCTTCCCCGGCCCATGCTCAAGAGGAGCCCAGCAAGAGCCTGTGGCATGAATGCGGAGTGTTCCCCTGGGCATGTAAGGGTGTGGAGTGATGTGGGCGGGGGGAAGTAGTGTTATTAACAGGCCGTGTCCTCCCCAGTTCCAGGAAGCCAGGCCGGGAGCCCTCCCGTTCCCACACTACCTGTGTGCCCTCCCTTGTGACCCGTGCAGGGCCGAATGGTAGAGAGTAGGTCACAACCCATCTGGACGGAGTTTGCACCTAGGCAATCCCTACTCCAGGTGAAGGTAGATTATTCACAGTGTGACGGCCAGCATCGCAGCGTACAAGCCTGATTGTGACAGGACACCGTAGATAGCCAACTCACCGGAGAACCAACCCACCACAAGATGGTGGCAGTGTGGCCACGTGGGGGCCTCGTACGGCAGCTGGTGAGTGACAGCGGCTGAGGAAGCCCATAGCTGACGGCACGTCCCTGCCCAGCACCAACTGTGCCATAGGCCCCAGGGGCCCCTTGCCCTTGCCCTCCAGTAAGACATGTCCCCAGGAGGTGAGGCTGCCGGGGCGGCTCAGTCATACACCATCCAGAGCCCGGGATTGCCCTGTAGCAGTAGCCTGCCCTGGATCTGTCTGGAGTACTTTCAGTGGGAAAGGAACTCCAGGTATTTGGCTACCCCATCGATCCTTCCATCTTCAAGTGTGTTTAGTGGTTGTGTCAACAGCCTCAGTGCAGGCAGGAGGCAGCAGCCCGGTGGGGCTGAGGCCAGGGCCCTAGTGCTGGCTCTCCCCTGTCTGGCTACAGTCCTGAAATGCTCACTGCCTGTCCCCCTAACTCCTCCCTGCCCCAGCTCAGGATCTCTGAACCAGCATGAACCCTCCTCCCAAGACCCCCTGACCCCTGACATCGCCCAGTCTGGCAGGTGACCCCGCCCACACCTCCGCAGGCTGCCACCTCCCCGGTGGGCACAGCCCACCATCGCTCGTCTGCTCGCCGCCCTCCTCCTTAAGGGCCTGTCGGCCTGAAGGAGCGGGCAGTCAGATGCCCGGCTGGCTGCTCCTGTGGGACCAGGACCCAGACACCAGGAGACATGGCGGGCGGGAACGTGGGGAGCAGTGTCCCAGCCTGGGATGTGGGGTGCCTGGCTGAGACCCAGCTGAGCTCGAGCCTTTGAGGAGACAGACAGCAGCGAGGTGGAGCCTGCGTCAAATCTTTCTCATTCCATTTTCTTTCTGATTTAATTTTCCAGAGATTAGGGCCCGTTCACCTTCGCTGCAGAGAGAGCCCCGAGTGTGTGCCTGCTTTTCTCCCAGGGCTGGGTGGTGGTGGGTTCGCGGATCGGGCTGCTTCTGCAGGCCTGCACCTCTCCGCGTGCAGAATGGCCCGCGCCTGCCGTCTGTCCTTCAGCATCAGCATCAGCCCGCACCCTTCCCAAGCCCCTCTCAGGCCAGCCAAACCCCGGTTCGTAAATGCAGGGGACAGAACTGAGTGTGGCCCAAGGCAAGGGCTTGGGTTGGATGGGCCCCACGTGGGTTCCAGCCTTGCCCTGGGACTTCACCTCTCTGGCCTTCGGTGTCCTGCCTGTTCAGTGACCAGAATGGACCCTCTCTGAGCGTTGTCGGGGTCAGTGAGGTCAAGTGTGTAAAGCTCCACCCAGGGTGGCCCGAGCCAACGCTCCACAATAAATGGGGTGTTCGCTCCTGTGACTTCTGTGGTCTGTATTACCTTCTGCCTACCTCTCCCCCTCTTTCCTCTCCTTGGGCAGGGTGGGTGCTGATTCAGGTGCAGACCCCACTGCTGCTGGCTTCCTGGGACTCTATGATTGGGGCCCGTCATGTCACTGTTCTTGAGGTCTTTTGTCTTCTCTGGTGTCTGTCTGTTCGACCCTGGCATCTGCAGGCTGACAGACACTTGATCCCCTCTCCCGGTCAGGATTCTTGGGCTCCATGGGGGCAGGCAGGATCCTTCTGCCCTGCAGGTCTCCAGACTTCCTGACCAAGGTCACAGTTCCCCCAGACATCTTCTAGGCTCATCTCTCGTTTACGCGGAGCCACCAGGAAATCAGGAGGCCAGGAAGAGGGTTTGGGGCCCTTGAGGAAACTTCAGCCCCCACGGGGTCTGCAGACCCCTCGGCCAGGACCCTGGCTGCACACGTCACTTACCAGAAGTTGGTAAGAGCTGAGGGCGGGCTCGAGTGGGAGCTCCCCGTGGGAAGACGGGAGACAGGGAGGGCCTTTTCTCCAAAGCTGGCAGGGCAGGGTGCTCTCGAGGGAGGACGACTCCCGGGTGAGCAGTGACCGCAGGTACATGGCACTAGGTGGGGAGCCAGGGACTTCTGGGAACGAAGGGCTCCACACAACCTCCCTCGTGTCCCTCTGCTACCCCTGCATGCCCGGTTCCTCAGCCCCTCCGCTGCCATTTCTTGCCCACCCCCACGTGCCCACCTGGCTCCATCTCCTGCCCTCTCCCACCACCCTTCTTCCCCCCGAGACTCTCCACAGTCACAGCTGGCTTGGAAAAACAGACCGAAGGCCCCATTGCTCCCCCTGACAGGCTGCGTGGGCACAGGTGGGGACCTGTCAGGCTGCGCTGCTGTGGGAACTGTTGGCTTTTTCCAGTTAACTCTCTGGGCCAAGTGCTGTGGTGGGCATGGTGTCCCGCATGGTTGTGAGGCCACTTTCTGTGCTTTCCAGCTGGCCCCAGGGGCCAGGGCTGGGGCAGAGCTCCAGGGGCACTGGCCCTGGGTAGGGTCCAGGCTCTGAAGTTACCCTGGGAGCTCTCCTGGACTCCCTGCAGGAAGCCCTTCCCTGGACCACATCAATGGGGAGGTGACCTATCTCCTGGGGTGGGGCCATCTGTTGGGCTGTGCTGATTGGATCTCCCTGGGCCTCGGGACTCAGCTCAGGGCCCACACTGAGGAACAGAAGAGGATGCCTTCGGACGGGGGACAGCTGGCCTGGCCCAGGGGGACGTAGAGGAGAGATCGAGGCACTGGGGGCCTGCCATTCAAGGACTTTTGCACCTCAGACTTGGCTGACAGTTTGATGAGCCCCTGCCTTTCCGAAATTCTGCCCTCATCTGCCAAGAAACCCCTTTCCATCCATTCCCCTGCTGTCACTCGAGAGAGGATTTACATGGGCAGGGAGAGGTGGGACACAGGAACACTGTGAACAAACGTGGCAGGGGGACAGCGTGGCTGGGGACCCAAGGCCTGCAGGCCCACAAGGGCTCAGTGGCCAGAGAGGCACCAGGTGCCGACAGAAGGGCACCGTGGCGGTCCTTGGGTAGAAGTGGAACAGGAAGAAAGTATGGCTGAGGCATCTCTGGGCTCCGAGGGCTCACAGCTGCAGGCAGAAGTGGAGGAGTCAGGCCTGGGCGCCAGACCTCTGCTCTTGAGTGTGGAATTGGACAGGTGCCTCTGTGGAGTGTCCCTTGCACATTGACACGGTGCTAGAGGAGAGACGGACAGAGGCTGGCCACAGCTGTGCCCGGTTAGTGGCGTCCTGATGTCTAGGCCTCTCTGTCATCGCCTCTGGACGTGTGGGGACAAGGACAGGATGGCTAAGGGAGGGATCAGAGGGGGGACTGGGGCTGGGTGTGGGCAGACCCCAGGAGAGTGAGGCTGCCTACTCAGGAATGGGAGCAGATGCTTCAGACAGCTCTGAGCGTGCAGATCTAGCAGGGAGAAAATGAGGGCAGGGAGGGGATGAGGATTCCTTCGGAGGAATTGTAGTGATCCTAAGCAATAGCATGGCAACAATAGTACAGGGTCCTCAAGGCATGCGTTCCGTTGTCCTTGGTCAGCCTGTGAGGTGAGGGTTGCCATTCTCATTTAATATATTCGACGCTGAGGGTTCAGAGATGGGTGACTCGGCAGAGCCTCAGCTTCCAAGACTTTGTGTCACCTGTCTGGGGCTCTGGGCTGTCACCCTTAGACCTGGAGATCTACTCTCTTTTGGGGGTCCAAGCCCTAGCCCAGTCATCATGCCAGGCTGCAAGGGGCATCTTGGACCCTGAGAGAAATGTCAGGAGACCCACACGGTCCACCTTGGATCCTGGCAATGACCTTGACAGGACAGCCTGACGTACAGGATCTTCCCCCTCCCTGAGGAAGCCAGGCGGCTGCGCCCCCTGCTGGCACAAGAGGGCTAGGGTGCTGCTCTGCGCCAAGGCGGGTAACTCATTCAGGGGCTGCGGTCCAAGGCAAGGGAAGGGGGTTGTTTTTAATGTTCCCAAACTCAGGAAAGACGGTTCAGGGTGCTGGGTCTTGGCCACTCAGTTGTATGGCCTGGACCTGTCCTCTCTCTGAGCCTCAGTTTCCTCAGCAGAAGGCGCAGGTCCCCTGCGTTTTTCCTCCATCCCCAGGCTCCAGCCTCTCTCCCTCTCCAGCACTGTCCGCCTTCTGAGGGCCTCTGGACTGAGGCAGGGCCGGAGCCTGGGGAGGAGCCTGCCCCAGTGTCCCCTCGGGTTCTGTCCTTGCGGGCCGTGGAGCCAGGCCTGCAGCTTGCCCCTCAGTTGTCACTGCTCTGCAGGAAGGAGCAACTTTGCCACAAATTATTTTGTTCTAAGAGAAGGACAAAAAGAAAAGAGAAGCTGGGAGGGGTGGAGGGTGGTGGGAAAGATTGGCAGAGCCAGCTCTGTGCAGTGCTTTAACCCTCGCAGTGCCAGGGCTGGCTACAGGAGAGCAGCTTTGGCAGCGTCAGCCCCAGCCCCTCCCCCTGTCAGGCGACAGAAGCCTTATCTCCACCATCTTCTGTCACTCTGCTGACCTTATCTCTCCCTGCCAGTCTGTCTCTCATCAGCTGCCTGCGTCCCTCCTTATCCCTTATCATCATCTCTGTCTATCCGTACCCCTCCACTTCAACAGCAGCCTGGCACAGCCTGGTGACAGAGCTCTGTAATGGCAGCTCAGGCTGTGACCTCTGGTGGTGAAAGAGCCACCTTGGGGCACAGATCCCTGAGGTCAGTTGATGATGCACACACCTGGTCAGGCTTGGAGACATCCACAGCGGCGTACCATGCGCCGCCCCCCCCCACGTCTGCCTCTGCCATAAACAAAGGTGACTGAAGAAACCAGCTTCTAAGACACACACAACTCCCAGGCCGTGTCTGGAGGACCTAAGCACTCACAGGTGCATGCAATGGCTGTGTTGAGTGGTGTCACAAACACACACCCCATCAAATTTACACTGCCTCATGCGCATGTGCTCAGACCCTCCTTCTGAGGAGGAGGGATTGGCAGATTCACTCCCCACCACCCACTCCCTCTTCCCTGGCCCCTTCCCCCATATTCTATGCCCTGAATGACGGAGGAGCCCCCAGGCCACCCAGAACTCGGGTACAGTTTGTGCAGTGCCCTGGGGCAGCACCAGCAAATGGGGTACAGATGCCTGAGGCTACATAGCGGGTGGCTGTGTGCAAGTGTGCGTGTGTGGGCGTGTACGCATGTGCGCTTGCGTGGGTGTCAGAGCATCCTCGTGTTGGGATGCTGCGGCTCTGTGGCGTGCGCTTATTGGCTCCACCTCCGCCCTGGGCCCTGCCTCTTGCCTCCCATCCAGCTCACCCTGACCCCCTGCTGTTCCACTTTAAACAAGCCAGTAGGTGGTGCTTGTGGTCCCTGAGGGGAGGACCCTGAAGCCCAGAGAAGTTGGTGACAGTGTGGACCATCACCAACAGCTGCTCACCACCAACAGGTCAATACTGGGCCCTAACGCCGCACCAGCTGTAGAGCCCAACCCTTGCCTCTCCCGTAGACCAAGGGCGAGGCCACTGGAGCCTGTGCCCTCTGAGTGGGGGTGGGGGGGCGAAGGCTGAACCAAGTTGAGCTGTGAGGAAAGACGATGTTGGGCCCTGGCATGGGACTTGAGACCTCTCTGGCTTCACCTCCAGTCTCTGCTTCCTTCCAGATCTACAAGGACAACCGGAACCTGTTTGAGGTGCAGGAGAATGAGCCTCAGAAGCTGGTGGAGAAGGTGGCAGGGGACATTGAGAGCCTACTGGACAGAAAGGTGCAGGCCCTGAAGGTAAGCGGGGGCCGTTAAGGGAGGCAAATGGAGTATCCCTGACTATGAGTAGGGCCGTGTCCCACCCCTCTGTCACTGCACAGCCCTGGGCCTTCTGAATTCAAGGGGCGGTTGTCAGCAGGGCTGTGCCCATGGGGACTGTGGGCAGCTGTGACAGGAGCAGGACAGTATACCAGGAGTCTGCTGCGTGAAGGAGGACCTGGCATCTCCGATCCGGGCAGCCCTGCCCCTCTGTCCTATCGGGCTGGGGTCCTTCCACTCCTCTGGGTCTCCTTGTCTGTCTGTATGTTGTGCTCTGGGTGGGCACCTGGCCAGGGCAGTGCCCTGTTGATGGTGGACTCTGCCCCTAGCCTGGGCTGCAGGCTCTGATGGGGAGGGACCTGGAGGGCTCCACAGAGGAGGGCATGCCCAGGTAAGGCTGGAGCCCCTGCTGTGCCAACTCTGGGCCTCAGTCTCTCCACCTAGACATCCAGAGAGGTTGTACCTGTTGTACCTGTGAGCCCCAAGGCCCCCGGGTTCTCTGGGGTGCAGGACCTGCCAGGCTGTCCTGACAAAGCAGGCAGACCTTTGCTACTCAGCCCACCTGGAGAAAGCTGGAAGTGGGGCCTCTGGAGCTGGAGCTGAGTCAAGCATAAATAAGCAAGAGGCCTTAAAGCTGTCCCGTCTCAGAGAAACACCGCGACTGCCCTAGCCTGTGTCACAGCTGTGTCCCTTACCCAAGCTAAGTCTAATAGAAAAAAATGAAGTCTTGATAATTTCTACAACATGAATGACTCAAAAGCATTGTACCAAGTGAAAGAAGCCAGTGACAAAAGGCCACATGTCACACCCTTTAATAGCTCAGCTGGTCAAATGGAGGCCTGTAGACCCGACAAAAGGCCACATATAGTGTGAGCCCATCTGTGTGAGATGTCCAGAACGGGCAAATCCAAAAATGGAAAGTAGATTTGTGGTTACCCAGGGCTAGAGGGGGCTGGAGGGGGTTTCTACTGATGGGTATAGGATTTCTTTTGTGGTGATGAAAATATTATAAGATTAGATTGTGATGGCTCTTGAACGATTCTGAATTCAGTAGCAGTCACTGAATTGTATGCATTATGTGAGTGAGTTTGGGGGGAGTATGTGAATTATAAATCAGTAAATCAATAAATCAGTTTTTTAAAAATGAGTGACTCCATGTATGCCATATCCAGGCCCAAGCCAGAGTGTAGCCAGGGTCAAGTCCTGCTGCCACCCCATTCCAGGCCATATCCAGGCCCCAAGAGACAGCTAGAGTGCCCTTGTTGAGAAGTGTCCTTGTTGAGAAGGCCCTGCTGTCGCCCATGGGGTCCCCTGCCTATCCCTGTGCGATCTGGGGTGATGGAAGCTGGGAGGCTGGCCTCCTGGGGCCAGGAATCCAGAGAAGGCAGACTCTGCGGGCTCCCCCCAGTAGGGACCCAGAGGCCCCAGCCCCTCTGGCCTTCAGGGTCTCCTCGTCATAGGAAAGGGGAGAGGGTTGGGGAAGCAAACTGTACTGGGAGGAGGCAAAGGCAAGTCTGGCGGCCCCACGCGCACGGCACACTGCCCCCCACTGCCCCGGCAGGCCCTCCTTTCTCTTATTCTCCGTCTCCTGGTCTCTCCCAGACTTCCCTGCTGCTTCCTAGCTTTGCTGCCCCATGCCGCATTTACAGGATGCAGCCCCCCCCAGATCAACCTGGGCTGCACGTCTCTGACGTGTGCAGGAAGGAGCATCTTTCAGGCCATGGGTCTGCCGCTCCCGGCTTCAGGACTGGTTGTTCTGGCAGAGGGCTCCTGAGTGGCGGCAGTGACAGATAAGCCCTGCATACAGGGAGCCCAGAGCCCAGCCCCCTGCCATCCTCTTCAGGAAGCGTGTGCTGGAGTCTTTCCCTGCCTCTTAACCCAACCCTAGGAGAACAATCAACCCTGGTAACTTGGTGTGGGGGCCGGGTGCAGCCAGAGGCCTAAAGTCCTGGTCTCGACTGTCTCCCATACCCTGCAAGACAGGACAGACGTCTGTCTCCTTTCCATGCATCTGCAGCCCAGCCCATGGCATGGTACATGGTCAGCACTTAATGGTTTCTGGTGGGGAAATGACGGGAAAAGGCACAGTGACCACCACATGCTGAGTCTGTCGCGAGCATTCTCACAGCAACCATGAGAGGGAGGCCCTGCTAACCCATTTCACAGAAAGGGAAACTGAGACTTGGAGATGCCATGTGTCAAGACAGGATATGGCAAAGCTAGGATTTGAACCCAGGTCTGTCTGTCTGAGCCAGGCCCTGACTCCCCACATTACTCCCAGGGTGTGCACTGAGGCCAGCACTGTCTTGCCCACTGGCCCCTCCTGCTGCAGTACGCCCTGGCTCCTGGCCCAGAAGACTGTCCTGCCCATTTCCTCAGAGGAAGAGAGAACTACCCTCCCGGCTCCTTGGGCCTAATTGTTCAGAGTGAGCTTTGATCTTCATTATGCTTTAAATTTGCTTCTAATCAAGTTCTGGTCCCTTTTTTCTCTTCCATGTGTGTTTACAGCCTGAGTGCACATGGGGGGAGAGGTGGGGGCTGGGCTCCCATTCCCCTCCCCCCCCCCCCCCCCGCATTGTTCCTCTCTCCCTGGACCCCATCCAGTAATCCAATTTAAATCCCTTATCCTGGTCTGGAATTTTAATTTGGGGCTTGCAGAGAGGGAGCTAAGCGAGGACGCAGGGCAGAAGTTCATTGTCTCCTTTGATCAGGGACAATCGGATGTTTCTCCAGGCTGCTCAGGGCAGTTTCCGGGGCCAAGAGTCAGGCACATGCAGGCCAGGTCAGGGCCTTGCAACACAGGCAGGGGCCATCCACAGGCCCGCTGGGCACTCAGCTCTGGCCATGGGGAGGGGCGCTGCTTGGCACTTCCCCCACCCGAGGAGGCGGGCGTCTGAGCCGGGCCTGCTCTCATGGAGTTTGGGGTCGCAGGAGGATAAGAAGATGCCCAGATTCTTATGGCACACTGCGGGCAGAGTTGGGCCCAGCTGCGTTCTTGGCACAGGGCCCCTTTCTCAGAAAGGTTTTCTCTTCGGTGCGTGTTCCTCCCTCCAGCTAGTCACCAGCACTCACCGCCGGCCTGCTGTGTGACAGGCACTGTGCGGGGGTGCAGCACTGAAGGGCAGCCCTGTTCCTGCCTGGGGGAGCTCCCCTGCCAGACCCTTCCCAGGCCCAAGTTTTCCTTGTGTAAAAGAGACACACAGCGGCCGGCTACGGTGCTGTAGCTCGTAGTCCCAGCTACTCAAGAGGCTGCGAGACAGGAGGATCACGTGAGCCCAGGACAGTTAACATAGCAAGGCCTCATCTCAAAACAGTAAAAGTAAAAGACACACAGACCAGCACCGTCCCTGCGGGAATCTGTCATTCATAAATGCCACAGTGTGCAGAGCATCCTTGAGGCTTATGCCACCTGCAGCCCCATCGCTGCCACCTTTGCCGTGTGGCTCAGAGCCGTGTGCCGTGGGAAGGGTCATGGCCTTGGAGAAGGTGAAGGTAGCCCCTGGGAAGAATTCAGAGCCTTCTGTCTGGGACAGGGCCACTGCACTGTGGCTCAGCAAGTTTGGTTCCCAGGGCATGGGAACCCCAGGGCCAGGCTAGAGCCGGTTCCTGAAGATATCAGTGAGGAGGCTGAAGCCCTGCTCCCGGGAAGTCTTTCTCTCTTCCAGCTCCCCACAAGTAGAGACAGTGGAGGGGCCTGGCCGGGACTGCAGGACTTCCAGCCATGCCTGTGTACCCTCTGCCACTGCACATCAGGTCCCACCCGTCATCCCCGAGGCCAAGACCCTCCAGATACTTTGCCCCTGCCCCTTGGCCGTGCTTTGTAGCCCGGGTTGCAAATTTTAAAAGCTCCCCCCAGTACTTCAGATTCTGCAGAGGTGCCCCAGGGCATCAGTGTTTCTCAG
The DNA here is from genome assembly GCF_000276665.1 of Chinchilla lanigera. Classification (NCBI taxonomy): domain Eukaryota; kingdom Metazoa; phylum Chordata; class Mammalia; order Rodentia; family Chinchillidae; genus Chinchilla; species Chinchilla lanigera. Next base: position 2,223,898 of record NW_004955532.1, on the reverse strand, counting down.
TGGTCCACAGATGAGTCTGTGCAGATTTGGTTTTCCCTTCAGATGGCAGAAATCATGAGTGCCCACCAAGTGCCAGGCCTCCAGTGCACCTGAGCACTCCTGATTGCCCACAAGTCGCCGGGTTCCTTCCCTTGCTTCTGTTTCCCGTGTGAGGCCCTGCGCCTCAGGAGGGGTCTCCTAGTAAAACCAGACTGCAGATTCAGGCAGCTGGCTCCCAGCCCCAGAAACTTCTCCCTGACACTGCCCCTTCTCTTTGCTAAGATCAGGGCCACATGGCGTTTGCCATTCACAGGAGGCAGGGCCGAGGAAAGAGGAGATGGGCACTGGTCTCCTGAAACACGGCGCTGGTCTTGGATGACCCAGTGACCTTAGCCAAGTCCTGCTCCCTCAGTTTCTTTCTTGGGCAGCAAGCAGCCCTCCCACAGCGCCAGCAGGCTCACAAGGATGGGGCAAAGCAAGGTGCGGCCCTGGCCTTGGTTCTTGGGGCTCCAGTGGGCAGCAGTCCCACCATCCGTGGCCCCTCTGGGGAATGAGCATCATTTAAAAAGTAAAATTAAAAACCCTTCTTCTGCACACAGCCGCCCTGCTTTTGCCGCTAATGGCCACTTAACCCAATTAAACTGATGCATTGTTGGCAGGATCTGTTCAGAAGTGGGGCTCCAGGCTGGGAGAACAGAGGAGCAGGAGGCTGGAGCCAGGGGCTGTGGGACAGGCCTCTCCCCAGGTCAGGAGGGAGAACTGTCCACAGCTCCACTCCTTCACCGCTCTAAAGCTCTGTCAGCACAGTTTCTTGGCCTCGGCAGCATAGACGCATTGAGCTGGATAAATCCTAGTTGTAGAGACCTGCTCTGCCCCATACGGGGCATTGGCAGTGTACTCACCCTCTACCCACTAGATGCCAGTAGCACACCAAAAATGTCTCCAGGTGTTGCCAGATGTTCCCCGAGATGCAGACTTGCCCCGGTTGAGAACCTCTGCTCTAATGGCACAGAGAAATGCAACCATGGTGAAGAGATATCCCAGAAGCAGGAACCACCGTTGGGACAGGCAGCCTTAGCAGGAGAAAGATCCCTTCAGTCCAAAGGCATAGTCAGGAAGGAAGGCTGCCAGGAGGCGGCAGCAAGGGGCAGAAGTTGGGTGCTGAGGCAGCTGGATGCCAGGTCAATGCGTTCATTGATTGGCTCCGGAGGACCAAGCCACAGGTGTCACCTACTGCTGGTGCCTGAACTGGAGTAGCAGCCCTGTGCACATCTGTGGAACAGATGCCGGAGCCATGGCCCCTGGTTCTGCTGGAGCCCAGCCCCTGGGTCTGACTGCAGCCTCGGGAAGCTCAGACGGCACAGTCACGGTGGGCTGCCTCCGCCCACCCTTCTCTGAGCAATTAAAAGGTGTTTATGTGGGCTAGCAATGGCTTCTGCCTCCCTTCCATTACGAACATTAAGAGATCTTGACCCTTCCACCTTCCCGCTCTTGAAAGGAGCTGCAGACACGTGGAGCCAATTAGACGCATGCATGGGCGCCACGGGCCTGAGCAGCCTTTTCTCCGTGATTGCGGCGTTTACAGCTGATTATTCTCCCCTCACCCAAACAGTGCAGCTGCTTCCTGGCGAGGAGCCACCCAGCGGAGCTGGCTGGGCGCCCCGGAGGAGAACCACTGGATTAGTCAGTGGACATGCATTGAACACCTAGTGTGTGGGCGCCCTCCACAGGGAGAGCTTCCCAGAGGCAAGCAGGGGCTGTAACATCGGTGGTGAGTGCCCAGGAGAGGCAGGGGGTGTGAGGTGGCAGAGAACCACCATCCGCGAGTGGGGGTCAGCGAGGGCTCTGCAGAGGAGCGGCCTGAGTATGTGTGGATGGAGGGGTATGCTGCTCACCACTCTCCAAACCCCCAGGAGTCCTGGGCGCCAGTGGGCACGAGCTTGGACAGAGACATGCTGCCCCAGCAACTGGGGGCATGCGTATAGAGACAGCCTCCCCGGCCTGCATCCCTGCCAGGTGGCCAGGGATCCCTTGAAGCCTCCAGGCTGGCTTGTCAGGGCTAACAGCCCCCTTCCCTGGGACCAGGAACGGGGCAGTGGAGGTGAGGCAGACTGGGGCAAAACCAAGGGGTACTCGGGGGAAATACTAGCCTCTCATCCTCACCCACTTCTGTCAGGCCAGGGCCTGGCTCAGGCCTGCCAGGCCCAGGAAGGGTGAGGCTCTGGATTGGGCCTGGACCCTCACTTGGGCCCTCTTCCAAGGTTAAGGGGCCCCAGGAGGGTCCTCAACATCTGCTAGCCAGAGGAAGTGTCTGGAGGAAACTTCCTGAGACTCACAGAGCCTCGTGGATCAGACACACATTGCTGCTGAGTTCTCCCCAGGGGTGATGCCAAGGGTCCGCCCGATGGAGGAGATCGGTCCTGAGTCCCTCCCTAGAGAAGACCTGCACCAAAGGGCGCCCCTGCTTTACCCGCCCCGTGGGAGCCGTAGCTGGCATGAAGGGGACAAATACTAGGAAGAGCAGGCAAAGGGTCTGCAGGTGCCACGGGGACAAATCAGACTAATTTAGGATCAGAGAAGTGAGAAAGCTAATTGAGTTTTAATAGCATCTGGCCCTTTGTTCTGAACTCCTCCCGTCCTCGGGCTGGGGGAGGGCCGGTGTGTGCTGGCCAGGCGGAGCCTTCCTCCCAGGCTCAGACTTCGAGGCGATGGACGGCAGGCTGCGTGCAGGGTGCTGTGTGCAGAGCGGGCGGGACCGTGAAGCCAGCCTAGAGGAGCGGCACACAAGCTGAGTCTTAGGGAAGCAGGGAGAAATTTCAGAGGTAGAGAAAAGAGGAAGAAGGTGCCTCAGCAGTTCCCGCCGGAGCCCTGGTCGGCGTGAGAGAGAGTCTGCTGAGGTGATCAGTGGGGACATTGGGAGCCTGGCCTCAGTTCACACTGCAGCGGAGAGAGGAGGTGGAGGTGAAGAAGGCGGGGGCCGGGTTCACTGCCTGAGGTCTGGAGTCCTTGGGGATTGTGGGTCTTTGAGCATGGCTCTGGGAGCAGCCAGGCTCCTCTCTCACCGTGCTCTGTGCTTGAAAATACCGTCCATAGCAAGCAGAGCCTCCCCTCCCCGTGGCGGTGGGTGCCCATGGGAGAAAGGAGCCAAGCCCAAGTGTGCCGGTGCAGGTGGTATCGTGGACCCAGTCCCAGGGTGGCAGGTGCGGAGGTGGTGAAGAGCCCTCGGGGCCCTCAGGGCCCCCTCAGCTGTCTTCCCCGAGTCTAGACTGGCTCAAGTGCCCAGCAGAGGTTTCCTGGAGCCGGTTGACTGGCTCAGTGGGTCATGGGATAGCAGGTGCCTCAGAGACCCTTGCTTCGGCCTCTGTTTAGTCAGCACTGAGCACTTGCTGCGTCCAGGCAGTGTCCAGGTTACCAGGGACAGCCGGAATAGGCCTGCAGGACCTCCCGCTTGAGGAATGCGGTCTGCTCAGGGTGACAGTGATATGATCCATGCCATGAGGCGTGGAGCCAGGGCATAAGCCTAGGGCACCTCGGGGGAGGATTTAGCCGGGCAGCAGGGAGGGCGCTGCGAAGTACAGAGCCCAGAGGCAGTTACGTGGGTCTGTGCCTGGCAGCGAAGGCAGGCAGCTGCATGGCTGCAGAGGTGGGTCTTCCCTGCTGCCCCAGCTCTGCAGAGTGCAGGCACAAGTGCTCCGGGAGGAGGTTCTTGAGGCAGAGGCAGAGGCAGGTGTCGGACTGTTTGGCTGTGAGACCTCGCCCAGGGACCAGACCCTACCCAGTCTGCAAAGAGAACCTGCGGCATGAGTCCCACGCAGATAGGTGCATCATGGCAAGTGGTGCGTGTGACTGGGCCTTGCCCTCACCTACTCAACCCGGAGCAGCCTCAAGCCCATGACAGTCTGTTTCCCTACCGGTATAGTGAGAACATGTGTGGCCTCAGGTCTGTCGTCAGAGCGGGTGCCTGGGCTTGGTGCCCTCCATTGAAGGAGGGCTCCTGGGGGCCGCCCTGACATGAGCTGACCCATCCCTGCCAGCCCTGACCCTCCCCACATTATCCTGTGGCCACGCTGTCCTGGCTGTTCTGCGTTCCTGCTCCTGGCAGACTTGGGGTTCTTGTTTGAGAGCCTGGTCACGGTCGCCCGCCCTCTGTTGCAGCCTGCCTGTTTGCCCACTCTATTTCCCAGCAAATGGAAGTCACATCGTGTTTGCTGTGTCAACACCAGCTGGAGCCCAGTTAGAATGATAGCTGAAGGCATGAGGCCCCATCCTCCAGCCGCCTGGGTGCCCAGGGTCCAGCCCCTCCCCAGGCAAGATCAGGGTCAGTGGGCAGATGGGCAGCTTCTCACCTGTGACCTGTTCACTGCCAAGTGTGGGCTGCGCGGTGTCCAGAACCTACCCGGGCAGCCCCAGGCAGGGAGCGGGATTTAGAAAGGATCGGCAAGGAGGGCAGTCTCCCCTAAGCACAGCCCGAGGCCTTCCTGGCAGAGGCATCCTTGAGCCTTTGAAGGTGAGGTGTAGGGCTTCCGCAGCCCTCTCTGCAGGATCCCTGTGACCCCTCCCTCGAAGCCCTAGCCTCTGTCCAGCAGCAGCTCAGGGGAGGAGGACTGAGTGTCAGGTGGACGGCCAGGAGAAGACAAGTAGGCAGCAGGGCGGGACAGAGCAGGGGACAGGGACTCCAGGAGAGAACTTGAGGAGGCCATGGACCAGACAAGCTGACACCTGCAGGGTGCAGGCCTCAGAGAGCCCCGGGGAGGGCCTGTGTATGGCTGGCGGCGATGGGTAAGGAAACAGGACCAGAGAGGGGTCCACCTGTTTAATGAGCAGGTTTCCAGAGGTGGGTCTTTGAGGGTAACTTGCCCAGAATGGGGGCAGCCAGAGCGAGCGGTGGCGGTCATAGCTGCAGTACCAGCACATCGGAGGCTTGGCCTTCACTGGTGACTCCTTCCTCGCCCCTGTTCTCTCACCTGCAAGGTGGGTGACAGAAGTCCACCTGGTGAGATCCCTGAGGGCCCCCTGAGCTGGCTCTCGGCAGCTTACGTTGTGCATGAGCCCCGAGGAGGGACTGGAGCTTCCCTGAACCTGCGCCTTGGGCTGCTGGCTCCAGGAGGGGGCTTGCCGGGGATGATCTCCTCATTTACCCCACTTTGGGATTCCAGGGAAGGGTTTCCCAGTTATCTGAGAGCACGACCACGTGGCACTGAGGCCACAGCTGGAGGAAAGGAGGCGCCCGCCCCGCAGAGAGAGGAGAAGAGCATCTGAAGGAGGGCGCAGCGTGGGAAGATTGGGAGGTCCAGCAGGGTCCAGAGTGGCTTCAGCCTGGGAAGCAGGGCTGGACTCCCAGAACTCTGAGCAGGGGGACACAAGAAGCGGGTGTTCAGGGTGAAGGCCATCATGGTTGTCAGACAGTGCAGTGCGGTGAGGGGTCTCAGGATAGGGAGGCAGCGAGGGGTTCACTGCACAGAGGAGGGGAGGGGACTCCCCAGCAGCTGGTGCTGAAGCGCATGGGTGCAGAGGGCGCGCGGGGCAGGGGACCTTGGGAAGGCTCGGGTGAGGCCAAGGAGGGTGGTCGGGAAGGGGCAGCACTTCTCATCTCCCTGCAGCCTTCCTCCCTCAGAGGTTTGCTGGGCCTCCCTCGGAGGCAAGGCAGACAGTGAGCTTACAGCATGCTGCAGGGGAAGGAGCAGTCCGGGGTGGGAGGACATGGCCTCTCGCGTGACTCATGCCCCAGCGTCCCGTGCAAGCTCAGCATCACCTGCATGTGTCTGCCTGGAGTTCTCTGCAGCCTGTGCTTTTCTGAGTTTGCATAGACTCTTGGCTGCCAGCACTGGGGGTCCCGGGGCCCAGCTTGGGACTGTGTTTTTAGATGGGCTTTGGGGTTCCAGATCATCTTCTTGTCCCTATACCGCGAAGTGCCAAAGGGTTGGGGAGGAGTGTGCTGTGGAGTGGGAGGGACATCTGAACTGATACCTTCCAGAACCCAGCCATGTGGGAGTTGGGACAGCCCTGTCCCCAGGGCCAGCAGGTAAATAGCAAGCACTTAAAGAGAGTAAAAGTACCCATCTTGCTCAGCCTGTGAACAGGAGTGACAGCCCATCTTTGTGACTTTGTGCTAAGTAGGGACATTGCTCCCCCGACTCTCTAAGGCCCAGTCAGGAATGCCAGGGACTCTACAGTCCCAGTGATGGCTCTGACCTTTCTCCGCTACCCACGTGTGTATCTGGGCCTCCTTTTATCAAATATTCTTCTGTTAATCTCATCTCCCTGTGTGACTACCGTGTAATTAGCTCATTTTGCAAAATATTGCATCTGTCATATTTTCTCCTCACTTTTTGCCTCTTCCCAGGAAAGAGTAGCAGAGGATGAGGGAGAAGATTCTTGGTCACGGGACCATCCCATAGGTCTGCTGTGGCACACAGAACCCAGGGCGCTGACACGCCCCTCTCAGCACAGGTCCCAGCCTCAGCTTAGTATATAGATACTGTCAGTTGGTTGGAGCTGGTGGTGCCAGAACCCTCCCAGTACCAAGAAGGGGTGATGCAGACCTAATCCAGCCCTAGCCCAGAAGCCTCTGCACCCGGCCCACACCTAGGGACTGCTCAGCCCCTGGCTGGGCTCAGAGTAGTGGAATATTTAGTGGATGTTGCTCACCCGCAGCCAGACACGTGATGGGCATTGTATAGTGGGCAGACCGGGCACAAGTAGGCAGAGGCGAGAGGCAGGATGCCCGGATAGCCTCTGTAGTTCAGCTGTCAGGCAGGGGCAATGGATAGTGGACAGAGAACACGTAGAGCCCCACGGCAGGTTAACATGTGGTCCAGGCCTTGGCCAGGTATGGCACCCAGCCGGGGGCACCAGGCCTCGTCTTCCTTCCTGGGAGCTGCAACATCTGACCTTTCCACCCCCAGGCGTGGGGCCAGGCAAAGGAAAGAGTGACCCAATTTAAGCTGTTCTAGTCTGAACTTGGTGCTGCCCTGACCCTGCCTGTCCTGCCAAGCTCACTGCCCTTCTCCGAGTGGAGACCCAGGGGCTGCACCCAGGCCTCACGGCGCGGCAGCTGGAAGATGGCGCACGGCCCTCCGCTGGCGTGGCCTACTTTCCCGCCCTCCCCGCCTTTCCCTGCCGAGACTCCCTCGGGACGTGAATTCTCTTAAACTTTTAATTAAAAACATTCTCCTTTCTCTCCCTAAGGTTTGCTTCCCTGTGATTTTCCTCTTAGAAGGAGAGATGGGGGAAGCAGGGGCAGGTGAGGAGTGGAGCTCAAGCCTCCCTGGGTCTCAGTGGTGGACCTGGGGTACCAGGGCCTGGCCCTGGGGGGGCCACCAGCCACCTTCTGCCCCAGGCCACCCTCCGTGGCTCCCCAGCCCTGCCAGCAGAGGCCTTTCCGAGAGCTCCCACTCTGCGTGTCATACCGGATGTGGGGAAAGGCACCGGCTCCAGAGGGCCCTTGTGCACGGCCATCCCATCCCTACAAGGACACAGCACATGCCTGCTAAGTGAACGAGGCTTCCCTGGGTGGAAGAGGTCCCTGCTATTAGCTCGAGTGGCCTCGGGTCACACCTGAGCCCGCTGGTTGCAGGGGGGCAGTACCCACAAGGTTTCTTTTCAGGTGGGATGCAACCTGTGGTTGGTGTCCTGACCTTGAGGCCCAAACTGGGTCACAGAGCTTCACATGTAAAATTCCCGATTCACAGCTCACGGGCACAGTGTCAGGTTCTGGCTCACAAGATCAGGGCCCCAGGGATGCCAGAGACTTAGGTCCTTGACATCAGGAAACCAGACCAGCATCTGTAATCATGGAACTGGTAGGGGGGCCTGCCTGTCCCTCTCTCCCAAGCAGTGGCCATCAGCCTGCCCCTGACTCAAGGGCGATGCTACCACGTCCTCAGGTCCCTCTCTTGGAGTTGGAGCCTACTATACTAAGTATCTGAAGTTCCTCTTGTGTCAGACATGAGTCCTCCTGTGAAGGCCTAAGCTTGCCCCTACCTCTGGAGAACTTCAGCGTAGCTCCCCTCCCATGGTCCTCCCTGGCCCAGGAGGTGGGATCGAGTCACCGCAGCCCGTATTCCTCTCCCCCGACACCTCCACAGGAGGAGCACCTCACTTAAGCTTCCAGGCCCAGCCCCCAAAGCCCCCCAAACTCAGACCCATCAGGGCATATCCATGTGCTACCCTGAAGTGCTCCCCAACAGGTGCTCCTCTCCCACCCCTAGGGCAGAGGTCAGGCCCCCCCCCTCCGTCCCCCCACATGCTCAAGAACTCAGGACCGTGGCCAGGCCCACCTGAGAGAGGAAGAGGGCATCCCCCCTCTGCTGCACGCCGCTCACCAGCCTATAGCAGCAGCTGTGGACACGGCCAGGGGGTCCCAGAGAAGGGGCTAGGATGGAAATGTCAGCCCTAGGGGTCTGCACCAGAGGCCCACACTTGTTCTCCAGGCTGCCCTTGACACCCCTCCTGAGACTCCCTGCGCTTGCCCTGCCTCACAGACCCTGAGGCCACCGCGCTGGCCCTGGGAGTGCTCAGAGAGGTGGGTGTCTCCGTAGAGGTGGGTGGGGCTGTGGCAGGATTTGGGAGTGGGTGAAATGAGAATTGGCTGGGGGGCGGGGCAGTCAGGCCACACAAGGGCACAGCACAAGGGACTCAGTGGAGCGAGAGCAGTGCAGGCCGAGAAGGTACAAAGGGAAGCGGGGCCCTCAACACCGGACGCAGGGGTTGAGCCCTCAGGCACTGGAAGCCCTGGCCACCTCTACAGTAAGGCAAAGGTATTACGCATTCATTTTCTAGTCATGTAGGGTACCTGCTATGTGCTGGTCCGGGAGTCCTGGCCTGTCTGCTGCCAGGCAGTGCCCACCTCCTCTGCAGGGGCTCTGTGGCTCTGGAAAGGACAGGGTGGGTTGGTTGTAGAAGAGCCTGTATGTCCCCCACAGGATGTGGGGACGAAGGCTTTTCTGGCTGTATGGCCTGCCTCTCCTGGCATTACCATCCCTCCTGGCTGCTCCTCTGTGGGCTCATGAATTCCCAGGCCTGCTAAGGGCAGGGACAGGGGCTCTTCCTCTCTCTGCAGCAACCTTTGCCCTCCCTAAAGCCCATCATGCCAGCCTCCATCCACCCACTCATGCCCCTAGTACACACCAAGCATCTACTGTGTGCTGGAGCCTGCGCCTGTTGCTGATACTCCACAGTGACAGAGGCAGACCTGGTGCTGATGGGAAGCGGAGTAGATCAGCAGTGTCAGGAGGGTTGCAGAGGACACAGATGGCAGACGACAAGGAGCGGGTGTCAGCGCTCCCATCCCACATCCCCAAGTTCAAACCCAGTGGGGGAGGCAGTGAGGAGGAGGAGCTTCCTGAGGATCTGTGAGGTCTCCCCTCCGCGCTGTCCGGCCCTGCTCCTGCCAGGAGCCCGAGTGAGCAGCAGCCTCCCGCAAGCTCTGCAGGAATATGCCCAGGGGGACATGCCGAGGGAGTCTGTGAGCAGGTGGTGAGAGGTGCAGGGTGGGCACAGCAGGCTGCCTGGATCCTCCTGGCTTGCCCAGCTGCAGGCCACCCTGAGTGACTACCGCTATCAGCAAAAGAAGTTCTGAGTGCCCTTCAGAGGTCACGGGTGGCTGCTGTGTGGCTGGGACGTGCAGGAAGAAAGTCAGACGTGGTGCTAGGTAGACATGCATGGGCTCCTCCCAGGCTCCTACTGCAGGCCCCGATGTTCTCCTCCCTTCCCGCTAATCTCACACCCCTCCGTCTTCTGTCTTCCCCCTCTACAACGCCTTTTGTCCTCCAGGAGTGTTTCACTAGCATTTGCAACTGGCCATCTCCCAGAGGTGAGTGATGCCCTAAGCCCCGCATAGGCCCAGCCTTAACCCAAGGAGGGACAAAGAGGAATCGGGCCCCAAGTGACCCCAAGAAAACGTGGGCCAGAGTGGACAGCCTTGGAAACCAGCTTGCCTCTGCCCCACTGTAACCGTGGCTGTGATGGGTGCAGAGCAGGGAAGCCAAGCTGCCAGGGGTCCAGACAGGAGGGTCCTGAGCTGGGCAGTGATAAGCAGGGAACAGTTGGCTACGCAGAGCAAGAAAAGCATTCTGAGTAGAAGGAATGGCATATGCAAAGCCATGGAAATACGAGGGTGTGTGACAGTAATTCAACATTTAATGAGCCCGTCTTATGCATGTGAGTGTCTGTACAGCCACAGTCCTTACATTTACTTGTTCTGTCACCAAAGAATTACTAAGTTCTGGGTATGGGGCCGCCAGGATGGAATAAACAACAATGTCCTTGCCTCTGAGAGTTCACAGCCCATTGGGAAATTGCAGGACAGAGTAGTAAAGTCTTTGAGGAGGAAACAGGAACTATAGGCATCTAGAAAAGGGACCTGATAGATTCATACGGGCCCTGCAGGATCCCTGAGGAGGGGTATGATGGAGAGATAAGGACACTGAAAACCCCAAGGAGGGGTCTAGCCAAACTGGGGTTTGTTTTTTCACAATCTTTCTTTCTTTCATTTGTCAATATTTGATACCTGGTCTTCAGAGGTCCTCATACCTAGAGGGCCCTTGGCAACCCAAGTCTGTGTCCTTCAGTGTACAGATGGTCTGCAGCTCTGGAACTTGAGTCTCCAGAATTACTCTTTCGGGAGTATAATGTATTGGCAAGGCTCATCCATAACCAAACCACACCCTGGACTCACATAGAGCTCAGACTTTTCTGCACACTGCCTCCTACAGACCAGAGGTGAAATTGCAGGCCCAGGAGATTCCTTTTGGGGCGCCTCAGAGCTAAGCCTCCGTCCTTCTCAGGCGAGCAGGAACAACTGGGCACTTTGGGCACTTGGCTGGCCCCCTGCCCCACCAGAATGGCAACATAATTCCTAGCTTGCCAGAACCCTGCTGGTTGTGAAAATGCGGAGTGTCAGCTCCCTGACCTGTGTTCTTCAGATCTTTCTGCAGGGGAACTGGGGGTGTTGATCCAGCACAGCACCAGTGGCTGCCTTTCCCCCTTCCTTGGTGACCCTGAAGCCATCCGTCACTCACAAATCTTCATTTCTAAATAAAATGATTTGTTAATTTGAGTGAGTGATCACCACTCGTCCGAGCCTCTTTGCAGGCCCCAGCACAGCTTGTGGGCTCCTGGAGCCCCGCGCCGCAGGCCTGGCGCAGACTTGGAGGGGTTGTTTTCGATTTAAATGTGAATTGAATGAGGAGAAAAATGTTTCTCTTGGCAATTCCATAGGAGCTCGCTCTTCTGACAGATGTTGGAGTTTATTATCCCATCGGGCCGGCGTTTTGTCGAGCAGAATTGCTAATTATTTCAGAGGCCCAGCCATAGCTGAGGAAGGAAGGGAGGTGGCAGGCAAGGCTTTGGGCAGTATCTGTGGATAGGTGGGTGCTGGGACAAGAGGCCCAGGTTGCCATCCCTTCAGGCCTCCCAAAATCCATAGGCATTTTGAAACTGGGGCCGCCCTGCACGCTACTTTCTGTTCTGCGCAGTACCCAGAGGCAGCAAGGTCTGTCCTTGCCAGCACTGCTTTGACCTCGTGGTGAGGACTCTGGAAAATCATGTTTGGAGTCTTGAGTTGCTTGTATGTTTGATGGACCAAATGTGGGTTTCATGGGTGTAGGGTAGGAAGATTCCAGAGAAAGCCCAGCATGCTTCCCTCTGTGCAAAGCCAATGTCAACTGTAACGACCTCACCCGGGCATGCTTTTGTGCGTGTGTGGCTGGGTGTCTTCACAACCACAAACGTTGAGCGGGCCTTCGGGTGTCCCAGGTGAGCATGCTCAGTGTCACAGGTCACGGGCCGCCCAGCGTGGCTGCATGTCTCTGATGAGGAGTCTATAGCTGCACTGCATGGCCCTTCGAGGTATGCTTCTGTCTTGTTTGTGTCACCTCCTGCAAAGTTAAAGAGGCTTTAGCAGAGAGATAGAGGGGGAACTGGACCTCGGGGATGCATCCAGGCACAGGGGATGGGATGGGGGCTCAGGTTCTCAGAACCCCAAGATGAACTGACTTGGGGGTGGGCTTCATGGCAGAGATACGGCCTGGGCAGGGGAACCTCCCAACCCACCCAGGTGTCCTCCTGACTCCACACGGCACAGGTCTGGTGATTGTCTCTAACCAGAGGGGAGTGAGAATGTAGCAGTTCCCCACCCTCAGCAATGTCCTCTAAGAACCAGCCATCCCCTCCTCTGCCCCTGTCTTCCCTGAGCCTTCAGACAAGCGGCCGGATACCCTGACCACCCCATCCTGCCTGCTCCCACTTGAGCCCTGTCCCCTCCCTCTCTCACCCCACAACCCCAACACCCAGCTTCAGGCCAACTGAAACTCCGCTTCCTAGGTTAATACAAAAGCAGCAGCTGGGCGGGATTTTATAACCCTAATTAACACCTGACTCCCTGGACTCCCTGGGGTCCTAGCTCTAGAATCTGATGCAGGCTGAGCCCTCCAAGCACAAAGCAAGGAGGGTCCACCCTGGTGCCAGATGAGGAAGACACATGCTCAGTCTCTCTCTGCCCCACGGCTAGGGCCCTGCCGGACACCCTAATGGGGGACAAGGGGAACAGGGGAGCCACCCCCAAACTGAGACCATGCCTAGCATCTCAATTGACCATGTGTCCCTGGGAACCAGGCCCTCTCTCCTCTGGATAAAACTCCACCTTGACATCCTTCCATTAAATAGGGCATGTTCAGAAGAGAAAATTGCTACTATTTTCCCCTTTTACTTCACTGTCATCAAAATTTGATCCCATATTGCATCCTTATTTCAAAGAATGAGCTAAAAGAACTAAAATAAAAATTCCCACTCCTCATAGCAGCAGCTGCATTGAGCTTCCCACTCCCCTCACCCCTACACTTGCCCCACCCCCAAGAAAAAGAGAGAGAAAAGAAGATGTGGCCGTGGAGGGAGGGCGTCTGCTGGCCTGGCCGAGGCTGTTAAGCAGCCATGGCTTTGGGGTGCATGTGAGGAGGGCTGGACACCCGACTGAGGCAGAAGCAGTTTTGATCTGGTGAAATGTGGTAGCGAAGGGGGTAATTGGGGAGGTTAATTTGGACCTAAATGGAGCGATTCGTTATCTCAATAAGAAGCGTCTCATTTTCCAGGGAGGCGCTGCGTCTGCCAGATGCTGGCCGGCCCGTCGTTGGGTGGTGGCTTAGAGGCGGTTCCCTCAGTCCGTCCAGCTCACCTGAGTAACCCTCCCTGCCCAGCTGGTGGGGGACAAGGACAGTTTAATGGGGTTTATTCCCCAGTTCATTTGGCAATGTATTGAATAGCTTTTCACGTCCAAAATGAATAATACAGGTAGGGCAGACAACCAGGCTCTTGGTCTGGAGACTACATCGGAGCCTCTTCGAAGCCGAAGAAAAAAGGGAGAACCAAGGTTTTGTGTTACCACCAGAGGGGACAAGTTGCAATTTAGGTCAGCTCCCCGCGGAAGCCTCGTTCGGCTTGCTGTGGAATGGTACCTCGGGGCACTTCCAAAGTGGTGCCCCGCCATCCCCCCTTCACTAGGAGAAGGGTCGGGGAGCTGGCATCGGGGCTCTAGTGTGACCCTGGATGGGGCCCTCCTCTCCAGACCTTGGAGCCCCATCTGTTTCTCCCTGGGGCTACAGGCAGAGGCTGCAGGCAGTGCCAGGATCTCTGGTCACCCGGGAGCACCTGCCACACTTGGAGTGCTGCAGGCCAGGCCTAGCAATGGAACAGATTTCAGTTTGGGTCCTGGCTCCTTCTGCCACCTTTGTGGCTGCAGGGTACTCGCCGCCTTGCTCTGAGCTTCCTTCTGCAGCTGGACCCGCTGCGCTGCCCTTATCCCCATGGCCGTGATGATCACATGTGGACAACGAGGGTCTCACAGGCACCTGGCTGGGGCTGGCACACAAGATGCGCTTGGTCCAGGTGTCCAGCCTGGGGCTGGGGTGAGCGAGGGGAATGTGGAGACCAGCGGAAGCCCCTCCCGGGCACTGTGAACTCTGAGAGGCTGGGGCCAGCGCATCCCATGTCTCTAGCACCTAGCAGAGGCCACAGGTGTATTAGTTCAAAGAAGAGAGATGAGCCCGTGGGGTCACCTTTCCTTTTTTTTCCTCACGTTGTAGCACTAGTTGCAGTAACACAAAACAGTGATTGCAGGCTGGAATGCAGGGTGGGAAGGAGATAAAGCAGTGGACAACTGAGGCCATTCTGGGGGAGGGGACCCTTGGGCAGGAACCGGGCAGGTCACAGCCAGGAAGATCCATTTGGCCAGGCCTGGCAGCGCAAGGGCTGGGGCCTGTGGGTCCTGGACTGCCTCATTCACCAGCCCCAAAGAAAGCAGCACCGCCCCAGCTGCACCCTGGGGAGACGGTTTGGGACATGCAGGTCGTCATCTGGCCGAGGATGTGGGTCCAGTCACCGTGTGCCCATGTTGGCACTCACGCTTGTGCACATGCGTGTGTATGCCCGCATGCTCACATTACACGTTCACATGCGTTCGTGTGTCTCTGCATGCCTGTACGTGCACGTGTGTACACACATACTTCCTCCTCCATCCCCAAGACTGGAAAGCAGGTGGAGTGGACTTTCAGACCTCCGACTTCCCCTTTAGCACACCTCCCTTAGTGGGTGGCTGAGGGGCACCAGTCCCCCTTTCCAGTGGAGGTGGCCCTGGAGGCAGAGGAGCAACATAGCTTCAGAGGCCCGGGAAGACCCAACCCCAGCGTTGGGCCAGCAGGCCTGGGCCAGGCAGAGCGCTGGACTGGGAGCCCGGTGGCCTGAGGCCTGAGTACTTTCTGTGGACTGAGGCTGTGCTGACACAGAGCACTCAGCCCTGCGGGTTCAGGAAAGGGAGCCAGGCCCGAGGGGCAAGTTCTGGGCTCAGGCTTCATGCTCACCCCTCACCCTGGAGTAGTCCTGCCTTTTGCTGAGCCTTAGTTTTTCCACCTGTGAAATGGGATGAGAAGGGTTCTTGAAAGAACTTCATTAAGCCCTTGATGTGTGTCCTGGGCCTGCCCAGCTGCCCTACAACTCAACATCCTCCACTGGGGGATGGACCTGGCCCTAGGCTCGTGCCCCTTCAGGCCCGTATCGCAGGCAGTGGTCTTCCCTCTACACAAAGCCAAGTGCAGCTGGGTGCCTGAGCTCAGCGCTGACAGAGAAACCCACAGCGGTGCCCCTGCCGCTGCTCCAGCCCTGATGCTCCGGGGGCTTTGCCTGAGTCTCTCAGGACGAGAGCCTGCATGAGGGGACTCCTGAGGGTCACAGCTCCAGGAAAGTAGCAAGACCTCCGAGGCCACGCGGTAAGACAGGTGCCCTGGGTCTCGCAATGACTCTGAGCAGAGTTTAGGCCGACCAAGGTCTCCGCCTGTGCCCTGGGCCTCTCCCTGCCCGCACAGTGTTCTTCCCAATGCACAGCTAAAGGCCTGCTGTCCTGAGAGTGTCTCTGGGGCTGCTCAGGGAGTGGGGATGGAGGACGTAGCAGCACAGCCCCAGGAACAGCCCTTTACCCTGACCTCAGTGAGTATGACCACAGACTAAGCAACCAGCTCTGAGCCTCAGTTCCCTCATTCGCCAGACGGAGTGGGACTGGGACCCGCTCCGTAGGGACTGCTATAGGGATTAGTGAGCCAGCGGGGCATGGCAGTGTTTGGTGGCACTGCCCACGACAACACAGGGCTGGTACCAGGTCCGACAGAAGCTCTTTCAGGTGCAGGGGTTCCGAGCCAAGCTGGATATTTCAGAAGCACTCCCTCAAGCCCCCACAAATCACCAGTCAGTGGTCTCCATCCCTGAAAACCCCCAGGCGCTTCCCAGCAGGCGAAGCTCTGCCCCTTCAGGCCTGTTCTTCAGGCAGTGGTCCTCCTTCAGCAGCCTCTCCGTCAGCCAGGCCCTAGGTCTACGCTCTCCCCTCCCAGGGAGCTGACTCAGTCCTCCTTCATAAGCCCTAGTGCCACTGCCTCTGTATTTGTAGCACTGCAGTGTCCCCTGTGTTTTCTCATTAAGTTGCCAGGCTCCCTGGGTGGATGTTGCTGTTTTCCCATTTTACAAGAAGAAAGACTAAGGCCAGGAAAACAAAATCTCTCAATTAGGACAGATCTCCGTCCAGTGTGGTTCCTCCCCCGGAAGGATCTTTCCCATATAAAGTCCAGCCCAAAGGGCTGGGAAGATGAGGTCCCTTTGCTGGGGGATGGCAGGGCAGAGAACTGACTCCAAATTCCCCGTCCCAGGGGGGAGGGACTAGAACCTGAATGGAGATGGCCGAGATGCCCTAAAAAGGCAGGCGTGTGCCACACGGCTGCCACCCTCCCTCTCCAGCTGGCGCCATGGCTCTGTGGCCGTTGCTAGGCACCCGTAAGGCCCAGGTGGGCCCTACCTGTCGTGGAGCAGCCACGCAGCATGGGGTAGGCACGAGGCCCAGGCAGGAGCAAGGCCGCCTCCGCCCGCCCGCCCTCCTCTCACTTGGCAGCAGTGCGCAAAAGCCATTAGCGCCTGGCAGTCCACGTCCCACAGCTCTGACAAACACCTTCAGTGTTGTCGCCACGGCTCCAGCTGTCCCGCCGGCCGCCTTTACTCCTCATAATAACCAAGTGTCGAAGCTGATTGCAGCAGCAGGACGCAGCCAGTGTTCAGAGCAGCTTTTACGCTGGGCGTTTCCACGGCAGCCAGGCTGTGCCCACCCTCCCTCCACTTCCAGGCCTTTGTCCGCCTGTCACCTCTGCCTGGACCCCAGCCTCACCCCCGGCTCAGCCAGTTCCCCTCGTGTCCAGGCCAGCTGCCCGTGCTGCTGCCCCCAGAGCTGGTGAGCAGAAACAGTCGGTCTCACGCGTCCGCACCGGGCACAGAGGCAGCCCGCTGGAGAGATTGGGCTCCACTGCCCACTGGTCTGGGCGACCTCTGCAGAATCCGACTCCATCCCGTCTCCATTCCATCTCCATGAGCTTTGGCTGCATCTCATGGCCTTGTTGTCTAGAGATGGAGTCAGACTCGAGTTCTGGTGTGGATAAAGCTGGACTGTATTTTGAGCCCTGACATGCAGTCGCTGTGTGGTCTTGGGCAAGTGACTCACCCTCTCTGAGCCTGTGTCCTTCTCAGTGGAATGAGAATGATTGGACCTTATGAGGCTTAGAGGAAATATTGTGAGATTCTGTTGGACGCAGTCTTGGCTGTGCTGGTTGGCACAAGACCCTTATACAGTCCTATGAGATTGGACTATTAGAAGCCCTATTGTAGAGATAAAGTCATCAAGACTCAGAGAGTGGCATCCACCGCCCCTGTCACACACATGGCTCCTGACTCTGCCCCATGGAGCGTCCAGGCTGCTGGTCTCTCTCATCCCAGCCCCAGGTTCTGCTGGAACCAAGGGAGGGAACTAAGCCCACCCTCTCCAGGGGCTCTTCCAGAGTACACGGGCACTGTACCGCACCCGGGCCTGAGGCCTTCCTTTCTGAGGTACCTCGGTACAAGCCAACTATCTGGCCCCAGTTTCAGTTGGTTGAGGTCTCTGGTCACTGAACCACTTGTTCACAAACACCCTAACTCTGGCGGGGCTGGAGCACGATGGACGTAGAAAGGCAAAGAGTGGTCGCTGGTTGTTCTTCAAATTTTTCTCAAGTGAGGGGCGAGGGGCGGGCAGTCATGGTGGTGATCACCAGGAGACATGAGGCACTAGCAGAAGTGGCTGAGGGGGGTGTGGTGGCGGTGGCCATAGTAAAGGCAATGGTGCCAGTAAAGCTGGCGATGAAGGTGATGTGGGTAGCGGAGTCTGTGGTGAGGAAGATGGTGACAGTGCTGATGGAGATGATGACCGTGGTAACAGGGATGCAGTTAGTGATGGCGAGGCAGGTGCTGATGGTGACGAGAATAACACAGTGAGGACACAAGTGATGTTGGCGGTGTTGGCAGAGTTAATATCGACAGTGAACGTGGAAATGCTGATAGTAGTTAAAGGGAGATGACAGTGACGATGAGCTGACGGTGGAGAGAGTAACGTTCTGGCGGCAGCGGGCAGTGATGTTGGTGGCGGTGGGAGTGACCGGGCTCCCTGTGGAGTGTACCTCTTGGGGCAGCCCTGACCCGAGTGTGGGTTGTGCTCTCGCTTAAGGCAGGATGCACTGGGGCTCACTTGGTTCTCTTTTTTCCTTTAACCTCTAGTGAGCACGGCCTCCTGGGTAATGAGATGCAAATTGACAGAAAAGACAATGAGCCAGCCTGAGGCCGGTCGGGCAGCTTTTAGAGTCAGACTGATTGCCTCCGTGCCAATTTGCATGGCATTAGCTGTACACGTCGCCTCCGCTGGGCTCATGCACTTCACCAGAGGTCACCCAAAGGGTTGGATCCTACAGGAGGCAACAGCCTGTGATTCCAGACCAGGGCCAGGATCGCCCTGACCCTGGCCTGAACCAGGCCCAACATGTGCTCCAGGAAGTCTAGGTATACAGAGAAGCGCAATGGATTGAGGGGCTTCGCGGCCAGCTGTGGACAGGAATGGGCCATTGGCAGGGCCCATGACAGGGAGCCTAGGAGGTCTGGCTTGATCCTCACCATGTTTGCATCTGAGCATTGCGGAAAGGCTTCAGGCAGGAGAGAGAGAGCTGACCCGGCCTGGGGTGCCTCACGGTATGTTCAGGCTGTGTTCCTAACTGGCACTGTGGCCTGGGAAATCCCCCTAGGCCTTGGTTCCCCCATTTGCAGTGGAGCGTGTGGGCCCTGACCTCACAGTCTCTGCACTGAAGGTGATGATCACAGGCCCTGCCTGTGGTGTGCTCAGCGAGACTGGCCCAGGTCCGATTCTCCATGCCCAGAGGGGTGCAGCCCTCGGAGCACCCCTTTGTTACTGTCAGCATCGCTCAGGGCTATGGCTAGGGTCATTCCTAGAATGTGACCCAAGAGGGCCTGGACAGTGGGAGATGTGGGTCATTTCTCAAACCCAACCCCTCTTGGCTGCCCTGCCAGGCTCTCCATCTCTGTCCATGGTTCTGAAAGTTTTGGCCCACCCTGCCCTGGATCTCTTCTGCCAAGGTGAGTTGGGGATCCCTCTCCCGTTGCACTTACTCTCTGCCCCAGTGAAACCCATGACTCCACACCCCTTCCTAAGAACAGACAACAGTAGGGCTGGGGTTCCCCTCTGCCTTCTACCCACAACCCAGCCAGTACCCCTCAGGCACATCCCAGTGCTCACCCTGCCCCGCCTCCCTCTTCACTGTCCCACTCCTTCTCCTGAGGTTGGGCCTAATCAGAGCTAATCAGAAAATTATGAGCTGCCTGATTACTGATTAGATTCCTAATGTTAATAGAGTCAAGAAGGGCCTGCTTGGGCTGTGTTTTAGGAAAAAGTATAAAAATAACATCACGGGAAAGGAGCATGGCGGCCGGGCAGGGACTCAGGCTGTGGTTGGGATAGAGCTCTCAGATTTCGGCTTTTTAGTGGGAATTCATTTCATAGCAGAGTGGCTTCCTGGCACTCCAAGTAGCTCTTAGTGCAAAGTCCTCCAGCAGTTAAGGATAGTAGCCTGACCTGCAGTGGGAAGAAGTTCGGTGGGATATAGGGAACTTACTGATGGTCTGCCACATGGCAGCAAGGCCACGTGTGCACTGCTCAGTGACCTGCTTGTGCCCCATGCAGGCCAGGCACGCAGCAAGTGCTTGATAAGATTTGTGGACATGAAGACCCCCTCCCACAGGAAGTGCTGCCCTCCTCTGACCAGTCGCCAAGCCGTGGTAGAGCACAAGGATATCTGAGAAGGCATTTTACAGCGGGACGTTGGGCCATGTCTGGAGAATGCGTTGCTCTTGGGCCAGGGCAGTGGGTGCCTGGTCCCCAGGGACGTGACTCCTGGCCTCCCTGGCCAGATGAGGTGCACATGTTTTACCCCCCTACTTCTCATTCCAGTAGAGCCACTTCATCACTGACTTGACAGCGGCTAGTTGGGGGTGGTGGGTGACATTGTCACAAGGCCCAGAGTGATTTTGGGGTCCTGGAGAGTAGGTGTTAGCAGCTCAGGCCTTAAAACCAGCCCCATGGACCCCTCTGCAATGGCACTAGTGACACCTATACTTGGATTCCACTTCATCCTGCCCACTCCTTCCCCTTTACCATTTTGTATCCCTGTTCGCTGTCATCAGCACTGCTTCTGGCCTGATCTCTGCCATCTCAGTCCTGGGGAACCCACGGCCTCTGAGCCAGCAGACCCCTGATGACACCTCCTGATCCACCCCTCCCCCATTATCATGATGGGGGCCCGGGGCCACTTACCACTTCTGTGCTGAGCTGACCTGTGTCCAGCTCTGGGGCTGCATAGATCTAGGAATCAAGTCCCTGCACTGAGGAACAACATCTGAGATGGAGTCAGATGCACATGCAGTGAGAGGGGGTTCTGGAACCCAGCCTGGCAGGCGCACGGCTTCCTGAGGAAGGTTGCTGAGCGCCGGTTCCAAAAGATAGGGAGGAACAGGACAGGTGAGGAAGAGGAAGAGCAATCCAGGCTCAGGGTGCAGCACAGACAAGGGCACAAAGCCTCAGCATGGCAGGCAGATAGAGTTCCAGGTCAGCCTGGAAGGAAGTGATGAAGTTTTCAGGATCCTATAAGGATGGCAACCAGAAGAAGGCACCGTCAGGACGCTCAGGAATCGTCAGCAAAGTACAGGAGCTAGTGTGGGGCCACAGAGTCCTGCAGGAGCCTGGTGAGAGGAGTTCATGCTGGGTAACTTGGGTGTGTGGGTGTAAAGTTAGACTAGGGCACCCTGGAGAGGTCTGGTCAGGCAGGGGAGAAAGTGTCATGGGAACAGGGGGCTTCAGAAGAGATGTCTGGGAGGTGATGACAGCGTGGGTTAGGGTTGGATGAATACACTCCAGCAGGACCAGGCTGGAGGTCAGGCTGGATGCTGGGGAGCGCTGGGCACCAGCTCCTCCCAGCAGAAGTGGTGCCGAGGAGAGGGACAGCCCATTGGCACAAGCTTCAGAAGTCAGGTCAAGCCAAGGTCAGTGGGCCAAGTGGGTTGGGGTGGAGTAGAGGGAACAGTCAGGAGGCCCCTGAGCTGTGGCAAGAGAAGGGGCAGTCGAGGTTCTAGAGTTACATCTCCAGAGTGAATTCACATCCTGCCCTGTCCATGCCTGCCCTCTTTGTTCGCACATATGCCTGGAGGGGAGGCAGAGGCAGGGTTCTGGTTCCAGCTATACAAGTGAGAAATCAAAGCCCGGAAAAGTGACCGCAGTGCCTAACAGATTACATGTGGGGTCAGTAACGGAGCCTCAGGAACCCACGCCTCTCAGCTCCGTGGCAGAGAAGGGGACATTGCCACGCACTAGCACACACACCATGCCCACACACGAGGCCTGCTGAGGGGGCAGAGGCAGGTATGTGTGTGCTCTGTAGTGCATCCGGTAACACCGTGTCGCCCTGACACCCTTGCCTAATACCGTCTGTGTGGCTTTGCAAAGGATGAGCGAAACTGATGGATTATGCTGGGTCATAATTCAAAGGGAGAAAAACTGCCAAAACGAGAAATTCCCCCTGACGCACCTGTGGAGAGGCCGGGGTTTCATGCTGGGGTTTGAGCAGGAGTGACCAGCGCGGTTGGAGGGGTTGGGCACTCACTGTACCCCCAGGACTGAGCTGGACAGGGCAGCATCTGAGGCCAAACCCTGCAGCCTTGTGCACACGGCACAGCCTCTGCTTGGGGCTGCTCGAGGGGAGGTGTCCACACAGCTGGGCACAGAGCCACAGCTCAGACTTGGCCCAGGGATGCACACCTGAAATCCCAGCGTGCTGAGAGGCTGAGGCAGGAGGATTGAACATTCAAGCCAACCTGGGCAACTTAGTAATTTAGCAAGACCTTGTCTCAAAAATTTTAAAAAGACCTAGAGGCGTAGCTCAGTGTGAAGGCCCAGTACCACACACACACACACAGAGCCACAGCCTGCATGCAGAGGCTGCTTGTTAGCTACATTGGGCTCCTTTCTCGGTAGTGCACCTAGGAGCAACACCATGACCAGGTAAGGCAGGCGGGGGCTTGCCACCCCCGCACTGTAGCTGCCCAGCTCCACGCTCACCCTGCTGAAGCGACTCGCTGCCAGAATTGAAACCTCCTCAGGATAGACTTCCCTGAAGTCCCTGAAAAATGGTCTGTAAATGCGTACTGGCCCTGTGAATGTTGAGCCCGGTCACGGAGGCCCCTTTCCTCACTCCTCGGCCTGTTCACACTGGAGACATTTGGCTCTTGTTCCATGACACACCCAACCCACTCTTTCTCCATGGACTGAGGCTCCAGCATGAGGCTGACCAGTACAGCCTGTCACTGACGCCCTGCCCTGCGAGTTCCCTCCACCTCCTTTGCTTCCCTGGAAAGGGGTATCTGAGATCATGGCCCCCTCCTCTCAGCGCCCACACTTGGTGACATCCCAGTATTCAGAGAGCATGGTTTTTTATGAGTGTTCTTCGGCAAATTACAGCGTAGCACCTGTTCTTGGGGACCCAGGATGTTGTGGGAAACGCTTTCTGTTTTGAAAGTGGCCCACACTGATTGTCAAGGTCTCGCCCTCCCCATCTCCTTCACAGGCCACCCTTCACTTCTAATATTTTTCTTGGGAAATTAAAACACAGGCTGTCCCTTCTAGGGAGCGCTGAGGGATGCAGGAATCGATAACAAAGCCCGTGCTGCCCACAGGAAGCAAGGCAGCACACAGGCCCAGGGTGGAGAGGCAGTTGCCCCCCTGCAGAGGGAGATCACAACTCCAATGAGTTTTTCCTGTGACATGTATTTTGACCTTTTTTGTTTTTTCCTTTTTTTTTAAAGGAAAGAAATCTATTTTACTAATTTTTTTTTTCAACTTGTGGAAGGCATGCATGGCCGATGAGGGAAAAGGTCAGGGAGCTTTTCGCTGCCAACAGTGGCAAGGGACTTACGTGAGGTCTTTACCTGTAGCACCCCCTTGCTAGGGCTGTTTAGTATTTCCCTCATGGAGCTTGGTTGCTAAGTTCTGGCCTGGGTTTCAGTGTTTGTTTTACATTGCTCTGGTGGTGGTTTCAGCTTTAATCCAGAAGCAAGATTAACGCAGAACGGATGCTGGTTAGGGTGCGTCCCGAGAGGACCCGAGTATGCGGTACAGAGGCAGCCAGAGGTGAGGGAGGGACGGATGGACAAGGCTGAGGCCAGCCTGCCCTCCGGAGAGCAGAGCCGCCACCTGTCCCTCTCACATGCCACACCTAAGTCGTGGACCCTGGCCAGCCCATTTTGCCCATCCTAGGGGCTTCTGTTTGACCCTGAGAACTCAGGAAGATGAAGGACTGGGACAGGGCCTCCCCTCAGAAGGTCACGGCGAGGGAGGTTGTGCTCATAAAGCTCTCCGACATTGTGTGCTGTGGATGGTGGCTGTCGGAACCACCGAGGCAGCCATCGCCCACCCGGCAGGCATCCATGCACCATTCCCAGACCACAGCTTGTGTGGGAATGGGCCAGACTGGGGCTCTGGGGCTCTCTAACCGTGGAGCACCTACCTGGAGCTGGCAGTGGACAGACACACCAGTGTCTACCCAAGGCCCAGGTGGCAGGAAGGAGAGGCCCACAGGACCCCGACCCTGCCTACCCTTCTGCCCCTATTGTCAGCCTGGGGCTTCTGCTCCCTCTTTGCTGAGCTACATCTTGCTTCATTATTATGCAGATATTTTAATTATGCAGATATGTTTTTAGACAGTTTTAAATATGTATATTATTTACTCATTAGACCATAACAGCTCTGGAAATTGGAAATCTGTATTTAGTATCTATCAGTGCACAATACGGAGCTCATACGGGGCGCACCGGGAAGGAGGGAGGGAAGCAGTGATGTGAGAGTGCCGGGCTGGGCAGGGGCTGCTGGGCAACCCCGGGGCGTGCACCCAGTGACACCAAGAGCGGGGCGTATGCTCAGGACAGCACCTGGGGTGCCATGTACTGGTCCCCACTCAGGGGACAGGCAGAGGAACCACCGTAGGGCGTTGGAGGGCAGCTGAGTCAAACTGGCCAGGCCCCACCTGGCAGACAAGCCCCTTGCCTGGGACAGTCACCCAACACTGCTGGGCTGTGGCACCCGGTAGGCCTCAGGGATGCGCCCTCCACCGCTTCCTTGCCAGGGCCTGGGGCGGTGGCACTAATGCTCTGAGCCTTGGTCACCTCCACTGCAGAAGAATTTGCCTCTTAGGCATTTGCAGTCCTTCTTCTGGCCCTGGGTTACCTGCAGCAGGTGCCAGGCTGTGTCTGGTGTTACCATCCTGGGAGCCCCCGGCAGTGCTTTCAGGGCACTGGTGCTCTTCCCTGGGCTTGCCGCCCAGGCCTCCACCCCAGAGCTCCCTCCTCCCCGCCTCCTCCCTCCATCACAGCTTCTGCCTGACTCAGCGCCCAGTGCCCCAGACCTCCACATCCTGGGCCGCAGGGTAGGGCCTTTTATTCTAAGCCTGGTATCCTCTTGAAAGCAGAAGTAGCAATAGCCAATAAGACCAAAAAACTCTTGCACGCTTTCCCTCTGGGCTGTACAGCTGAACAAGTCCTATTTGATAAGCAGTTGCTCCCTAGCCCCTTATCCCCCATCCTTGGGACAGGGGGTCCCCATAAAGGGGGGGGTAAAGGAACAATGGGGAGCACCCAGATGGGAGCATCTGAGAGACTGACATACCAAAGGGCTCTCCCCTCCCGGCGTGCAGGGGCCCTCGCCCTCCAGGTACTGGCCCTTATCTCACATCATTGCCGCAGCTCCCTGAACTCAAAGATGTTTAACTCATGAAATTCAGAGGTGCTAGTGGAGGGGCTGCTCCCGGGGGTACTGTCCCCAGCCCGGTGCCCTGACCACCCTCTTCTTGCTTGCCTTTTCTTGTAGGAGTGGTTCCCAGAGCCGGGGGAAACTGATTGTTAGGGGAAGCTCTGATAATTGCCTCTGAAAGGCTCACTGTCACCATGATGGCTGTGAGCAGTGCTGCTCAGCAAGCCCAGCACGGTCCCCTCCAGTGCCATGGCCATGATGCGGCACGCAGGCCAGGCAGGACTGTCGGTGACTTCGTAGCAGCGGCGTCCTCGCAGACATCCCTCACCCGCCAGGATGTGGCGAGGAAAAGAGGCTCAAAGAGGTTAACCGCAGGCCTGGGGTTCCATAGCTGGCCTGGGAGAGCCAGACTCAAGCCCAGGCTCTGCACAGGCCCAGAGAGGGCCTGACCTTGACAGAGCAGACATCGATGGAGCACCTGCCGCATAACAGGGGCCAGATGACTGTGAGCTTGAAAGCCACCAGACACTGCCCCCACCGAGCTCAGAATTCAAGGGGAAGGCAGACTCGGCAGAGGGTTCCCTGAGCGGGGCCCTGGCAGGACGTGGGAGTGAACCAGGCTGGAAGATTCTGAGCAGGCGTGAACAGGGAGGGAGCGGCAGGGGCCTGGGACCAGGACGGCAGGGGCCTGCAGGTGGCTCTGAGGGCAGAGTCCAGGTCCTGAGCAGGGTCCTGTACAAGTGTAAGAGTCCCAGAAGGACTGGTACTCGTGGTCAGGGCTGGGAACAGCAGGCACCCTGGGGACAGGACCAAGCCGGGACTCCTGCTCAGCCCCCCTGCCTGGCTAGGCACCCTAGTCGGTATTTTCTCCCCTCTGAGCTTCCTTCCTTCCCACCCTGACATCAGGATGGCACAGGAGAAGTAGGAGGGAAGTGCGAGCAGGATGAACTAGGGCAGTGTGAGCATGGCCTCCTGGCCGTCCCTGAGCAGACCTGAGCACTGTGGGCTCTCTGAGGCAGGACCCCAAGGCTCTGAGTATCTCACCTGGGTTAGGCACGTGGGGCAAAACGTGGAGGTCCCTGGCTGAGGGGAGGGGATGCCCAGGGGCTGAACAAGGACAAAAGGAAGCTTCCAGAGAAGGCGACACAGTCCAGTAGGGCTGACCAGCAGAGAAAGTGGGTACAAAAGAAAGGCCTAGAGTTGGGGAAGTGCCCACCGGAGAAACCCTAGTGGGCAGGACCCTCAGAACAGCTGCTGGGGCCGAGAACCTGCCCACTGAGTAGGTGCGGTCGCTGCAGGATCCTGAGGGCCACAGAGGTGAAGCCACTGCTTGAGGAAGAGGCTTTAATCCCAGCCCAGGGCCCCCGCTGTGACTCCCTCTCTGGATCCCGGTAGGCAGCGCTAGGCCTCTCACCCTCTGGCTGGGGACCTCAGGCCCCCGCTCTCTGCCCACTCCACCCCATGCAGCTGCCTGGCCCGTCTGCACGCAGCACTAGGCCTGCCTGTTAGCAGTCTGCACACGCCCAGCGCCCAGGGATGGACTGATTGATCTGTAACACCGAAAAAATAATAATGGCTTGATCGTTACTGAGGATTAAAAGTAATCCTTTCGCTGTGGCTATTGCAACTCCGTTATTCACGAGTCATCGGGCTGACCTGGCCCTTCAAGCTCGCGGGACTCTGAGAGCTCAAGGGAGCTGGGGGTGGGCCTTCCTTCTCTGGGGCTCCCTCACCTTGTCTGCTAAGTCATGGAGCCAGAGGGGCCTGCAGCCCCACGTTCTTGTGCCTGTGAGCCCTAGGCTCCGAGCTGAGCCCTGTGAGAATGACAGAGCTGCCGCCCCCTGGCCAGGTATGGATGGAGGGGTGCAGGGAACAGTTCCTCACGGCCACAGCCCAGTTCAGAGACTTCCAATAGCATCAGTTTGACTCTGCAGGCCCATCTGTCCTGTGGCTTTTCTATGGTGAGAGACCTGACCTTTTACTCATCTCTATCCCAAGGTCAGCCCTGAGAAGGACAGCGGCCTTTCAGAGCCATGTGTGGGCCTCGGGCCCACTCTGAGGTAGCCCAGGGATCCCTGGGAAGGTAATGGATCTCTTGGTAAGGAAAGGGGGGACATAGTGATCACCCAAGGGTCACACCTCGAGATGCACCCTTGGGGCTGCCTCCCTGGGCTTTCCAGATCTTCCAGGCCAAGTGCTTAGTAGCTGTTCAGCTGACACCAGTGACAAGTGCTGGAAAATGTGCCTCACGGGCTGGTCTCCCGTGTCCCGGCTCCCTCTCCTCTCGTGAGCAGCCATCCTGCATTGTTATACCCTCCACAGAAGGGCGCTGCAGGCTATGACTTGGGGACTTCACCTAGGCCTAGGGGTTAGGGCCCAGGGGCGTATTTTCGGTCTAGGCCAAGAGGAAGCCTCCTGGTGTGGAAAAGGAGGGTTCGGGGTCAGGCACAGGTGGGCCCTTTCGGGCCTCAGGAAAGTGTTACCTTCTGTGTGTTAAGTGTAAGGAGCTGCTGAAGGGACGGGGCAGAGGACGGCCGATGGCCCACCTCTGCTCTGAGATGTGGCTCGGCGCTGTGCGGAGGGTCGGTACGAGAGGACATGAGAGGATGCGGTTCCTGAGGCAGAACAGACCCTGGGGGTGAGCAGCAAGTGGCTTACTGCTGTCAGGACTGGGCGGTGAAGCAGAGGGGCCAGGGTGGGTATGCCTGTTCCAAGGGGGTGCTACGACTCAGGCGCACTAAAGCCCATCCCAAGGAGCTGGGGCAGGGTCGGGGGAGTGGCAAGACTGGGACAAGACTCGTGGAGGCCTCATGGAGCAAAGGGTCCAGTGGTCCCTGCAGCCCCTTGAGTGCAAGACTGGGTTAGGGGCAGTGTGAGTCCCACCCAAGAGGCCCTGCTGTGAAGGGTAGGCAGCAGGCAGAGGCTCCACAGGAAAAGGTGGCAGAGGCCAGGAGAGGCCAGCATTGTGAGGCTGAGAGTCACTTTCTCACCCTGTCCCTGGGTCCCAGCCGCAGCTTTCCCACCATTAGTGTGTCAGTCTGAGGAGGGGGAGCCAGGCCCAGCAGAAGTGAGGAGGGTGCTGACAGCCTCTCTAACTCCCAGGGCTGACTCCTTGCCCGGGAGAGTGGTGGCCACAGCTCCATACAGGGTCCCTCTTGCCCCCCGCTGTCGTTCCACATGTCAGAGAGGAGAGGCTGGTCTCCTGTGTCCTGGCTCCCACCTCCCCTGGTGGGCAGCTGTCATGCTCTGTTACACCCTGCGCTCAGGCCCATGGGCCCCATCAGGCCTGGACTGATGGGTGGGGACATGGTGGCCTGAACGCCAGGAGAACAGAACCTTCTGAGTAGGGCTGGCGGCCTGGAGGCGGGGCCATACTGCACCCACGGGACGGCGGGGCAGGCCTGAGGAGCCACAGCTGCCTGCCTGACTGGGATCGCGATCTTGGTCACGGCTGATGGAGGCAAAGGCGGACTGTGTGTGGCAGTCGTGGGCAGGCCGCTGGCTGTTCTGTGCCTGGGTGTACTCATCGGAGGAAGGGCTCTAATGACGCCATGTCGGGCACAGTGAACAAGAAGCGGTGTCCATGTGTCTCTGGCTGGAGGAGTCTTGGCGGGTGGTGGGTGGCCCGCGGTACTGGTTGTCATTAGGGTTAGCAGGACATCACTGCGCTCGGCTCTGCAGAGGCACAGACTCAGTTCCCTCCTCTGGGGCCCCCAGGCATCCTGAGAGACGGGACCCAGGGTATGCCAGATTCAGGCAAGAGGGCGGCTGGGCCTGGGCACCTCCTCCACAGCCTTCCTGCCCCGTTCCCACAGCATGGAGCCTTCCGCACATCAGTCACTGCTACCCCACTCATGTGTCGCTGTCCCCCTCCCGGTCGTGTGTGAGAGGCAGGGCTGAGTCGGCGGTGTCTTCACACTTCAGCATAGCCCAGCAGCAAGCAAGCCCAGGGGCAGGGGGGGCAGGGTGAGGCTCACAGGCAGAGGCCACTGGGACCAGCTCCAAAGGACAGGGCAGGATTGTGTGGACAGAGCTGGGGAGCCCTTGGGGAGGGACTCAGGAAGCCTGGAGAGGGATACTGGCCTGGCTGGGCGGAGGTGGGCTCCCCGCAGCCCCGCTGGCAAAGAGCGTCGGCAAGGCACCGTGTAACCCGTGGGATCTCACATTGACGGGCGCGGGAACACTAGATTGCAGAGGACAGAGAGTGGAGTGGGGCTTGCCCGGTGGGTGCTGCTGCCATCCTCTGGGCCGGAGACACTACTGGGCTGAAGACCCCGAGGAAGCCACTCAGGCTGTCCTGTGCGGCCCACCCACTCTCTAAGAAGCCAGCTGTGGTCAGGGCGTGCCCTCACAGCAAGCTGGGTGCTGTCAGGGCTGAGGAGTTTCTGGGGTCTAGTGGGGCCAGGAGAGGGGCGGCCTGGAGCCAGCCTGACCCCAGGGTGACTGGGAATGGAGAAGGCTTTGGGGCGGCCGTGGAACAAGCAGCCCGCCTCAGCCTCTGATCTCCGTGTGCTCTGTCCCTCAGAGACTGGCCGATGCTGCAGAGACCTTCCAGAAAGCCCACCGCTGGCAGGACAATATCAAGGTAAGGAGCACAGCACCCTCCCTAGCACCTAGGGCGTACCACCCTACCAGGGACAGAGTGGGGGGGGCACTGCCCAGACCCACTGGAAGGGCACCGGGGAGCCACTGAGTGGAGCCAGAACCTTTGCCCTATGCTCAGCACAGTTCCCAGGCTCCCTCCGTACTGAGGCACTGAGTGTACGCATCAGCCCCAGTGTCAGCCCGGGGCGGGGGGGGACCGTGGACAGCCTGCTGTCAAGTGGCCGCCCCAGAGGAGATGCCCAGACTCCTGACAAGCCCCTGGTCATAGAAGCCTCTTGACAACTCGTCCAAGACATCAGTGCAGGGCCTGGAGGAGAGGTTGGGAAAGCTGCTGTGTCTCCCTGCCCTGCCCTGAGCCGCAGCCTGTCCTACCAAGAGGCCCTCAGGCCGGGCCGGAGACTAGGCTGTTGCAGTCACAAAAGCTTTTCCTGCCAAGAAGGTCCTGAAGGGGCTCAGACTCTTTGGAGCACGCTGCAAGGCGCTGGAAGCAGAGGGGGAGGCAAGGCACCTCACCAGCCAATTCCTGGCTGAGGCTGGACACCCTTCCTGTTGGGTGTGGGCACCCTTCCTGTTGGGTGTGGGCACCCTTCCTGTTGGAGTGAGGACACCCTTCCTGTTGGAGTGAGGACACCCTTCCCGCTGGGCAGTGTCAGACTGAACCGAGGCTGTTCCGGACCTGGGGGAGCTCTGATGCCAAGGATAATGGAACCCTCAAGGAGCGTACTCTGGGCAGGGCTCCCTCGTGTCTGGCCATGCCTCCTGGTGGTCCCCTTGCAGACACAGGTGACACCTGGGACCAGTGCGCAGTGTGGGGGTGGACAGCTCCTTGCCTCCCCTCAGTTCTGGGTCAGGCTGCTGCACCCTAGGAGCCAGGTCGGGCTGGGACTGTGTTTATCTGATGAGGCGTGCACAGAGCGCTGAGACCCACCCGAGGTCCCTTCTTGCTGGCAGATTCACAGCTGGATGTCTGGAGTCAGGGGCCCTGCCTGTGACCTCTGTCTCCCGCCCCCATCCCTGAGGCTGCCCTGCTTTGCCCACACGTGACTTTCTGCCCTTGCTGGGTGCTGGGTTCTGGGTTCACATGGGGTTGGGGGCAACAGGTGCTTTTTGATGAGAAAATAAATGAGTGAGTGACTCCCTAACCCGAGCCCCTTGCCAGGGGCCAGAAGACGGACCCTTCTTTCCCTCCCCACTCCAGCACGAGCAGCCGTCCTGGGCCCTGGGCCCCCGGCTCACCGTTCAGACCATGATGCCACCTCCAGATCACCCCTCCCTGGCAGTTCCACATGCAAGGCCCGGGCCAGGTCAAGTGCCTGCTCCTGCCCCCCTCAGCCTCACTCCCTGGCCCGCTTCCCTGGTGCGGCACCACACTGAACACTGCACTCCAGGCCACTTCCTGCCCTGGGCTTTCGCTCATGCTGACCTCGGCCCTTTCCCCCTCCCCCTCCCCCCTCCCTCTTCCCCACCCCCCTCCCCCCGCTCTCTGAAACACCCTCCATGCCTCCTGGAGGTGCAGCTCACCTCTTCCCTACAAAGCTACTCTCTGCACAGCCTATCAGCTCCTCTGCTCTCTGGGCATCCAGCACCCTCAGCTCCTGCCCAGTCCTCTCATCTCTTCCCCGTTCTGCCCCACCGCTGCCGTCCCCTAGAGAGACAACGGGCACACAGGGCTCAGGCAATCCGGGAGTGAAAAGACCTGCCCTGTACCTGCCTTCCTCTCCCTGCCAGACCAGGCCCCCAACGGGGAGACGAAGAGACTACCGTGGCTCCAAACCTGTTTTCTCTTCCTGATCTTGTAGAAAACCCAGGATTTCCCAGAGCTCTCCTGAAGCCCTCTGTGCCCTGCATTGCAGCCGTTTCCTGAGGCAGGAGCAGCTTATTCCGGCAGGGGTGGGCAGCAAGGGGCAGGAAGGAGGCCGGGGCTCCGGGACGCCCGGGTGGTGCGGAGAGGTGCTCCTCAGAGACTCCCGCACCCTGGGTCACACTTCCCAAGGCTTCGCTATCTGCATGTGGCGTGAGGCCGGCTGGCGCTTGTGCTTCCTGTCAGCTTAGGTGGAGCATCTCAAGGGGTCACACACCACACGTATGGTGCCTAGTTGGCGGTGGCCTGGTGCATCGCTGGCCACACCTGCTGCCCTTGGGCCCTGACGCTTATGTCCTGAGAGGAGGCAGGAGCGAACTCCAGCTGCCCATTGTCCCGTTTCACCAGAGGGGCTGCAGCTCTAGGGTGGCCACAGAAAGCGCTGCCTCCAGGGCCAGCGGGGCCCAGCCTGGCTGGCCTGACGCTCCCTGCCCTCCCCTCTGCAGCCCATCACTTGCCTGCCTTTTGTCCGTGCTACCGCCAAAAACACTCAGAGCAGGGAGCTGTGGTCACCACTCCCACCAACGGCAGGGCCACCGCTGCTCCCAGGAAGCTCTGCTGTGCCCGGGACGGCCAGGCGGCAAGGCATTAGTGCTGAGGGGGCCCGTTAGCTGCCAGCAGCAGCACTGCCTGGCTGCCAGGGAGGGAGGGCAGGCAGCAGAGCCGCCAGCGGGGGCCCTGCTGGGGGCGCAGGACAGAGACTGGGAAGGGTACCGCTTTGTCCCTTGCAGCCACACACCACCTCCGAAATCCTGTCCTTCCCAGTGACCTTGAGATGACAGACCAGGAGCCGTGTTTCTCCCACTCCCCACACGTGACACCTGGCCTGTGCTGCAATTCCAGCCTCAAGCACAGGCCCCTGCCCAGCCTGGGCTTCCCAGAATACTCTTACCTGCCTGCAAAAGGCAAAGCCCAGGACCCGGCCTACAGTCCAAGCCCAGATCAGCCCCGCAGCCTGCAGGGTCCCCTTGGTACCTTGTCATAGGTAGTGCCCGGTGCTGTCTCCCGCACCCCCAGCTCCTCCAGCTCAGGAGCAGCCAGGCCTGCTCCAGTGCTACCCCCACCCACCCATGTGCCCAGTCTGGTGCCCTGTTGGCAGAGTAAGTAGGAGTGGGCTTCTTACCTGTGAGTGGGGAAGGTGGCACCCATCAGTTCCAGGCACAGAAGGGGC
This sequence comes from Chinchilla lanigera, assembly GCF_000276665.1. Lineage (NCBI taxonomy): Eukaryota > Metazoa > Chordata > Mammalia > Rodentia > Chinchillidae > Chinchilla > Chinchilla lanigera. The sequence goes on along the minus strand of NW_004955532.1, from coordinate 2,191,594 downwards.
CCTTGGCTCGTGGGGCCAGGCTAGAATTCATGGAGCAGGAGTAGGGTGTGGCCCTCCCTATGTGTACAGCTCACACCAGATAGGCATTCACACATCTGAGGGACAGACAACGATGGTACAGCTACACACACACACACACACACACACACCCCACCACACCCCCCCCCCCGCGCAGCCAGGACGTGGGAGATCCTGGAGTTTGCTTCACAGCTGGGGTAGGATAAGAGGGTGACATCTGAATGTCCCTGATCTCAGGCCATATCCGCACACCCTTGGACGTGATGGGGCGTATAACCTGTAGCACAGCCCTAGCCCCTCAGACTGTTGCACTCTAGGGAAACCGTGGCCCTGATCAGCAGGCAGCACCTTCACAGTCCTGCAGACGGGCCGCAGGTGCTTTGGTACCTATAACACTTAGGGTAGATGACGATGGGCCACCTGTGACAGTGCCTGCTGCCAGTGCTACACCATGCCAGCACTGTGTGCCACCTAAACCACCCCCAGGAAGGACCTGGGCCAGGCACGGGTGCGGGGAGAGAGGAGAAGCTATTGGCCCCAGGGCCTCGGTGCCAACACCAGGCCCTACGGTAGGAGATAAAACCATTCACTGGGAGTGTAATAGAGGAAACAGCCCTGCTCTGGGGAGTTTAAAGGAATCTGAAGCTCTGCCTCAGGGACCTAAAGGGAGGGCTTTCAAGAGAGGGCCAGGCAGAGGAGCTGGCTGGCCAGGACAGGTGGCCTTCTCGGCCTGAGGGTTTGACCCAGCCATAGGGCCCACTGCCTGCCTCTCTGCCAAGCCGGCGACAGACGGCTCTCTCAGAAAATAGTCCTCTTGGCTGAGCTGATTTGGCAGTGGGCCAGGCCAGGCAGGCCAAGCATCCTCGTTCGTGCAGCCAAGTGGCTGGCCTGGGCCCTGCACAGGGGCTGGTAGGGAGCGGCGGCGTGTCTGGCCGGCCTTGGCAGCCACTGCGTGCACCAAAGCTGGGTGACAACTGTTAGCCCCTGCTCACCCTAACCACCCCTCCTCACCCTTCCCCTGCGCCCTGTGGGCGTGGCTTCTGCTCAGGAGTGGCTGTGTCCGGTACTCAGGTGCACAGCAGCCTGTTCCCTGTGTGCACAGGTCCATGTGGTGGGTCATGCTACGAGCTGGGGTGTGAGGCAATTCCCCTACTCTTGCCTAGTTTGAGAAAAATAGTCCCTAGAGTATCAGGGTCGGGGTCAGCGGGGCAGCCCTCAGGCATTAAGGACACCCGTTCACCCCACAGGGTCTTTTCCACGTTCAGCCCCTCCTGCAGGCTGTGAAGTTGTGTGAGGGTCCACCGAGGGCCGGCTGGGTTCTGCCCCCTGGTGAGGCTGGCTCTGCAGGAGACATGCCCTGCAGGAGACATCATCATCTGATTCGTAAGGGGAAATCAAGACGATAAGGCCTGTGAGGCTGCACAATCAAGCAGGCGGCCTTGCCTCGTCGGTGGGATGGGGGTGGTTCCCGAGAGTTCTTAGGCGCACAAGCCTTAGGCAGGAGCCTTCGAGACACAGCCTTAGTTATTATTCCCGGCTCAGAGCTTACAGGTATCTAGGTCAGAATTTGAACCCAGAACCCTTTGCCACGGCCCCTGCACTGATTCTTTACATCATACTGCCTCCTTGGTGTGTGACCAGGAAGCAAGACACTGATGTGGACTTCAGGGCACTATGCAGGCCGAAGCAGGCACAGAGGCCTCCCTGGAGACCTTCCTCCCAAGCCTGCTGCCCTGTGCCACCATACCCCCAGCTCACGTCCTGTCACACACAGCATCACAGCTGTGTTTAGAGTATTTTTTCATGACCTTGCCCACCACTGGCCACCACTCCTCCCTATCAAGAAAAAGGTAGAAGGGGCTGGGGATTTAGCTCATCGGCACAGCACCTGCCTGGCAAGTGCAAGGTCGTGAGTTCAATTCCTGGTACCGGAAAAAAAACAAACAAACAAACAAAAAAAATGAGTAATTTAAGAAAAAGGTATGGCCTGACCCTCCTCAAAGCAAGGGTAGTGAAATAAGTCCTGCCCGCATGCCCCAAGCCCAGTGGAGGCGGGGCGCGGGGGTTACAGGAGGCTGAGAATCCTGTATAACATTCCTTTTTGTCCCTAATGCCACCAACACCTGATCTCCCACTGAAACTGTGAAAAGGTAGGACAGATACAGAAATGAACCCCTGGAGCAGCTGGAGAGGGGACCCACGTAAGTTCCAGATCATCCCAGGGGTGACCCAGGCACGGGCAGGTCACTGCCAAGCCCAGCAGGGCAGCCAGGGGTCCTGGGGGGCTGAGAATGACCAGCCCCTACCCATGCCCTTTTCCGTCCTTGCAAAAGCTTTGCCTAAAAAGTTAGTGCGTAGGGCGCCAGGCTGCAGTCTGCAGTCCTCTCACCATGCCCGTCTGTTTTCATTACGAAGGGAAAGAGCATCAGAGCCGTGTTTATAACCCCCTTTTAGATAACAAATCACATTTTCTTTTCGCCTGTGAGTGTGTTGAATTGATATTTTTTTCCCCTCAGTTTAATGGGTTTGTGTGTTCAGGAATGATCTTCATCAACCGAAACTCCTTATTGTGTTTGATGTAATGTCAGCTTTCATTATGTGCTTCAGTCGGAGCCGGCTCGGGGAAAGGCCGAGCACCCCGGAGCCTGGGCCCCACCCCAGCCCCCACCAGGTCCACCTGGTCCCAGTCTCCCTGGACAGCTGGCTGGTGGCAGGGGGTGGGTGAGCTTGGAGAGGAGTTAAGAGAACAGGTCAGAGCCGGGGGACAAAGCTTCGCCCCCCAGGCCTGATGTCGTCTGTATGTTGATGTCGCAGGGCCGTTGTGAGGAAGTGGCAGACATAGCACTACAGACGCTGCAGACGCTGCAGGCCCCTGGGAGGTCTTCTTTGGGAGGTTGCGGTTGTGTCCAAGCATGGTGCCAGGCACGCAGTCACTATTCCAGAGCACGTGGACCAACCCTACATGTCTGGTGGCCTGCACCCCAAAGCCTCTGGTGCAAGACAGACCAGACCGCTCACTGGGACATTCCCCAGTACTGGCCCCTGCTGCCGACTGGGCCACCACGCCTGTTTACAGGCTGCAAAGAAACAGGAGTGGTGGCACATGCCTGTAATTCCAGCACTCTGGAAGCCTGAAGGAAGAGAATCTAAAGTTTGACCCCAGCTTGGGCAACTTAGCCACTTAACAAGACCCTGTCCCAAAATTGTAGGGAAAAAAAAAAATTAAAAGGGCTGGGGATGTAGCTCAGTGAGAAATTCCAGGGTTCAGACTTAAGTATAGCCAGGCATGGTGGCACACGCCTGTAATGCCAGCATTGGGGAGGCTGAGGCAGGAGATCAGTTTGAGATCAGCCTGTGCTACTGGGCTACAGAATAAGTTCAAGACAGGCCTGAACCACGTGGCAAGACCATATCTTTTAAAAAAAACAAACGTAGGGCTGGGGATTTAGCTCAATGGCAAAAGTGCCTGCCTGGCAAGCGCAAGGTTGTGAGTTCAATTCCCGGTACCGGAAAAACAACAACAACAACAAAAAAAAACCCAAGTGCAGTACTAGCAAGGAAGGGTCGGGGAGAAACCTGCCGGGTGAGGCCCTGCTGCAGGATTCTGCTATATGAGCAGGGCTGAAGTGCACCTAGGGAGGGTGACTTGGACAGTGGCCCTGGCCCTTGAGCCCACCAGGGCAGGGTGGGGCGGCCCCTCCTAAGCAGGTGGCACTTGCCGACACCAGGTTCACCTTCTGGCGGCCTCTGTCAGCCACGCGCAGTTCTGATTAAAGATCATTAAACATGAAATTAGCCCGTTTGTGTTATGGGTCCCCAGGGCAGCCAGTGATTATGACAGCGCAGATGGCCAGGAACCCCGGCAGCAGGCACCGGCCGTGAGGACTGGCGGGCACGGGCAGGCAGGGCCGGGAGGCGGGCGTGCGGGCCGGGCTTTGTTTTCTCCTGCTCCCGTTGTGTAAACCCTTTGCATTTCACAACAAATCACAGATAATTAATAAGTACATGCCCGTAATGAGCAGGCTTTTTAATAGAAGAAATTGGAAGATGCGGCGGCGAGTCATCACTGCACTGTTGCCCGAGCTCGGCTCTGTTCTTCCATCTCCCTCGCTCCCCTTCCTGCCGCAGCAGCACCTCTGCAGCCCGGCTGGGCTCTGACCCTGCCTCCCGCAGGGCTGGCACACAGCACCCCTCCCAGGGCTGGCCTGACCAGGATCGGGGTGGGCAGCTGCCAGCACCAGCTCATCCAGCCCTTCCAGGAGGACAGCTGTGGATGGGAAAGCGGACCGCCTCTGTCTCAGAGGACTCTCGCGGTCCAGCTGTGTCTCAGGAGCCGCTGAGCGGTCGGTGCTGAGGCCTCTCTCCCTTCACCAGGAGGAAGACATCATGTACTACGACGCCAAGGCTGATGCCGAGCTGGTAAGTACCCCTCCCCAAGCTGCCAGAGCCACAGCCCCTCTTCTGGACCTCAGTAGTCTCAGCTGTGAAATGGATGTCAAGACCCAGCGCTCAGTGTTCCGGGATCAACCCTGCAGACCCTGCTCCCCGCCTCTCACGACTCCCTCGAGGTCCCAGCACCTCCAGGGCTGTGTCTCTGCGGCCTCAAATGGACTGGGCTTCACAGCGCTGCGTGGCGGGCACGGTCCCTTCCCTAGGCAGGATGACGGGCACCCCCAGCCTCCCCACGCAGGGCACTTCAGGCCCCATGATGGAGCAGGGCTGGATACCCTGAGTGCAGGGAGAGCAGGAGCAGTAGCAGGGTGGAGGTAGCATGCACACACCCAGGTGCCTGTCCAAGCCAGAGAAGGCTCCCTTCCCTCTGATGAGGCCAGCACAGCGTCAGTACACTAAGCACCCCACAGCCTGGCCCTGTGGTCAGTGCTCGGCCCTGAGCTCAGCCATATCGCCCCAGCTAAAGAGGCAGACCAGTTCCTGTACCGGTTCTTGCAGTCAGGCTCACCTCAGCTGCGGTCATCTCCCGCAGAAGTGCTTTCGCTGGGACTGAGCCACACTGCTTTTCTGTTTCTGTGTCTCTCACTGCGTGTCTTTGTGGCCCAGGTCTACTTGGGCTTCCAGTGAGGTACTGAGTTCCCCATCGCCAGAGGACTCAGTGAAAGATAGAGACAGGACTACGAGGAGGAGGTGGCTCCAGAAAAGACAAGAGGGTCTGAGGGCGCTGGCGCTGGGAGTAGACAAGGCCGGGTGGACTTGTCAAGGCCCAAGTCCCTCTGCCTGAATCTAAGACAAAGTGGTCGGACTCAGTTGTCCCCCACATAAACCGAGGCATCACAGTGGTGCAGTCTGTGGGACCCACCTGTGCTTGCTTTTGCAGAAGGCCTGAGACCCAGTCTTCCTCTCCCAGGCCTAGGCTTGGGGCTTCTCTGTGACGAGCTGGACGTATCTCAGGACACGACAAGGGGAAGGCCAGAAAGGGTTCCTGAGCAGGGCAGAGATGCCAGGTCGCCAGGAGAGCCTTGGGGCGGGCAGGGGCCGAGGAGGAGGGCGGGCTCAAGCAGGTGCGCTTCCCCTTGGCTGAGCTCTGTGGCTCCCGGAGAAGTTGCTAAAATTAAAGCTGGAATCTGAAATTCAAATGAAGAACGAACCTTTAATTAGACCCTGAATCTAATTCCTTACCCCCCTCGGCAGCGGGCTGTAATTTTAGCAATCAGTGCATTAAATATAAACCGGGAGACTGCAGTGGCCCACCACACAAACCCCCAGCCTTGGGGTGGCCCTGACGGGCTCCGTGGCCAGCCTGGTAGCCTGCCCCCTCCCAGGACACCCTTTACTGACTGCTCCCAGCAGCCCCCAGCGCCAGCCAGGACCCCGCCCCGTGGTTCCAAACCGCTCTCTGCCCCCGCCCCTTGGCCATCCGCTGGCTGCTGGGGTCCGCCCAGTCCAGGAGACTCACGCCGGGCAGGGCTGGGCTGTGACAGCCAGAGCCGGGCACAAATAACAGCGTGCACACGTTTGCTGATTCCCTTGCTCGCTGTGGTGTTTTGTTTTTTTAATCTTTGCCAGAGGTACAGTTAGAGATCTTTCTAGACCATTTACTTTTAAATTACCAGCCAGAAGGTGGGGGTGGGGGAAAGAGAAGGAAGGAAAAAGTTCGCCAGCTGATAGCTTATCAGAACAGAATCCAAATGTCACATTAGTTGGGAAAGTTGGGAGATTAAATTTTCCAGCACCCTTCATCTGCCGCTGACATTTCGGGGCTTTCTTCTCCTGCGCCTCCTCCTCCCCCGAGTGGAATGTGAGTGCTGCACGCCTCATAGACCCGGCCCGGCTCTGGTCCGAGTGCTCAGCGGCTCCCTGCCCTGCTTTACCCCCCTCCGGGGGCTCTGCGTAGGCAGAAGGTGGCATACCAGGTGGGGCAACGGGAGGGCTGTAGAACAGCCAGAATTTGCAGGTAGCGTGTTTGCCTACCAAGTGCAAGGAGGGTCTGTGTTCAATCCCTACCACCCTACAAATAAAATAAACCCACCCGGGAGGGATGAAAAGGGTGCTTCAGCATAGTGTCTCTGCATCTGGCTGGGTGGAGAGGTACAGTCACCCTCTCCCCAGAGGAGACCCAGGCTGGGCAGACACAGAGGGAGAGTTCAAGAGACCAGGCCTGCCCAGGGTACTGTGAGCACGGCAGGGGGTCATCACAGGGTGGGGCGGTGTTTGACTGCTTGGGCTCCAAGTCCTCAGCTCTGCTTCCTTCCCTGCCTCGGTCTCCGTCTCTCCCTTGCCTCCCCGCTTGGCTTTTCCTCTCTGCTTTCACCGTCTACCTCCACCCGCCCCTTCACGCACCTGCAGCCAAGCCTGCCCCCACCCCAGCTTCGGCATCCACACTAGTCACAGACCCACTCCTGCCAGCCAGCCTGTGGTGGTGGGCGGGGGCACACGGCGCATGCCTAGCCTGCCTGGCCACAAGATACCATAATTGGCACCTGTCAGGCAGCTGCGGCTCATTTTAGAAAATCAACAGGGGCCCTAACGGTCCTGCGGGTAGCAGGCACGGTAGAGCCTCCTCCTGGAGCCCCCGGGTCTCAGTGCTAGCCCCCGCCCCCAGCTCTCCTGGAGGTCAGCCTTCCCAGTTCAGCTTCTAGAGCTGCTCCGCAGCTGAGGGTGTTACCCCTGCCCCCGGTGGGACTAGGGCCCTCTCCCCAGTGCCAAAGGAACTCCACGCAGGACCCAGTGGGGAGTGTGGGGGCGCAGAGCTCCTCCCTGTGACTGCACAAGGCACATCTTTGTAAGCTGAAGTGTACTGCCTGTTCCTCTAACTTGCTTCGCTATTTGCCTCCTTCACTAATCATGAGTTTCAAGGATGTGGGGAAGGGGTCAGTTGGGTTTTGGTTTCAGAGTCTCGGTTTGAGCAATGGATGGGAGGTGGGGTAAAGAGTCCATGCCCTATGTCCGTCTGCCCCTGTATCTCCCCATCTGTCTCTTCTTGTCTTTGCAATACCCTCTGCTCTTGAGATGCCCATTTCCTGGACTCTGACCCTCCCTGCCTCTGCCTGCAGGCTTGTCCAACCCACTCACCATTTTCCAGCCCTGACACTGCTGGGGTGGGGTGGGGGGTCTTCTGCAGGACGACCCCGAGAGTGAGGATGTGGAGAGAGGGTCCAAGAGCAGCACCCTGAGGCTGGACTTCATCGAGGACCCAAACTTCAAGAACAAGGTCAACTATTCATACACGGCCGTGCAGATCCCCACAGACATCTACAAAGGCTGTGAGTGTGTCACGCAATGGAGTCGGTCCTTCTCACCTGCCCTGGGGACAAGCCTCTCTGTCCAGACAATCTCAGTGCCGTCTTCCTGCAGCCCCCAACCTGAGGTCACTCATGCTCACCTCTCAGACTCACCCACATGCAGGCATCCAGCCACTCACAGGCAGAGCCTCCTGCAGACCCTGTGCAGGCTGCAGAACACTGAGCCTTCTACCTGTGTGTGCACGGTCTCCAACCCACAGGCACACAGGCACACACAGCGCATGTATGCACAGGCACATACACGCACACATGCATGCACACACCTCCCCACATGCAGGGCCGAGTCTCCCACAGCAGGTCCTCGCCACCCTCCCCTATTCCCTGGCCCCACTGGGAGTAACTGAGAAGCTGCCCCCAGGAGCCAGAGGAAAGGAAGCCACTCTTCACTCACAAAGCTAGGGGTGATGGTTTCTAGCCCCAAGCAGCCAGGGGGTGGGTACCAGTCAAGGGATTAAGAGGATGGTTGAAATTCCCAGCCCCATCACAGGCAGCTTTGCACAATGGAGAAACCAGCTTGCTATAGCTGGAAGGATTCGGGTCAGCTCTGAGGAGCAACTTCCTGAATATCTCGGGAGTTATAATGCGAAGAGGCCAAGAGTCAAACGTGTGAGCAGCTCGAAGAGCAGGACTTAAGGCCCTGGGCCTGTTGGTTCTGACACGGTCCTATTGGCGCCTGCAGTGGAGCTTCAGATTTCCAGGGGCCCACTGGTCTGAGCACCTTGGGGCAAAGGTACCAGAGGTATTGCTTAGGCTGGAGAGTATAGGAAACCCCCAGGACCGCCTCCACTCCCAGGACCAGCTAGGCCTCTGGGTACTGTCGGGGGCATGGGGAAGGATGCTCCTCCAGGCCCCCTGCAGGCTGCCCCCAGCCCACCTGCCCGAGCCAGTCGAGGGGCACTATCACCAACAGGCACACTAATTAGAACAGGAGCCACACCGCCCTCCCCAGTCACCCCTCGCTACCCACACAAATTACATTTTATATGTTTTTTATTTACTGTGTCACTTTTAATTAAATCTGTAATCGCCTGCCTGAGGGGCATGGTCCCCGCTTCCCAACACAGCGTGATCTGAGGTCGTGTGCACGTGGGTGTGGGTGTGTGTGGGGGGCGGGGCGGCGGGACCTTTTGGCGGAGGGGGTGTTTACACGTGTGGTAACAGATACCTGCAGAGACACCCCAGCCTTTCACAGGGGAAGACCCAGGCCAGCGGCGGGTGGGCATGCCCGCGGGCTCCCACGGCGGACAGTGCAGCGTGAAACATTGGAGGGCCTGACTGTATTTTTTCTTCAAGAGAAAAATAGATGTTGTTCAACTCACTAAGTTTCTAAATCAGGAACAGGACCATAACATAGTGTTCAATAGGCAGAGCCAATGCTAGAAATGCGTTTTGTTTTCACATTATAGCCAATTGCAGGGAGCCACAGGGACAGGGAAGGGGCGAGAGCAGAGGGGGAGCAGTTAGGGCACAGGCCACGGTGGAGCCCCCATTTCAGGGGGGGCGGGGCCCTGGGCTCAGGAGAGCCCTGCGCAGCTGTGAATCACAACTGTCTGCTGTGAAAAGGGCAGCGCGTGTGCAGCGCCCCCTCTGGCTGTCCCGATGGGCAGGACCACAGTGGGGGGGTCAGTCAGGCAGCTTGACCTGGGAAGACGCTGAAGGAAATAGGGGCCCTAGGGAGGGAGGGAGGGGCCTGACAGAAGCAGGGATGGGGCCCTGCATACGGAACATGTGCCCCACCCACACAGGGCACGCTTAGGTCTGCCCATGTGAAGGGCCAGCAGAGTGGAGGCCACCATCTGAGCGGAACCTTGCCCTGAGAGGGGAGGAGGAGTGGGCCTGGCCAGGGGTCCCACGTGTCACTTGGGCTGGGGGACGGAGGTGGGGCTGTGAGAGCGGGCCCCACGGGTGACGTCTGTGGGTGCGGAGGGGCCTGTAGGTGTGTGTGCCCATGCAGCACTCATGATACCAGGAGGTAGGATTGGGAGTGAGGGGGTCTCACATCAGGCTGAAACACAGAGGTCAGATGCAAGTAATACCTCCCAGGGTGCAGGCTGCTCATGTGCTTGCTTCTGTGTGTGTGTGCGCGTGCACGCACAAGTGCAGAGTGCACACGCCTCTATCGGAGCAGCATCTCAGCTCCGCCTCTGCCCCTCCAGCAGCCCCCACCTCTGCCCCTGCCTGCTCCTGGCCCCAGTTGATTAATCATGGAGCTGAGTGGCTTCCAGCTTATCAGGTACCTTAATAGCTGAATAATTCCAGCCCCATCAGCGGGCCCTTAATTGCTTTCTTGTGGCTGCGGCCTGGAGTGCATGCTGAGTGGGTGAGCTCTCCCGGGATCAGCCGCGAGCTCCAGGCAGTGTTGGATGGGAGGCCCAGCTCACACTTCCTGCCACCTGGGCAGGCGCTCTCCAGCGGCCACTGGCCACAGCTGCCCTTGCCCACTCATGTGGGGCCCAACCGAGGGGTAGGCTGAGCTGTTTCTTCAACAGCTTGGAAGGGTGAGCGCCAGGAATCTTCCTAGGAGAGCTGGCGCCAGCCCAGCTGGGGCCCTAGATGAGGGAGAGTCTGGACAGAGCAGGTAGGCTGAACGGGGGCCTGGGCACGAATATCATGGTGGTGTATAAGGCAGGGCACAGCCCAGGCCACCCCAGCCTAGCTCCCTTCCTCCCCCGACCCCAGCCACTGTCATCCTCAATGAGCTGAACTGGACAGAAGCCCTGGAGAATGTGTTCATCGAGAACCGCAGGCAGGACCCCACGCTGCTGTGGCAGGTCTTCGGCAGCGCCACCGGAGTCACCCGCTACTACCCAGGCAGGTGCCGCCCCACCTGCCTTATCCCTCCGGCACCTGCCTTGCTCCCTCCACCAGCCACCCATCGAGGGGGGCACTGGGTGGGGTGGCCATTCCTGACAGGCCTGTCCACCCGGGCCGGGCCCTTCCCTGCCAGGACCGTCACCTTTTCTCTTCCACAGCCACCTCCTGGCGAGCCCCCAAGAAGATTGACCTGTATGACGTCCGCAGGAGACCCTGGTGAGCGAGCAGAGGGGCCAGGCAGGGCACCGCCTCCGCTCCCCACTTGTGCCTCCCCCTCCCTCCCGATATCCAGGCCTCCGAACAGGGCGCAGCCAGCTCTATCCAATTTTCATTTCACACATCGTTGCCACTGGAAAATGGATCCCATCACCCAGGCAGCCCTCCCAGCTGCTGCTGCCCCGTCCCCTCACCCGGTGCCCCCACCCCTTTGGGAGTGAGAGAGCAGACCAGTGGGGGCGTCCCAGAGTGGATGTGGCCCCACCCACTGGACCCCTAGAGATGCCCACCCTCTGCCATGCCCCTCCTGCAGTACCCCAGGACTCCCCGCTCCATCCCATACACAGCAGCCGGAGGGGACAGCAAGCCCTTCAGTCGGAGGACCACCTGCTCACCCGCCCCTTGGGCTTGTTTACTTGCCGAGGGAGCGGATCACTTGCGTGGTGGGCTGGGGCTGCCTGTTCTATTAAGCATGGTCTCCCCAGTACCTGAACCCCGTATGGCCCATGCAGTGGATACGCTGTAGAAATACATAAATCACCCTGTGTAATGGGAGGACGGGCCCACCAGGGAGGCCTTAGTGAGCCGGCCCTCCATGAACTTCTCCTGGACAGGTATATCCAGGGGGCCTCGTCACCTAAGGACATGGTCATCATCGTGGACGTGTGAGTGAGCAGTGCTGGCGGGCAGGGCGGGACGGGGCTGGGGCTGGGCTCTGCTGGCTTAGACCCTGTTGGGGGAAGGACAGGAGGACACCTGAGGGCCCCAACGGCCCCTGGCTGACCTCCTCAGGAGTGGCAGTGTGAGTGGCCTGACGCTGAAGCTGATGAAGACGTCTGTCTGTGAGATGCTGGACACGCTGTCTGATGACGACTTTGTGAATGTGGCATCGGTGAGTGCCAGGGCGGCGGGCAGGTGGGGCACTGGTCACCCCCACTTGCCCTGTTGCTCTGACCGCTGCAGCCCTGTGCACCAGCTGCCTACTCAGCCAGCCTGAGGCCCCTCGCCACCTTACTGTTCCTGCAGTTCAACGAGAAGGCACAGCCTGTGTCTTGCTTCACACACCTGGTGCAAGCCAATGTGCGTAACAAGAAGGTGTTCAAGGAGGCCGTGCAGGGCATGGTGGCCAAGGGCACCACCGGCTACAAGGCTGGCTTTGAGTATGCCTTTGACCAGCTGCAGAACGTGAGCCCCACGGGTGGACGGCTGGGTGGACAGGGGCGGGCGAGGGCCAGGCTTCATGACACCGGGAAATAAAGACTGATACCCTTGTTAGCACCAAACAGGCGACATGGACAGATAGCACCATCTACTGGGGGCACGGGGTGGGCGCCGGAAGGCCAAGCCTGCCAGGGGAGGGAGGCACTGCCCCCCAGGGGTGGAAGCTGAGAGCCCCCTGACTCCACGCTCCCCCTGCCCAGTCCAACATCACCCGGGCCAACTGCAATAAGATGATCATGATGTTCACGGACGGCGGTGAGGACCGTGTGCAGGACGTCTTCGAGAAGTACAACTGGCCCAATCGGACGGTGAGGCCAGGCCTGGGGGGGGGTGCCCCGATTCGGTCCTGGACGAGGACGAGCTGTCCTCGACGGCTACAGCAGTAACCTGAAGCCCCCCACAGGTCCGTGTGTTCACCTTCTCTGTGGGGCAGCATAACTACGACGTCACCCCGCTGCAGTGGATGGCCTGCACCAACAAAGGTATCGCTTCTGATGTCAGTGCCAGGGTGCCAGGGCCCGCTGCCCACTGTCCATCCGTGTGGCCAGCTGTCTGTCCATCTAGTCAATCTTTCCATACACGTGGGTGTCCACGGGCTGTCTGACTTGTCCTTCTGACTGAGCGTCTCTTGCCCATTTGACGTCCGTCCATCGTCCATCTGTCTCCCAGACTGTGTGCTTCTGCATATGTGCCAGTCAATCCCTCTCTGTACGCTTGGGCCTGGCTGCTGGGTGGACTCTGAATGGTGATGCTGTCCTAGAGCGAGACGGTGTCACTGTGCTCAGCCTTCCTCCCCCGATGCCCCTGGTCATCTTCCGTAGCACTGGCCTGAGGGACAGGCAGTGGCGGGAAGCACAGAGGAATATGAGTTTGGGGGAAGGGACACCAAAGCTAGAGGGAGCCTAAGAAGCAAGGCAGGACTACCCAAGTACCCCACAGAGCAGGACCCCCGACGCTGTGGGTCCCCGCAGGCCGCCCAGCCCACGCTGCCCCTGCTCCCTTCCCAGGTTACTACTTCGAGATTCCTTCCATCGGAGCCATCCGCATCAACACGCAGGTGAGACTGCGGCCGCCCGCCAGCCCTTCACTCCTCACCGTCCCTGGTTCGGCGCTCTGGGCTGCCGTGGGCTTAGTGCCCTCTGGTGGCGGCTGTGGGACAATCCTAAGCACAGAGAAGCAGAAAAGAGTGAGGAGGGCACCAATAAGCCCTGATGCCCCTCCCCAGGAGTATCTGGACGTGCTGGGCAGGCCCATGGTGCTGGCAGGCAAGGAGGCCAAGCAGGTGCAGTGGACCAACGTGTATGAGGACGCACTGGTAAGGCCTCTGCCGAGGAAGGGGGCTGGCCACCTTCCCCAGGGACAGGCCCCAGGGCCAAGACCCTTGCGTACCCCCTCTGGGGTTAACCGGGCAGAGGAGAAGGAAAGACAAGCTCCACCTGAACCGCTGCTCTGAGCACTCAGGTGAGGCCGGAACTGGCCATCCTCCTCTTCCTGCAGGGGCTGGGGTTGGTGGTCACAGGGACCCTCCCTGTGTTCAACCTGACGCAAGATGGTCCTGGGGAAAAGAAGGTGAGGGTCCCCACGGGGGAGGGTGCCTGGGGAGGGTTGGGTACCCCGCTGCAGGTCTGGGGGTGGAGGAGGAATGGGCCCATGAGAGCAACTTGAGGCCTGGGGGTAGGGCCTGGGCGGGGGACCTCCCTCATGGAACTGAGCCTGTTGCAGACCTGCCCCCATGCGTCTCCTCCCAGAACCAGCTGATCCTCGGGGTGATGGGCATCGACGTGGCTCTGAACGATATCAAGAGGCTGACTCCCAACTACACGGTGCGTGTCCACTTGCACTCCTGCCCTGCTTTGCCTCCCATGTGGGTACAAACCAGGCTCAGCCAAGGGGACTCGGGGGGTTCACAGCACCTCCATGCTGACCTCAGAGTTCAAGGAATCAGGGAGGGTTGCGCTGGGAGGTGGCCTTGGCCCTGGAGCTAGTGTGGCAAACTTTCTCCAAAGGGCCAAGCTGTGAATATTCTGGGCTTTACCAGCCTAACATCCATTCTGTTTCATGTCTTTTTTCTTTTTTTTTAATACCGGGAATCAAACTCAGGACCTTGCCCTTACCAGGCAGGCGCTGTGCCGCTGAGCTACATCCCCGGCTAACACCCTTTTTATTCTTTGCGGCTGCGTTGTGAGAGCAGCCACAGAGAGAACATAAGCACCCGGAGTAACTGTGCCCCTACACAGTTCTATTTCTCGTGCTGTTATTTGGATTTCACACCATCTTTACATGTCATGAAACAGAATGTTTTCTTTATCTTTTTTTTTTAACTACTTAAAAACAAACCCATTCTTAGAGCTGGATGCACTGGTGCACACTTGTAATCCAGCTATTCGGGAGCCTGAGGCAGGACAATGGCAAGTTCAAAGCCAGCCTGGGTAACGTAGTGAAATCCTGCCTCAAAATAAAAAAGGGCAGAGCACTTGACTAGCATGTGTCAAAGCCCTGGCTTCGATCCTCGATACCACAAAGAGAAAATATTTCTTAGTTCACAGCTTTAGAATAGCAAGCAGCAGGCCGGACGTGGTCCCTGTGCCTAGGCAGGAGTATCCTGGGCATGAAGGAGGGGAAGGCGTACATTGGAGGGAGAGAACTCACTGGGAAAGACCTGAGGGCAGAAAACAGTCCTGAACCAAGGAAGGGCCGGGGTAGTGGCGTGGTGTCCCAGGGCCCTTGGTTAGGGAACTTGGGTCCTGGCTGTGCAAAGGGCAGGAGATGGGCGTGTGTGACGGCTGCCTTAGGCCTGAGCTACATGAAGCCCCTGCTTGGCCCTGAGAGGGCAGTGACTGTGGCTGGGCCTCCATATACACGGAGCAAACTGCTCAGAGGTAGGGACCAGGCCCAAAGCGCTGCTCCTTCCTACTTCCCTTCACCTGGAGAAGTCCTCTCCTGCCTCCTCCCGCTGCGCTCTCCTGAGCTAGGACGAGGAGGAGACACAAAGCAGCAGCAGTACCAGCAGTACTTAGCCTCGGCCCCATGGAGGCAGAGAGGTGGGACTGGCTGGCAGTTCCCTGGGAACCTCAGATGGCAGAATGCCTTGGCAGGGCTGGTCCTTAGGGTCGCCCAGCATTCCAGCCTAGCTGGGGGGCCTTGGCCCAAGGCAGGCAAACAGCCTCCTTGGCAGCGTGGGAGACAGAATGGGCAAGAGCTTCCAGAGCCCAGCCCTCCAGATCCTGAGCTCCCATGTGTACCCCCAGCTTGGAGCCAACGGCTACGTGTTTGCCATCGATCTGAATGGCTACGTGTTGCTGCACCCCAATCTCAAGCCCCAGGTGAGCCAGAAGGGTGACTGGAGGGTGGGGGAACCCTGTAAGGTGAGAACACCTGACGTCCTGCCCTGCCTCCCCCAGACCACTAACTTCCGGGAGCCCGTAACTCTGGACTTTCTGGATGCAGAGCTGGAGGACGAGAACAAGGAGGAGGTGAGGGGAGATGGGAAGGAGGGCTGGGGAGGCGGGCAGAGAGCAGAGGCGGTCACAGCTCTGCCCTTCCAGATCCGGCGGAGCATGATCGATGGCAGCAAGGGGCACAGGCAGATCAGAACGTTGGTCAAATCCTTGGACGAGGTGAGAAGCAGGGGCGGGAGACACGGAGTCGGAGTGGGCAGCCGCCTGCACCCGCCACCCCGGCCTGCGAGCCCGCCCCTGACCCTGACGCCGCCTCCTCTCGCAGAGGTACATAGACGAGGTGACTCGGAACTACACCTGGGTGCCTATACGGAGCACCAACTACAGGTGAGTGGGCCGGGGCCGGGCAAGCACGGGGTGGGGGCCTCCTCCCCACCTCTGCTGGGACGGTCACCCCACGGGGCACCAGCAGCCAGGCTCCTCGCTGCTCACCTGGGACAGAGTCCCCAGACAGCAGGTCGTGGGAAGATGGGACAGAGCACCGGATGTGTCCTCAGTGCCTCTGCCCCTCTCATCCGCCCGGGGTATCTTCACAGCACTTTCACTGCCCGCTTTCCCCCAGCACCACAGCTTCAGGGCAGGTTCCCTGTGGGTCAGGCTGAGCCAGCACAGGTCTTCTCATGCCCTGCACGGCTGGCCCACCCTGAAGTCCAGGGGCTGCGCACACCAGGCCCAGCGTGTGTGCGCCCCTTGCCAGCCCCGGGTCCTGGTCTCCGCTGCTCCCACAGGGACTGCAGCTCACTCACTCACAATGTGCTGCCCTTGGGAGCTTGCAGTGGGACAGGCGGGGTGCTGCGGGAGGTGGATGGGGTGGAGATTTGCTTCGAGGCCTCTGAGACAGTTGGGGGTGCAGAGGACTGGGCCCCTGCTGTATCTAAGGCACCGACACCCAGGCTGCCACAACCCGGGCCTTGATGCCCGGCCCCACAGCCAGGCGGAAGGGGCTCCAGTGCAGACCCCCTCTCCCCAGCGCTGACCACTGCTCCCTCTCTCCTGCTCCACAGCCTGGGGCTAGTGCTCCCACCCTATAGCACCTTCTACCTCCAAGCGAACCTCAGCGACCAGATTCTGCAGGTCAAGTGTAAGTGGCCCGGCCCCTGCCTGCACCCTGCACCCTGCCTCTGCCCCTGCACCCTGGCCGGCCCCGGCAGCAGAGCCTGCTGCGCAGCCCCCACCCGTCTGCCCAGCCCAGGCGCCCACAGGCTGGGGCTCCAGCCTTTGAAAGTCTGTGGAAATCTGCATGCTCGCCTTTTCTCAGATTTGGTTCCAGACCATTCTCTCATGATTTCTGTTGAGGATTCTGTTTTTGGTTTCTCCTACTCCGTGTCTTCCCTCCTTAGCCTGCCTGCCCTGAACACCCCTGGGGGCTGCACTGTTGGAAGACACCCCCCCTTCACTCGCCTCCCCCTGCTCCCCGAGTGGGGCCGCTTCCGGGTGGCCCTCCCTCTCCCCCCCAGGTCACTGCCTTCGCCTCCTCTCTGCCGCTCCTGCCCCTCTGCCTTTCTGACCTCCCTGTACCCCCCACACCCTCCTCCTCCACCTTCCCTTCTTCCATCCCCTCCCACCGCACCTCCACCTCCACTTCCTCCCACTCCCCTCCTTCCGGTCTCCATTTCTCTCCCCACTTCCTTTCTCTGCCCAGCACCCGACTTCCCACAGTCCCTTGACCTCAGCCCTGCCCTCTCCTGGCCCCTTCCCTCCTGCTCCGCTCCCTTCTCCCTCCTGCCCCCCATCCCTCTCCCATTGCTGCGGACTGACCTCTCCCTGTCTCCCCATCTCTCTCCCTTCCCCCCCTCCTTCCTGTCCTCTGCCTGTGCCTCACCCTGCATGCCCTGCTCACCCTGGGCCTCTTGGAGAGGACTGGGTCTCGGGCCTGGCCCAGCCTGCCTGCCCGCACCCGCCCGAGGTCACTGGGAGGGAGGCTGGGGCTCCGGCCCCACCGGGTGCCCCCCACCTGCCTGGCCGACTGGGGCTCATCTCCTTTGAGTTTTCTCGCTCTCTCTCTCTCTCTCATGTCGTTTTTTTGCAAGAAGTTTCCTTTCGGTATGATGATGAGACACAATATTTTCATTCAAACAGTCATTGAATAAAATATTGTTTGTGCCCCTCCCCTTCCCCTCCCCCTTTTCGTTTGTTTTTGTGTTTGTGTTTTTGTTTTCCTCGCTTTCTCTCTTGGTGGACTGTCCCAGTGCCAATCAGCAAACTGAAGGGCAAGTATATTCAGAACCAGTGCACCCTCCTCTCCCCACCCCGCCCGCCCTCACACCCCTGCTTGCCCCCCTCCCTGCCCAGGACCAGCCACACCCCGCCCACCGGGGCTCCCCTCCCAGCATCCCTTGGCTCCTCAGTTCTTGCCTTTCCTCTGATTCCTAAGCACCTTAGAGCCAGCGGCCCTTTCCCTGGGCCTGCCTGCAGGGAGATCTCCAAGTGTCTGCAGCCCAGGCCCCTCCCGTGTACTCCTTCTCCCTGGGAAGGCTCTGCCCCCACCCGTTCACCTCCTCTGGCCCTCCAAGACAACTCAACAGTGGGGGCAGCACTGGGTGCCTTTCCACCCCGTTCCGCCCAGCAAGGGAAGGGCTCAAGATGCCAGGGTAGGGGGCTGGGGATTTAGCTCAGCGGCACAGCACCTGCCTGGCAAGTGCAAGGTCGTGAGTTCAATTCCCAGTACCGGAAAAAAAAAAAAGATGCCAGTGTAGGAGGTAGATCAGCCCTCAGAGGGGCCTCTTCGAGGCTCCCTCGGGCACAGCTCACCCTCTTCTGAACTCTGGCAGTGGCTCCAGCAGCTGGCAGCCCTCCAAGAAGGGACACAGAAGGAATGAGAAGACCCTGGGGCAGAGGGGCACATGGGCAGGCAGCCAGGGCGCAGGATGAGCAAGGTAGACGCCTCATCCCAGGCACTGGCTGAGGTGCTAAAGCTGCACGATTCTGCTGCTCCCACTGCCCCAAGAGGCTTTGCTGAGACCCCTTGGCCCAGCCCCACCTGTGGTACTCACTGTCCCTCGTGAGGACTGGCGGGTGTGGAAAATGTGTTCCCCTGGAGAAGTAAAGTCAGACACAAGGACCGTGGACCTGGCCAGGTACAGAACGGGATCTGTCTGGACCCCGAGGGCCAGCAAAAGAGCTTGTGGGAAACCAGGCTAGGTATGAAGAAAAGGATTCTGGCACTGTGAGGTGCCCAAGCCGGAGAACTTCCAGAAAGGTGAGCTCTGAGGGTGAGAGGAGACAGCACGCAAAGGTCTCTGCCACTAGTGCGGAAAGGGCCACCCTCTCACAGAAAACTTGGGCAGATCAGCCATGCAGAGCCACAGGGCTTGTCCTCCTGAGCGGGAGGTAGGGGCTCCTCAAAATGCACGAGGGGCCCTGTCGGGCCTAGTTGGGCGGGAGGAATACAGCCACCCCCACTGCCTGGGTGGGGCTGGAGGCTGTGCCCTACCCCCACTGCCTTGAGTTGTCTTTTTCTCCGGTTCTCCCACATCCCACCCAGTGACCCCAGAACTACAGGTCCCCGGTAACCATGGCAACCATAGCGTAGTCTCCCTCCCTGCTCCTTCTCCCCCTTTTCTTTCTCCTCCTCCTCTCCCTACCCTCTACCCTTCCCCTTTGGCTTGTGTACAAACCCTACCTCATAGTCCTATCAGAAAGGAACAGTCCAACCAGTGACTTGCCCAGCCTCTCAAGGCATCCCAAGTCTCCCCTACTGAGACCCTTGCAGTGCATCATGGGAGTATCTGAGAACAGGGAAGAAACCCTCCTCTGCACAAGAGAGAGTTTGGGATGTAGGTAAAGACAGATTAGGACAGGGGACTGCCTAGAGTGAGACAGGCCAAGGGCAAAGGAACCCCTCCAGAGGCGGACCAACACAGCGGCCCGTCCACAGTGAGGCCCTTTGGCCACATCCTCCGATTTACTCATAGATCTATCCAAAGACACACACACACACACACACACACGCACCTGTGCTCACACACACGCACAGCTCATAAACTCAGGACAATGCCTAACCGGTGGACCCCTCCACAGGCACCCCCAGCATTCCTCCCCACTGCTCTGAGCCCAACCTGTCCAGGAAGGGAGGAGACACAGCACTTCTTCCCCACTTGCTCCTCATGCTCCCCGCCCAGGAAAGCAGGCGTGAGGTGCCACGCACGCCCAGTCCCAGAGAGGCCCCCAGACGCCCATGATGCACTGCCATCCACCTCCAGCTCCCCACACGTCTCTGGTTGGACTGTCTGTGCCCATGAGAAACCCCTCGGTTTGGCCATGTTGATGCCTGACACAGAACAAAAGCAAGACCTACCAAAATGCAAACAGCTGCGGCAAAGAAAGATAAACATCCGCAGCCAAAAGCCAATTCCCTGCCACAAAGTCTCTTTGGAGGCAAAGGAAGCTCAGCATGTGGTTTTTTTCCCACTGTGGATGTAATAAGAGCAAGACTGGCGCTTCCCCCAGACCATGCATATATATAGCAGTGTGTGTATATATATGTGTGTGTGTGTGTGTCCGTGTATATGTGCTATACAGCCGTATGGAAGCATATACAGCCACGCCAAGGGATCACTGCCGACAGAGGACCAGGCCTGGGCAACATATTGGCTATAACTGCCCTCCTCCTGTGATGCCGTAGTCTCCACAGGCCCCCACCCCTCACCTGTCCCTTCTCTCTGGCTCCAACCTGAAAGTGGAAATGGCGGGTTCCCTCTTTGCCGGTGTCTCCCCGTCCCTCAAGCCACCCTCTTCCTTGCCCTCCAGCCCTGTCAGCTCTGAGCCCCCTAGCCTCCTGCCTCCCCAGCCCCCGCCGGATAACCCCCCATTTCTGTTGCAGATTTTGAGTTCCTGCTCCCCAGCAGCTTTGAGTCTGAAGGACATGTTTTCATTGCTCCCAGGTAGCTTGCGTGTGGCCTTGCTGAGGTGTCCTCCCCCACCCCAACCGCCCTGGCCCACCTCCTGCACCGCTGCCTGGAGCTCTGTGTGTCTGTGTCCTGTGCAGTGTTGCCCCCGCCACCAGCCCTCATACATAGCCTGGTATGTGCGGCTGTGTACATACCCAGGCCATGTCGCCGCACCAGGCAGCAGGGGCCGGTGGCCCACAGCCCATCTCCCACCAGCCTGGGGCAGCAGGGTTCTGGACTCTGCTCACCTTCCCCGCCCCCTAGGCCACCAGGAAGGAGTCCCTTGCTAGGCAGCTGCTGCTCTGGTTTGTGGTGTCCTGCCCATCCCCCACCTGCACCCTTTGTTGTCCTGTGTCTGTCAGTGTTTGCGTGGGTCTGAGGGCTGAGCCAGCCAGAGCCCCCGTCAGCAGTGCCGAGCTAGGAGTGGTGGTTCGCTGAGAAGGGAGGACAGGTGGGAGGGAGGAAGCCAGAGGCCCTGAGCTGCTCTGCCAGAGAGGGGTCAGGGCCTAGGGCCAGCCTGGCCTGGGCCATCCCTGGAGCGCACGTTCAGCATGCACACACACCCTCGCGCGCACACTCGGCCTTTGGCCCACGTCTGAGGAGGCCAGGGCCCCGGCCGCTGAAGGCCTCTGTGGCCTGGGTTTTGGATGAGGGCAGGTAGGTGCAGTGGGCAAACATATTCTAGGCACCACATGGGGGCTCTGGACACTCCAAACCTCCGTGCATACGCTCATGCGTGCATGCACCCACAGACTTCTCTGTGACCCCCTCTGTAGAATTGTGTGCGTATTTGTGAGTCGTGTACATGTGTAAGAGTCGGAGTGTAGAGTTGGGTAGGGTGGCACACGCCTGTAATCCCAGCCCCTGGGAGGCTGAGGCAGGAGGATCACTGAGTTCAAGGCCAGCCTGAACTACACAGCAAGACCCTGTCTAAAAAAGAAGACTCGGGGTATAAATGAGGGTGGGTTCTGTGTATTAGTGACGGTGGGAAGGTGTGTGACCCACGCGACCCTGAGGTCCCTCTCTGAGGGGCAGGACTCTTTCTGTCACCTCTGCATCTTTGGCTCAGAAGATCTCAGTAAACATGTAGGGTGAGTGAATGAAGCGCCCTGCAGTTGTGACGGCACCTGTCACATGTACGGCATGTCTGGGATACAGCTGTGAGGGTGTCACTCTGGGAATGCCAGCTGTGGCCTCCATGCACAGAAGCACAGGGTGTGTACTGCATAAAGGCCCTGGGGACCAGGGAGTAGACAAGGGCTGAGACCCAGTGTCAGTTCCCCCCTCTGAGCCCTAGCACAGCCTGGGGACGTGGCACATTTTTAAAATTTCCACAGAGTAGGCCAGGCTTGGTGACGCACACCTGTAATCCCAGGGAGGCTGAAGCACTAGGACTGTTGTGAGTTCGAGACCAACCTGGGCTACAAAGTGAGCTCAAGGCCAGCCTGAACTGCATAGTGAGACCCTGTCTCAAAAAGACAAAAAAAAAATTCCCACAGAGTAGCTGCCACACAGGCCACTGGAGAGGCCCTGGTAGCAGGAACACTGGGCAGGAGAAACGGCTCCATCGATCAGCATAGAGAAGTGCTCACCAAGACTTCTAGACAGCAGAGCCCCAGGCAGGCCCTACCACACTCTCCGTGTTTTCTGGACCCAGAGCCTGATCCCAGGGAGGGCCTGGGAGAGGTGAGGGGTTGGCTTGCCCACTGGCGGGACAAGACTATTTTAGAGAAGGGGAAGAGCCAACCTGAGGACTCACAGTTCGTACTCAGTCCTTGTACCCTCTGCTATGGTGAGGAAAGTGAGTCTCAGGGATCTTGAGTGAACTCCCCAAAGGTTCACAGCCAGGAAGAGGCAAGGTGCAGAGGCCAAGGCTAGTACTCAGTCCTGCCTTGTGGCTGCAAGAATCCTGTGGGCTGGGGATATAGCTCAGTGGCATAAGCGCCTGCCTGGCAAGCACAACGTCCTGAGTTTGATTCCCAGTACCAAAAAAAAAAAAGAATCCTGTAGGGCATGTAGGTGGCATTTTCTAAGGCCACCCAGGCACACCATCCAGGTCCACCTATGCAGGAGAGATGGGAGGTTCTACAGGGCCAAGACCAGGAGAATCACCAAGGTGGAGGAAGCAGACCATTCTCGTGTAGCCCCAGCTACCTCAGCTCAGACCTGGCAGCCTGCAGGCACACAGCAGCTGCGGCCTGTAAGAACACACAAGCCCCTTCCTGAGGCCTGGGCTTCTCAGCGAGTGGCCAGGAAGGCCTGCTGGGAAGCCTTGACCGCACCGCCCAGTCCAGCTCCCCAAGCCCACTCTTCTTGCCCCCACCCCCACCCCAGAGAGTATTGCAAGGATCTGAATGCCTCAGACAACAACACCGAGTTCCTGAAAAACTTCATTGAACTCATGGAGAAAGTGACTCCAGACTCCAAGCAGTGTGAGTGTCGGGCAGGGAAACTGGATTTGGGCGGTGCCCAGGCAGTGTGGGGGCGGAGCGGAGGAACCTGGATACTGGGAAGATACAAAAGGAGCAGGCGCAAGCGCAGGCCAGGGCTTGGCCCAAGGCCCAGGCCAGGCCAGGCTCCTTCTGGAAGCTCGCGGGTGGAGGCGAGGGTGGGTGGGCTGCTGCAGGAAGATCCCCTCCATGCGGCCTCTCTGTTCCAGGCAACAACTTCCTCCTGCACAACCTGATCTTGGACACAGGCATCACACAGCAGCTGGTGGAGCGCGTGTGGCGGGACCAGGATCTCAACACGTACGCACCACCCAGGCTGCAGGGGCAGGAGGCTGGGATGGGCCCAGAGGCCCTGGCCCTGTCCAGCAGAAGGCAGGCCTGTGACCGCACCTCCCTGCTGCCCCCAGGTACAGCCTGCTGGCCGTGTTTGCTGCCACCGATGGTGGCATCACACGCGTCTTCCCCAACAAGTAAGTGACCTACCCCACTCTCCAGCACCTGCCCTGTCTGGAACCTTGTCCCTATTCTGCCACCCTGAGACCTCTCTGCGCTGCTGAGACCACTGTCCCCCACAAACGACCCCTTACTCACCAAGCTCTGCCTCCCTTGGGTGCTCCAGGGCAGCTGAGGACTGGACAGAGAACCCTGAACCCTTCAATGCCAGCTTCTACCGCCGCAGCCTGGATAACCACGGTTATATCTTCAAGCCCCCACATCAGGACAGTGAGTGTCTGTCCAGGGTACCCAGCAGCAGGTGGGAAGCCTCAGCATCCTGGCTGCTCAGGCAAAGCTAGGCTGTGTTCTCCAAGGCCCCTCTCAAATGTGGCACTGCGGAAACCAGGGCAGACGTGAAGCAAGAGCTGGGCTGTGCCAAACACTGCTAGGTGCTGGGTGCTTAGGCTACGGTCAGCCCTGGGTTGGTACGGTCCAGTTGGAGTGGTCAGTGTGGCCACCAGCCCCCACCCTGACTGCCAT
Organism: Chinchilla lanigera; assembly: GCF_000276665.1. NCBI lineage: Eukaryota > Metazoa > Chordata > Mammalia > Rodentia > Chinchillidae > Chinchilla > Chinchilla lanigera. The sequence continues at coordinate 2,167,796 of NW_004955532.1, read as the reverse complement.
CCACCCCACCTCAGCCTTGTTAAGGCCGCTGGAACTGGAGAACGACACCGTGGGCGTCCTTGTCAGCACAGCCGTGGAGCTCAGCCTAAGTGGGCGCACACTGAGGCCCGCAGGTGTGTTCCTGGGGCAGAGGAGGGGGAAGAGGCAGTGAGCAGCATGCGTCCCAGACGGGGAGCACTGAAGGCCCCTTCCTCTCTCACGCAGTGGTGGGCGTCAAGCTGGACCTGGAGGCTTGGGCTGAGAAGTTCAAGGTGCTTGCCAGTAACCGCACCCACCAGGACCAGCCTCAGAAGGTATGAGGTCTGCAGAAGGGGTAAGCCTGGCAGTGTCCTTTCTGGAGCCCCAGGGACTCCTACCAAGCCTCCCACTCAAGGGTAGCTCCAACACCTCCCAGAAGGCAGGGGCTACGCCAGAGGCCCTGGGGAACTGAGTGACACAGGGAGGAAGGCCGGTGGGTGCCTTACAGTCCTCCTTCTCTGCCCAGCAGTGTGGCCCCAGCAGCCATTGTGAGATGGACTGTGAGGTTAACAATGAGGTGCGTATGCCCTGGGCCCCAGCTCCCCCACTTGTCCCAGCTGTGACTTCAAGCCCATCCCCTAGCCTTTGGGTCCCAGCAGCCCCACCCCGACCTCACAGCCTAACCAGGATGGGGGATGCCCCCCACACACTGAACCATTGGTGCGCCAGGGCCGGAAGTGGAGGGTCTGGGACCAGCCCCCTCTCCATTTTCCTGTCCCTCCCCACCTCTCAGGACCTACTGTGTGTCCTCATTGATGACGGAGGGTTCCTGGTGCTGTCAAACCAGAACCATCAGTGGGACCAGGTGAGGGTCAGGAGGAGGAGGGTGGAGGAGGGCATAAGGGGGTAGGCTTCTGCCAGCCCTGTGACCACTGCCCCCTCCTGGCATCCCCAGGTTGGCAGGTTCTTCAGTGAGGTGGATGCCAACCTGATGCTGGCACTCTACAACAATTCCTTCTACACCCGCAAGGAGTCCTACGACTATCAGGCAGCCTGTGCCCCCCAGCCTCCGGGCAACCTGGGTGCTGCACCCCGGGGTGTCTTTGTGGTGAGTCCTAAGAAATGAGTGGAGATGGGGGCGGGGAGACCTGACCACAGACGACCCCCCACCTGTGACATCAGACAGCTGGGGGCGGCCTAAGGGGAGAGGCAGCAGTGCAGCCATGCCCCTCTCCACAGCCCACCGTTGCAGACTTCCTTAACCTGGCCTGGTGGACCTCTGCTGCCGCCTGGTGAGTCCTGCGGAAGGAAGGCAGAAGAGGCCCTGGCTGGCCCCGCGGGCTTGCAAGTGAGGCGAGGCTCTGGCCTCCGCTGACTCGGTGCGCCTCGCTCTGCAGGTCTCTGTTCCAGCAGCTGCTCTACGGCCTAGTCTGCCACAGCTGGTTCCAGGCGGGTAGGTTGGGTTTGGGAGGCTGGTCTTCGCATCCCTGACCCGGGTCCAAAGGGAGGCGGGCTCAGGGTCTGCGGGCGGGGCTGAGGCGCTCTGGGACCGGCAGACCCCGCGGAGGCCGAAGGGAGCCCCGAGGCGCGCGAGAGCAGCTGCGTCATGAAGCAGACCCAGTACTACTTCGGCTCGGTGAACGCCTCCTACAACGCCATCATCGACTGCGGAAACTGCTCCAGGTGCGGGCGGGGGCGGGGATGGCGGG
>NW_004955532.1:2161212-2165931 GCF_000276665.1 Chinchilla lanigera | reverse complement strand
CGGGTGGGCGGGGCGAGCGTCAGCCCCGCCTCTCGGCGCCCCGCAGGCTGTTCCACGCGCAGAGACTGAGCAACACCAACCTGCTCTTCGTGGTGGCCGAGAAGCCGCTGTGCAGCCAGTGCGAGGCCGGCCGGCTGCTGCAGAAGGAGACGCACTGTATCCTGCCCCCGCCCCCGCCCGCCCCGCGCGCGCCCCGTGCCGCCGCCTCCTTGACTCCCCACTCATGCCCAGCGGACGGCCCGGAGCAGTGCGAGCTGGTGCAGAGACCGCGCTACCGGAGAGGCCCGCACATCTGCTTCGACTACAACGCGACGGTGAGCGGGACGGGCCGCGCCCTGCAGCTCCGCCGCCCTCCGCCCGCCTGCGCCGCCACTCGCTCCTTTCCTCTCCCCCAGGAAGATACCTCAGACTGTGGCCGCGGAGCCTCCTTCCCTCCGTCGCTGGGCGTCCTGGTCTCCCTGCAGCTGCTGCTCCTCCTGGGCCTGCCGCCTCGGCCGCAGCCTCAAGTCCGCGCCCGCGCCCGCGCCGCCTCCCCCCGCCTCTGAGCGCCCCGCCCCTGCCCCGCCCCGACCCGACCCGACCCCCGCCTGGGAACCCAACCCGCCCCCAGTGAAGGTCCTGAGCTGGCGGGCAGCGTCCCGGAGGGAGGAGGACGCCAGCCTTTGGCTCCTAGGACCTGTCTCCCTGCGGAACTAGCCAAGTGTCCCCAGATCCTGGACTCCAGCGGCTCGGACGGGGAGGCTACATGTACCGGTGCCAAACCAGGCCTCCCCGCCCCACCCGGAGGCTCCCCTTGCCTAGGCATCACCCTCAGCTGGGCTCCTCCAGTCTGCCCCTCTGCCCGCCCCCCCAGGCCCAGACCTGTTTTCCCTGGGAATAATGGAGGAAGGTGAGATGGCAGCTTAAGGCCCGTGCATCCAAGCTGAAGTCCTCGTGGGGGAGAGGTTCCGGGGCAGCCCCCCATGCACGCCTGCCCCTTCCAGGCCTAGAGCCTTCGCCCCCAGCCTGCAAGTGTCGGGACAGTCTCACGGTGACATCAGTTTAGACACAACTCACACGCATCTGGAACCCAGAGAGCAGAAGCTAGCCGTAGCCTGGAGGGCAGACAGAGACACAGAGACGGAGACACACGCCGTGGGGGGAGAGCTCAAAAAAGCCTTACAGAGGTTGAGGCGTTGGTGGGAGGGTTGGCGCCTGCGCACTCCGTCTCCTACTCACCACCTGCCTCGCATCCGAGCTGCAGCCAGCCAGTCCTCCCATCGCAAAAGCTGAATGTCAAACAGTGCCAAATGCTAGGGCAGGGGGAAGACTCCTCTGTCCCACCCCAAGCCACCAGTGTCCTCCAAGTGCCCCTCACCTTGCCAGGTGCTCATTGTAACCATTTCTCACTAGTGTCAGGCCCCCAGAGGGAGCACATGCCACTGCCTGCACCCCTTGGCAGAGAAACGCCCACAGGCATTGCCCTTCTCCTTGCCAGGGGTGACTCGATCTCTCCTGGCTGGGCTGTCCTGCCCCAGTCTGGCCCCTACGTACTCTGGCCTGTGCCTGTTCTCTGTATCCTTTCTCTCTCCCTCTCTCCCTCTCTCCCTCTCTCTCTCTCTCTCTCTCTCTCACACACACACACACACACACACACACACACACACTCTCACACCCTGTCCCCAGGACGCCAAACTGCCCCTCCCCTGCTGAACACACACTGGCACACACACAAAATGTACACACAAAAGCTGGGCCTGGCCACATCTCTTCACACCATTCATTCCGGTCATTTCCCCAAAGGTGTCCCAGCGTGGGGGCCAGTCGGGGATTGAGGGCAGGGGGATGTAGCCATGGGGCTCAGATGGACTGGGAGGAGGGGGGAGGGTGATGCATTAATTAATGGCTCCATTAATTAATGACATGTTGCTTGTCGCTTTCTCAGTGTGTATGTATGGTCCATGCCCGCTGCTGGTGCCAGGGTGGGTATCCATGATGTGCGCCCAGCCTGGCTGTCAGTTGTGTTCTGTGGGGGCGTGTGTGTAACTGTAGTGTAGTCAGGTGCTCCATGGAGATATAAAAATAAACAAACAAAAATAAATATATATTTTAAGTTTAAAAAAAGCAGACAAAACAATTCCCATCAGGTAGTTGTCCAACCCCCAGCTGGGTCTGATCCTTCTCATCACCCACCTGACCTGGCTGCCCGCTCACTTGGGCTGGGGGGCTGGGGGGGCCATTCCTTTTCTCTGCCCTTTTTTTTTGTTGTTGTTCTATTTTGTACAGACGAGTCGGGAAAACAACAGCAACAAAAAAGTCAAGAAACTTTGTAAAATATCGTGTGTGTGATTCCTTGTAAAATATTTTCAAATGGTTTATTACAGAAGATCAGTTATTAAATAATGTTCATATTTTCACTTCAAACAGTTTCTATCCACTGTGTGAGACTTAGGCGAAGGACTATGTAGCTACAGAAACAATGGCCAGGACCTTAGAGCCTTGCTCTGCTGTTAGGAGCAGTCCAGGTCTCAGGAGTGCAGAGCGTGATGCTCCATAGCCCCTCTTACAAGCCAGACTTCGACCTACTTTGTCTCATCTCATTTCACAAACAGGAAAAAGCTTCCCCCCACACACACACACACAAAAGCCTCCTGAAGCCTCAGGGCAAAGCCCAGACCCTGGAGGAAATAAGACAATCATGACAGGCAGTTTCAGGCTGGGCTCCCACCTTCTGATCAGACTTCAGCGGCCGCACAAGAAACTAGTGCCTGCTGGTGCTCAAGGGCCTGACCTGCCATCCCTAGAAGGCAAGAGTTGGGCCTACTCACAAGCAAGGGGGGCCTCTACCCTAGCCAAGCAGAGGCCAGTTTTTACAAATCGTCTGGCAAGTCGGGTCCTTCACCTTGTTCATTTTTTCTTCAACCCTAGTTCGTGGGACCTCTGCTCTTTTCATTGGAAAGGAATTGTAATCACTATTGCAGAGGTTCTTGGTGGGCACTATCAATGCTGTTTTTCCAACACACAGAGGGCCAGGGACTCTACTCAGTCAGCACTCACCGATGGCCACCCAGCTGATGAGGCCTCAACATCATCAGGGGTTGGTGCATGTGTATCTCCATGACCACATGAAGAGCGAGCCCAGGTGACGAGGGTAAATAATCACCAAAGGTCTCATGAGATGGCCAGCTGGACAGGGCCTCAGGTGCTAAACAGATGAAAGAGGACATTCCAGGACCAGGAATGGAGGGCTCTCCTGTGATCCCAGCACTGAGGGAGGCTGAGACAAGAGGATCAAAAGTTCAAGTCCCACCTGGGCAACACAGCAAGAACTTTTGCCTCAAGGGCCAGGGAGATAGCCCAGGCACAGCACCTGCCTGGCAAGTACAAGGTCCTGACTTCGATTCCTGGTACCAAAAAAAACCTCTAAAAATATAGAAGCCAGGCATGGTGGCACATGCCTATAATCCCAGCACTCCACAGGCTGAGGAGGATTACCTCGAGTTCAAGGCCAGCCTTAGCTACATAGTGAGTTCAAGGCCAGCTTGACTTACAGAGACCCTGTCTCCAAAAATCAAAAACAAAATAATAAAATATAGAAAGGGCTGATGATGTTGCTCTGTGGCAGAGCACACCTGCGTTTGGTCCCCAGTATCCAAAAACAAAATAAAAAACAAAAACGTATTCCAGGACCCAGCCAAGGTAGGGCTTTCCTCACTCCTCCATAGCAATTCCAAAGGGGTTGACTGCAGAATGACACCCAACCCTTGATCACAGAGCAAGGCCTAATCTCAATCCTTATAAAATACCACTTTGAGTTTCAGATAAACAACACCGTGGTTTTTTACGGGGGAAGTGTGTTTCTATTATATGGGGCATGCTTATACCAAAAAAAGTGGGGCATGCTTATACTAAAAAACTATTCATTACCAGGCATGGTAGCACATGCCTATATAATCCCAGCTATTTGGGAGGCTGATGCAGGAGAATCATAACTTTGAGGCGAGCCTGGGCAATTACTGAGACCCTGTCTCAAAGTAAAATTTAAAAACTTGTAGTGCTGGTGATGTGGCTCAGTAGTAGAGTTCTTACCTGGATGTGTGAGGCCTTGGGTTCTTACCCCAGTACCCCAGTACCCCAGCCCCATTTTTTTTGTTTTTTTAAGTTAAGCCTCCCAAACCCCATCCTCATCCTTCGGCTTTCAGTACCTGTTCACGCTCCCTGGGATCCCAAGAACTAAAGGCAATGGCCCTGAGAACTACAACTCCCTCCTCCATCAGGACAGGAGCCGTGTGAGCGCGCAGCCTCCTGGGACTTGTAGTTCTACCCAGAACCCTGTTCGGCTGGCGCCCGACAGCGGCCCGAGCACTCCGTATCCCGGCATGCCGAGGAGCCGGAAGATACGCACACAGAAGCCATCCGCTCCCCGACCGCTGCCACCGGGGGGCGCATGCGCAACACCCCTGTTTGTCGGCCCCTGAGAAGCGAAGGGAGGTGCAGTGGAAGCCGAGGCCGAGGCCGAGGCCGAGCAGGGGCTGACCCGGCTTGACTCGGACCTGAACACGGCACCAGTCCCGTGCGGACCGAAGGCCCTGGCGTGGATGGACGAACCCGGCCCTGAAGTCACGCTCGCCTGACCGTCCTGGCGCGGGGCCTCCGGGCCGAGCCGCAGGCGCCCCGGACCTGCTCTCAGGGGCCGGGCGACGGCCCCAGGCCCCGGCGCGGAAAGCAGGCCCAGCTCGG
>NW_004955532.1:2138934-2161016 GCF_000276665.1 Chinchilla lanigera | reverse complement strand
GCGCGCCCTCCCGGGCGCCCGCCAGCACCTGGGGGCCGCGCTGGCCAGCGCCAGCGTGGTGGTGAAGGCGCTGTGCGCGGCGGTGCTGCTCCTCTACCTGCTGTCCTTCGCCGTGGACACGGGCTGCCTGGCCGTCACCCCGGGCTACCTCTTCCCGCCCAACTTCTGGGTCTGGACCCTGGCCACCCACGGGCTGATGGAGCAGCACGCGTGGGACGTGGCCATCAGCCTGGCCACCGTGGTGGCGGCGGGGCGTCTGCTGGAGCCGCTCTGGGGCGCTCTGGAGCTGCTGATTTTCTTCTCGGTGGTGAATGTGTCTGTGGGGCTCCTGGGGGCCTTCGCCTACCTCCTCACCTACATGGCTTCGTTCAACTTGGTCTACCTGTTCACCGTCCGCATCCACGGCGCGCTGGGCTTCCTGGCGGGGGTCCTGGTGGCGCTCAAGCAGACCATGGGAGACTGCGTGGTCCTGCGGGTGCCCCAGGTGCGCGTGAGCGTGGTGCCCATGCTGCTGCTGGCGCTGCTGCTCCTGCTGCGGCTGGCCACGCTGCTCCAGAGCCCCGCTCTGGCTTCTTACGGTTTTGGGCTGCTCTCCAGCTGGGTTTACCTTCGCTTCTACCAGCGCCATAGCCGGGGCCGAGGGGACATGGCTGACCACTTCGCTTTCGCCACCTTCTTCCCGGAGATCCTGCAGCCGGTGGTGGGGCTGCTGGCGAACGTGGTGCACGGCCTCCTGGTGAAGGTGAAGCTGTGCCAGAAGACGGTAAAGCGCTACGATGTGGGAGCCCCGTCTTCCATCACCATCAGCCTGCCAGGCACAGACCCTCAAGACGCTGAGCGGCGAAGGTACCGTGAAATCTCCCAGAATCTTAGCGAGCTAGGAGCGTTTGGCGAATCACATGCCAGCCTCGAGGCGGTCGCTGCCCATGGGCTGGTGACCTGTAGTTGCTGGGCGGGTTGAGAGAGAGAAGATCCGGTTTTTGATCCGGAGAAACTCGGCATGCAGGTGTCAGGGTTCACTCTAGCCACTTCACGAGCCTCAGGCAATGCTGAATTCCCTTTGTGCTGTGCAAGGGGCTACTGGAGGTCTGCCACTCCCTGCCTTGCTTCAGAATCCCCAGATCCTGCACGCCGGGCCTGGGATCCAGAAACAACTTGTTGACCCTTTCTGCCCGGTGAAGAGGCTACGGGGAAGGATGACTGGGGTCCTTAAAAGGACCTGAGCTGGGCACTGTAGTACACACCTGTAACCCCGATTACTTGGGAAGCTGAGCTGAAGGATCACAAGTCTGAGGCCAGCCCAGGAAACTTGGGGGGACCTTGTCTCGAAAGTGGGGGAAGGGAAGCGTAGCTCAGTCACACAGTGCGAGCGAAACGTGCAAGGTTGTGGAGTCAACCCCCAGCACTACAAGAAATTAATTTTTAAAATGTAGGGCCAGCCATGGTGGTAGATGCCTGTAATCCCAGCACTCAGGAGGCTAAGGAAGGATAGTGGCAAGTTGGATACCAGCCTGGGCTACATACTGAAACCTGTCTCTAAATAAATAAATAAATAAAATACAGCACTCGGGAGGCTGAGACAGGAGAACTGCTGCAAGCTTGAGGCCAGGCTGGGCTACAAAGTGAGCTCAAGGCCAGCCTGAACTGCGTAGTGAGACCCTGTCTCAAAAAGACAAATAAATAAATAAATAAAATTAAATAATAACAAAAATGAAAATGTAAACAAGGCTAAGGATGTAGCTCATTGATACAGCACTTGCCCTGGGTTCAGTCTCTGGTACAAAGAAGAAAGGTGATGTGGGCCACCCTAGTTTCCAAGTGCTGGACTGTTCTCTCTTCCTGCGCCTTACTTCTCTGCCACTTACTTCAGGAAGCTCGGGAGATTACCATGTTCACCACCCCCCTTAGCAGGCATGTGTCCCCACACCCTAGGCACAGGCTTGCTACATGATCCCACCACCAAGGCTTGACCACACCAAAAAATGGAGGTATTTGCATTATCTATAAACCAAGCCATTTGCAGCACCAGGAATCCCAACTGAATTATTCACTGGATACACTTTGCCCAAGGCAGGAGAGCTCTTTTTAATTCACTTCTTACTCTCCCCTATCTTTGGATTCCTCAGAGTCGTCACCGTTTCCACAAAGTCCACAACTCCATCATTCTCAATATTATTCTTTTTGTTTTTGTTTTCTTTTTTTGAGACAAGGTCTTACTATGTACCCCAGGCTGGCCTCAAACTCAGGGCAATCCTCCTGCTTCAGCCTCCCGAGTGCTGGGACTACAGGCTGTGCCACCACGCCTAGCTTGAGAGGTTTTATTTTGGGTATCTGTTTTGTTTTGTTTTGAGACAGGGTCTCACTTTATAGGTCAGGCTGGCCCCAAACTCAAAGTCCTTCTGCCTCTCAGCCTCCTGAGTACTGGGATTATAGACATGCACCACCACACCTGGTGTACTGAGTTTTTTGAGACAACCTGGTACAAGCTTTTTCCTTTTGCATTTGTCAAAGGCCCTTGCTTTCTCTCATTTGTGAAATGGGCTCAGGCAGGAAGCTTTCTGAATTCAGCAGCAGAGTGACTCCTGAGCACTCTCCCACGGGGCTGTGCAGCATGGGGGCAGAATGCATCCCTTCCTTGAAAGTGTCAAGATCGGTGGGCCCCGGGGATATGTGTGGAGAAGCACTGGCAGCTTACTTCAGGGTCTGTTTCTGGGCCCTACAGCTTGGCTCTCTGGGTGATAAGTCCTAAAGACAGCGGTCTGTTTGGATATTACCCAGCAGAGGAGATGGGGCCGGGAGGGCTGGGCCTGGGAGGAACTGAGGGGCCTTTGGAGCTGCTCTGGTGGGAATGGGCCAGTGGTGGCGGCCCCTCCTCCTGTGAGAGGTCTTAGATTGTTAGGGTTGACTGGACATTCACAAAACACCGGGTCAAAGAAAATGAGCAGAGGCAGGGAGGGGCGAGGCGGGAGCAAGGGGTAGGTTACCTGCATTTCACTCCTCCTGTTCGCTGTCTGGCTGCAGGCCCCGCCCACACCTAAGGGCCCCTAGTGGAAGGCAGTATTCCCATCTGTCCCTTTGACCCGTGAGAAAGTGACTAGCACGGCACTGTCCCTCTGCCTCGGCCAGCTTTAGACAGAACTGGCAAACGCATCTCTGGGATGGAAGCCTTGGCAGCAAGAAGAAAGAATTGTGCTGTCAGTGCCAACTTGCCGTATGCCAGGGTGGGGGGCAGGGGAAAGCATGCTGGGCTTTCCGGGTCCGTGGCCTTGTTGCCTCTTCTGCCTTAGTCTGTGCCATGGTGATTTTGGTTCTCTCGTAGAACCTGGAACGCTATCCAGGCTGTCCCCATCCTGGTGGCACAGGAAGGATGAGGCGTCAGGCGTCCACAGTGAGCACTGTTAGACGTTTACCCGGCAGCGTGGTCACTCTGCTTTCTGGTAGGCCAGGGTACCAAGCACATGGACATACCTGCTAGTGGACTTTCCCACCTCCCCGCAGAGTGGCACCTCCAGGTGCCTGCCCCAGGGAAACACCAGGCTCTGGCCCAGGCCCACCGCTGTGAGCTGTTTCTCCCTACCAGGGTTCTGCTAAGTACCTTTGCTAACACAGGTCTTCGCAAATGTGAGGAATCTTACAAGAGAGAAGGTTTCTTTTTTTTTTTTCTCCTGTCTTTTTGAGACAGGGTCTCACTGTGCAGTTCAGGCTGGCCTTGTGCTCACTTTGTAGCCCAGTCTGGCCTCGAACTTGCCGTAATCCTCCTGCCTCAGCCTCCCGAGTGCTGAGATTATAGGCGTGACCCACCATGCCAGGGAAGAGAAGGTTTCGGAGTTAAGGGGGTAAACTGACGCAAGCTGGCCTGCCTCCTGGGCTGAGTGCAGAGGGAGTGCTAAGTGCCACTTTTTCTCAAAAGACCCTTTCCAAGACGTCTGAGATGACCCTAAGCAGGAGAAGGAATTACCTTCTTCTTGGATGTGACACCAGTGCCTAGGCAGGAGCCAGTTTACCCACCTACCCTGGAGCACTAGATCCACCGCCCTGAGACAACAAACCCAGAGCCATTTCTCATGCCCAGCCTAGTGGGCCTGGCAAACAGCCAGCTGGCCTTTGCAGCCTGCAAGTGCCCCAGCTATGAGGAGAAAACTACAGCCTTGGAGTCCTCGTTCTGACAGCAGAGTGGGCCCCAGCCCAGTCTCGGGGGAGTACTGGGACCTCACGGGAAAGGGCAGCATGGGACTCCGGGAGAGACTTTCGTGCGTGGTAGGGGGAGGCAGCTACGGGTGAAGGGCGCAGGGTGTGGGCAGGCCCGAACCGAGTGACCTGTCCCTCCTTCTCTGGCTCTAGGCAACTGGCCCTGAAGGCCCTGAACGAGCGGCTGAAGAGAGTGGAGGACCAGTCTGTCTGGCCCAGCATGGATGACGATGAAGAGGAGGCTGGGGCCAAGGTGGACAGCCCCCTGCCCTCAGAAAAAGCTCCTACCCCTGCCGGGAAGGAGGCTGCCCCCGAATCCAGTCTCATCACCTTTGAGGCAGCTCCCCCCGCGCTGTAACTCCAGACCACCTGCGTGCAGCACCTCCTCTCCCGAGCCCCCTTGATGCGTCTCAGCTCCTCCAGGGCACGACCACTCTGAGGAGAGGCAGCAAGGCCTTCGGGGGCTTTCAGGGCCTTCTGCTGCGTTCTGCCAACACTACCAAGCACCCTTGCTGCCTGGTTCCAACTCCAGACAACCACTCGGTCAGGCCTGGGGCCTCTGAGGCACAGCCAGTGCAGGACCCCGTCTGAGGTAAGACTGTACCTCAGGAGGCAGCCCTGAGCAAGTGGCTGCAGGGACACTGGCGCCACAGCTCCCGGCCCAGCCCTCGCGTCTGAAACTGGTTGCCAAGAACGCTGAGCCAAGGCAAGGATTTACATTTGCCAAAAACGTTAGGGAGGCCCGGCCAGTGCAGGAGTCGGTGCGAAGCTGCACGCCCCTGCTCACCCCCGGAGACTGAGCTTGTCGGGATGTCTTGTTTCCCTCTGCTGTGCCCGTGACTGCCTCTGGGCCGGAAGAGCCACAGTTCCCAGGTATTTTCTACAGGACCACTTGAGCGGGCAGCCACGCCCAGCCTTGGAGTATCAATAAAGCATTTCTTTGACGTGTGACTCCTGGGCTCTCTCAGGCCACCCTGTGCAGCCCTTCCTCATGCTCCACTGCAAAGTTAGATGCTCTTTACTTGGGGTCCGAGGACTTCCTCTCCGTGGCATCTCCGCCTGGATAGGCAGCCCCTTCTGCACCCCTCTTCCCTCCCGTATGCCTGCTGCTAGGCAGCCATCTCAGAGCCATCACCTCAGACCCTTCCTCCTCTCCGTTTCTCTCCAGCCCCCGGTCGAGGGTCCCCTCTGCGCCCCCAGAGGATCTGACAGCGCAGGGCCTCCCCATCCGAAGCAGTTGCTTCTGCCCGTGTTTCCCCTCGAAGAGAGACTGCTCTGTACTTGCCCCCTACCCGGCCCTAGCTCCCCACCTGTCGCTGTCTACATCCAGCCGCCATAGCTGGAGACGCACAGGCCGCAGCTGGAGGCCAGAGCAGGCACAGCTTTACCACTCACGGCTCTAGCTCTAGGGTCTCCTAGAGCCCTCGGGGGCATAGGAGACTCAGCAGCCACATCCCGGGGACCTGCGTGCTAGGACGGCCTCCTCCACTCAGAACAGGTCCCCACCTTGCCTGGGCCTGTTTCCTTGTGCTGAGTGAGAACCGTCCCCAACTCTGGGCTGCTCCTCCCGTCAGTTTTCATATAATTTTATTTTCTTTTTTTCTCCCTGTAATTTCTGGATATACCAGTACAAGTCCGAGCTGCGTTGCTGGGGAGGCGTCTTGCAGCCCCAGTTTCACCCAGACACACGATCCACGGGCTCCTCTGGGATGATGGAGAGGGAGGGAGAAGAGAAGCATTCACACATGAGCAAAACCGCCACACACGGGATTCCTCCCCATGACTGCCCCAGTGCCTCAGTGTCCCCTGATGCAATCAGCAAGACAGTCCAGGAGGGCCCCAGCCCCAGCACCTACCCGGAGGGGCAAATCTAGCTGCCCCTTGGCTGGGAAGAGTTCATGGCTGGATCCTCTTGCGGTACAGGTACGCATTGCTCACCTGATTCATGATGACCAAGCTGGTGAGAACGGGGCATAACACAGCCAGGTACCAGGCCCCACCAGTGACAGAGGCAGTGAACCACAGTGAGCACATGCCCAGCAAGAGGCTGGCACTACCCAGCAGGTAGCCCACCAGCCCTGAAGTGGCATGGTACAGCTTGAGCTTCGCCAGGGGCCATCGGGGCAGCAGCTTGGGGTACAGCAGCCCCACGCCCCCTGCACACTGCAGCCCTGCCCACAGCACAGCTAGCAGCCCCGCCTGCCCATGCCGTGTGGCCAGGTGGGCTTTGCCAAGTTGTTCCTTGTGAAGGATAACGAGGACCAGGCCCAGCAGTGCGCTCAGCAGGGCCAGCAGCTGCAGCACCCAGTGGCAGCAGGCTCGACCCTTCCGGGAGAGGGAGCGCAGCAGTGAGCTCTCGGGGGAGAACACCAGTAGCGCCTCGGTCATCAAGAAGGAGAACTGAGGAGACAGGGGGAGAAGAAGTGAGTGAGATGCTGTGCCCACAGAGGAGGCCTTAGATAACCCCTCGAGCTGTCCGTGCACCTGAGCTGATGCTGCCTTTCGTCTCTCCCCATGGACAAGCCTGTCCGGTGGAGCAGGCGTGGAGAGCCGCCTCTGGGACAGGACATCTGCTCTAGGCTCACCACACTTCTTCCTGGGGGCTATTCCTAATGTCAGCTCTGCTCTGCTGTGCTACCCAGCAAACAAGGCTGCAATGTGGCAGTTATAAATGATTCAAACACTGTCTCTCCCTCCCATGGGCTGGATACAGTTTCTTGGCAAGAGCTGACTATATGGGTGTTCAGAGGAAATTAGATATATCACCATGAATTAAGGTAAAAAGGAATGGGAACCTCCAAACGCAGTTTTTCAGCTCCCTGCCTGGAATTTGGAGAAGCCTCATCTTGTGCTTAGACATCTGCCCTGGTTCAAGCCTGGGATATACACCAGGGGTAGGAGTTGGAGCATGCAGATTCAGGGGCCACCACCCAAACCCATGCTCCCACCCCTAAAGCTATGCAGACCCACTACTTACAGCCAGAGACATAAGCACAGGGTGCCAGGAGAACAGGCCTGGAATGAGAAGAGGAGGATTTGTGGAGCTGAGGCAACAGGACGCTAGCCATACCGCTTCCTACCGGCTAAGGGACACGGGCAGCCCACCACCTAAGGGGGTGTGGCCAAAATGGGAGCCCCACCCATCCCCTCTTCCCGGATCAGAGGCCATGCTTTGCCACTCCTCCAGCACCTCCCAAATGAAGCACCGCGATAAGGAAAGAAAACCAGGTACTCTGTAGGGCCTGGCCACGCTGGCAAAGCCCCCACACCTACCTGCTCCACCCAGAACACTGTCCCTCCAGCACAGAATATTCAGAATATTCCTCAGCATGTCAGGTCTGTTCCCAGGAGTCAGGCCCAAGGCTTCGTACCGCCCCTGTTCCCTAAGAAACCAACCATGAGTTCTACTTACTGGAGCCAGGCCTGGCAAGTACAGCCACAAAGACGGTAAAGCCCAGGGCCACGAGGTGAGCTGCAGCCCCAGAGGCAGTGCGCAGAGTTCGGTAGATGTGCGACTCGGTCTCCACAGAAAGGGCCATGGTCAGCCGGACCGGCAGCTGTATCCTGAAAGCACAGTAGCATTGGCAGGAGTCACTCTCCAAGCCTCTCACTACAGAAAGGCTTATAGGACAGGACTGTCACCCTCTTCCAAGAAGTTATGGTAGGAAGGAACAGACCAAGGCTGGCACCAGGAATAGTCGCAAATTGCCAGGGGAAGGCCGGCAACCCGTCAGTGTCTATTTGTACCTGAATCGACACGATCCCTAGAGCACTTTTAAGGTAGGATGCGCAAGCTCAGGAAAAACTACAAATCCCAGAGTGCATCATGCTCGGGAGCCCAAACTGGGAGGGCGCAGAGCACTCTGGGAATTGTAGTTCCCAGCTGCGTAGTCAGTTACAGCTCGAATCCTTTTGCGCACTGCCTCCCCACGTGCCGCTAGCATGCTGCACCTTCAGGCTAGGGATCTGCCCGCCTCACCTGTAGCGCCGACCAGACGCGGTGCTTTTCTACAAAAAAGAAAGCCGGGCGCTCTGGGTTCCGCCGCACGCGCCGCCGCTCCGTCACGGAGCAGCTTCACTTCCGGGTGCGACGTCCACCCACCCGAGACTTCCTGGGACGAGCCCCCCAGCCACGCCTCAGAGTCGCGCTGCGCAGGCGCTATTGAGCCGACTGCTTAGCTGCTGTGTGCGCGCAGGTCGGCTGCATTTAGTGACCCAAGATTCGTTTTCGGGGTGGTGACTCCTTCACGCCAAGGATCAAGAGCTACCGACCTGGAAGCGGCTAGCGCCATGGCCAGCAGCTGCCGCATCGAATGCATATTTTTCAGCGAGTTCCACCCCACGCTGGGACCCAAGATCACCTATCAGGTGCCACCAGGGCTCAAGGGACTGGGGCGGAGAGAGGGACCCTTTCGGGAATTCATCTGGCTGGCTGGAGGCGGCGGATTCTCTTGCTGGGTGCAGGCATTCGCGGATAATGGTGAACGGGAACGATACTCAGATCTAAGCCTCAGGTTTCTTTTTTTTTTTTTTTTTTTTTTTTTTTTTTTTTTTTTTGTTTTTTTTGGTTTTTCTCCGGTACTGGGAACCGAACTCACGACCTTGCGCTTGCCAGGCAGGCGCTTTTGCCGCTGAGCTAAACCCCCAGCCCCCTAAGCCTCAGGTTTCTGTTGTGGCAAGGGAGACACTACATCACATAATCAGTGTTCTTGGAAAATCAAGCTGTAGGGTCCAGGGGCGGACTCGGGGAAGCGAATCACTGGATTGAGACCTAAATGACGCACAGGACAGTAGGTGACCTAGGAAAGGGTGTTTCAGTGGAGGGAACAGCGAATGCACAAGCCAGGAAGCCAGGGAGAGCAGTGTCTGGAAATCCAAAGGAGGGAGTAGCCCGGGTGGGAGATAAGGAAACTGAGAGAACTGGGCGGGGCTGTCCTGGGAACCCCACCCAGCCCCACTGTCCACTGAGCAGCCTCCTGCCACTCCTGCCCAGGTCCCTGAGGACTTCATCTCGCGGGAGCTGTTTGACACTGTCCAAGTGTACATCATCACCAAGCCAGAGCTTCAGAACAAGCTCATCACTGTGTGAGGCCCCAGCTGGGTGGAGGTCGGGGGTCCTGGGAGGAGGGTTCTCAGGGGCAGTCCTGACTCTGTCCCACCCGTGCAGCACAGCCATGGAAAAGAAGCTGATCGGCTGTCCTGTGTGCATCGAACACAAGAAGTACAGCCGCAACGCCCTGCTCTTCAACCTGGGCTTCGTGTGCGATGCCCAGGCCAAGACCTGTGCCCTGGAGCCCATTGTGAAAAAGCTGGCAGGCTACTTGACCACACTGGAGGTGTGCACCGAGGCGGGCCGGGGTGGGTGTGTGGAAGGCAGAGCGGGGAGAGTATTCCTACGGCTCCAGAGCCCCAACCTCACCCTGCACCTAGCTCAGAACCCAGACGGGCACCCAGCCAGTCGGCGGCCCTGGAACACCCACTGTGTTGTCCATCCTCCACCCAGCTAGAGAGCAGCTTCGTGTCCACAGAGGAGAGCAAGCAGAAGTTGGTGCCCATCATGACCATCTTACTGGAGGAGCTGAACGCCTCTGGCCGGTGTACCCTGCCCATAGGTATGCCGTGGCCTCTGTGAGGACAGCCCATGAACAGGATAGGAAAGTGGAGGAGAAAGTGAGAACACCTGCTGGGAAAGAAGGACAAGACTCTGGAACACTGGTGACCAGAAAACAGCCTAGGTGGAGGTGACGATGTCCAGGCTGCTGTGTGTGATGCACAGGGGGGCAGCCACCAGAACGGGCACACTGTGCCCCTTGGGCACATTCCTTCCCGTGGACCTGCTTCTCAACGAGGGGAAGAATGGTGGTGCACACCCGTAACCCTAGTTCCTCAATAGGCTGAGGCAGGAGGATGGCAAGTGTGAGGCCAGCCTGGGGAACTTAGTGAAATGCTGTTTCAAAATAAAAGTAAAAGCCAGCCATGGCGGTACACGCCTGTAATCCCAGGAGGATCATCGCAAATTGAAGGCTGGCCTGGGCTACATGAGTTCAAGGCCAGCCTGAACTACATAGCAAGACACTGTCTCAGAAAAGCAAAACATGAAATAAATGGGCTGGGGATGTAGCGTAATGGTAGAATGCTTTTTGGTACCAATCGTTGGCCCCAAGGCCTTGGTACCACAAAAAAGAAAGGAAGAGAAAGCAAAGAAAGACCATCCTCAGAGCCACCTGCCTGCCTCAAGGGATTCTGGTAGGTGTGGAAGGTAATTAAGGGTCTCTTGGGAGAGAGGACCCTGAGGATACGGATGGGGTCCCCTGCAGATGAATCCAACACCATCCACTTGAAGGTGATTGAGCAGCGGCCAGATCCCCCTGTGGCCCAGGAGTATGATGTCCCTGTCTTTACCAAGGACAAGGAGGATTTCTTCAACGCACAGTGGGACCTCACCACACAACAGGTACGCCAGCCCTCCCCGAGGAGCACCACCTGGGTCTGGCCACAGCCCCGGCCCCATCTGCCACCACCAACCCCGCCCTGCTCTGAGCAGATCCTGCCCTACATTGATGGTTTCCGCCATGTCCAGAAGATCTCAGCTGAGGCAGACGTGGAGCTCAACCTGGTGCGCATTGCCATCCAGAACCTGCTGTAAGTGGGGCCACAGCCACGCCCAGTGTACGGCCACCCGCCAGGAGAGAGCCGAGGGTTGAGTACAGGCTGACCAGGCGCGTCCTCGGAAGCTGACGCGTCTCTCTCGCCCAGGTACTATGGCGTGGTTCTCTCTCCCCTAGGTACTATGGCGTGGTGACCCTGGTGTCCATCCTCCAGGTAGGTGAGTCAGAGTGTGGACGAGCGAAGTGTGGACCAGGTGACTGGCCAGGTGGGTCCAGCTGCCCGAGCCCAGGCCTGTCATTCAGGCTCCTGTGCCTTCTAGTACTCCAACGTGTACTGCCCGACACCCAGAGTGCAGGACCTGGTAGATGACAAGTCCCTTCAGGAGGCGTGTCTGTCCTTCGTAACCAAGCAAGGTAGTAGTGGGCTCCGGGGGAGGCACCTTGGGGAGGGCAGGGCCACCTGCTGAGCTGACCCCGGTGCCCACAGGGCACAAAAGAGCCAGTCTCCGGGACGTGTTCCAGCTGTACTGCAGCCTGAGCCCTGGCACCACCGTGCGAGACCTCATCGGCCGCCACCCCCAGCAGCTGCAGCGCGTGGACGAACGGTCAGAGTGGCGTTCCCTGAGGGGGGTGTCGCCTGAGCGCAAGTGAACTGCTACTTCAGGGGGAAGGCCTGGGTCGGGGAGGAAGCAGGGGACCTCCCAGTGAGCGAAACCCTGGGCACAGCCAGCCCGGGCAGGCCTGGGGATGAGGGGCTTGGAGGTCAGCCTGGCCCCGAGACGGAACTGAAAGGGAGCCTGCAGGAAGTGGCCGACCTGTCCCCGCTCTGCGCCGGCCCCCACCCCAGGAAACTGATCCAGTTCGGGCTTATGAAGAACCTCATACGCCGACTGCAGAAGTACCCTGTGCGGGTGTCGCGGGAGGAGCAGAGCCATCCTGCCCGCCTCTATACCGGCTGCCACAGCTATGATGAGATCTGCTGCAAGACAGGTGGGGGCAGGCTGGGGGGCGGCCAGGGCAGGGTGGCCCGGCCGAGGCTCTGACGCACCCCACCCCCACCCGCCAGGGATGAGCTATCACGAGCTGGACGAGCGGCTGGAAAACGACCCCAACATCATCATCTGCTGGAAGTGAGGCGGGCTGGGGGGCAGTATTGTTGTGTCTGCTCCCTCCTACTAAGTCCTGCCTGGTACATGGGGGCTACACAAGTAGACTAGTATTTGCTGGAGGGTGGCCCCCAGCGCTGTAAATAAAGTCTCCATTTCAACCTACCTTTATTGAGTGCCTCTGAGTCAGCCCCCTAAGAGGTAGCAGCAAACAAAATAGCCACGAATACGGCGCGCTGGAGCGCCATCTGGTGGACAGAATCGATATAGGCGCCCCTTTATCGACATAAACGTGCCCCTTGATTGTGAACTAACACAGCCCAAGCTGGGTGTGGTGGCGCACACCTGTAATCCCAGCACTCGGGAGGCTGAGGCAGGAGGGTCGTTGCAAGTTTGAGGCCAGCCTGGGCTACAAAGTGAATTCAAGGCCAGTCTGAACCGCATAGTGAGACCCTATCTCAAAAAGACAAAAAAAATTTAAAAAACAAAACAGCCCGAAACAGATGTACTAATGAAATGGGAACAGGGACTGCTGTAGATTAAATGGGCAAGAAAGACCACACGGAAATGATTTGAACTGACCCCTGGGGCAGGAAGAGTATTCCAAGAGAGGAAACAAGTGCAGACCCTTGAGTCAAAGGGTGCAAAGCCTTTACTTTTTTGGGGAAAAAGTCTGACTTGAGAGGAACCCAAGAGAAGCCCATGAGGTAGAACATGAAAGAGACAGATTCAAAGTCCCAGTCGGGTGTAGTGCAGCACGCCTGTAACCCTAGCACTCTGGGAGGCAGAGGCAGGAAGATCGCAAATTAGATCCTAGCCTGAGCAATTTAGTAATTTAGTGAGACCCTGTCTCAAAACTAAAGTAAAATAAAATTAAAATGGCTGGTTGTGGCAGAATTGCCATGAGTTAGAGGCCAGCCTGGGCTATAGAATGGGTTGAAGGCCAGCCTGAATTACATTCGAAGGCCCTGTGTTCACTCCCCAACACCAAATAAATACATCAAAGTCCCAAGGTAGGAGAAGGGCCAAGGGATAATCCTGCAGAGCTGCTGGTGAACCGCTTCTGTGCTAGGATCCGGAGGGCCAGAGAGCCGCAGAGCCGCCCGCCTGCGAAGGGGTAATGTCTGACGCACACCTGTAAGCCTCCTAGCTGCGGGAGGGTCCAGAGCGGAAGCTGGTCTGGTGGAGACTGGGGCGCTTATCCCATGAACAGTCTGGACGGGAGGGAGCAAAGCTGCGGGCTTGGGGCGGTTCAAGAGGCACAGCTGCAGGAGTAGCTGGTGGGGATCGGGTTACCCCACTCCTGTGCAAGCCAAGTTGAAGTCCGGGGAGAGTGTAGGCCGCAAGAATCCGGTTGAGAGACTCGCGGGCCGCCGGCTGCTGTGAAAAAGAAATCCTGCGAGTCTCCAAGCGTTGCTATCTATTGCGGGTGGGCGTGGCGAGGGTGGGCGTGGCGAGGGTGGGCGTGGCCGTCGGGCCACACTGCGCAGGCGCGGGCTACCGTTTCCATGGCGGCGAGGACCCACGCGCTCCAACTGCCCAGCAACTGTCCAGCAACTGTGCCGTCCCAGACCTTACCCCTGCCGGCGTCAGCAGTCCCAGAGTGTCTTAGCGCCCCAGCCCCAGCCACTGCCCAAGAGGACCCTGTACTCGACATGGGCGACCTGGAGCTGCTGCTGCCCGGGGAAGCTGACTCGCTCGTGCAGCAACTGCGCAGCTTCCCGCCTCAGGAGATGGGCTCCGAAGGGTGAGGCAGCCGGGACAGGCGGATCCAGGGCCTCGACGGGGAGCGCTTGGACCTGACTAGGGAAGGGACTAGGAGTACGTAGCTCACGAGCCCCCTCCGACCCCTCAGGATCAAGTTAGTCATCAGTACGGCCCAGCCCCCCACCCCTGGTGCACCCCTGGGCTCCCAATGCACGCACTCTTCTGGCGCAGGTGGAGCCAGCAGCATGAGAACTTGGAGAAGCTGAACATGCAGGCCATCCTTGACGCCACGGTCAGCCAGGGGGAGCCCATCCAGGAGCTGCTGGTAACCTATGGAAAGGTACAGCCGGGGCTCCTGCCTGCCTTTGCTGTACCTCGGCCACTCTACCCTCAGGGGCACATAGGGTCTGTGCTCTCTGGGCCGGTACACCTCCCTCCCTAAAGGGGAAGAGTACTGTGCTACATTCCCTTTGATAGGCCTTTCAGACAGAAGTCAGGCACGCCAGGCCTGTGATGGAGGCCGGGTGGATTACAGAGACGATTGTGGATCTGAGACCAGGCTAGGCTGTAGGGGAGGCCCCAAGTGCTAACGTCACCCCAAACTGACTGTACAGCCAGAGGAGGTTCTCAGTGAAGTACATGTGGGACTTTGGTTTAGAAGGAAGCAGCCTTTCTGACAGGGGAGAGGCAGAATCAGAAACCAGGGCGGTGACTGGCTGGAAGACAGCCGGGAAGTAGCACAAACAGAAGACACAAGATATCACTTGATAAAAGGGTTCTGTTGCAAGCCCACTACACAGGGATAGGGTAGGAATAGCATCGGGAACCGATCAGTCCCCCGTCTGCCTAGTGAGGGGTACAGCAAAAGGATGAAATAAGAAAGAGACAGGGCCGGGTGTGCTGGCATACACCTGTAATCCCAGCACTCAGGAGGCTGAGACGGGAGGATCACTATGAGTTCGAGACCAGCCTGGGCTACAAAGTGAGCTCAAGGCCAGCCTGAACTGCATAGTGAGACCCTGTCTCAAAAAGACAAAAAGAAAAGAAGAGAGAGAGACAAATTTAAGTAATTCATGATAGGGGACTGGGACGTCAGTGGCTCAGGAGGGGCAGAGACAAAGACACTCCGAGCCAGCTACCGTTTATTGGGTGTATTCTATAATCAGAGGGCAGTGATGACTTTATGCTGACGAGGATCTTTATGTTGATGAGGAGGGTGGGGAGAGATGGCAGGTTAAGAAGGAATTTGTTGGGGCCAGGGATATAGCTCAGTGGCACAGCATCTGCCTGGCAACTGTGAGGCCCTGAGTTTGATTCCCAGTTAAAAAAAAAAGAAAGGAGGGGTCTAGGGATTTAGCTCAGTGGCACAGGGCCTGCCTGGCAAGCGGGAGGTCATGAGTTCGATTCCCGGTACCGGAAAAATAAAAAACGAGTTTGAGCCGGGCGTGGTGGCGCACGCCTGTAATCCCAGCCCTTGGGAGGCCGAGGCAGGAGGATTGTTGCAAGATCAAGACCAGCCTGGGCTACAAAGTGAGCTCAAGGTCTGCCTGAACTGCATAGCAAGACCCTGTCTCAAAAAGACAAAAAAAAAAGGAGTTTGTCCTTTCCCCCAGCTGAAACTCTTACTTTTATTCCTCCTGGGTTCTCAAGGAACCTGGATGTCTTCAGCTGACATAATCTTGCCCAGGGGCGGTGCAGCAGCAAGGGACCACTGAGGCCTCAACTGTGACCAGAGGCGCACAGAACTATGTTCCCACACACCGCAACCGGCCCGTGTGGCAAGGCACTAGCGTAGGACAAGCCCTCATCACAATTTAATTATGAAATGATTTTCCCCCGACAATTATACAGCGTGGTCCTCAACAGAATAGAACAGTACGAAGAGCCCTGAATAAGAGTGAGCTAAGGACACAAGGAAGAGCCTGGAAGGCCAGAAGACAGGCCGGAGGGAGGGCGTGAGGAAGAGGGCCGGCCTCAGAGGGATGCCTGATGGGGGCGCGGGGTGGAGGTGCGGGCGCAGGGGCAAGGCAGCTTGATGACAGGCAGTGGTCCATCACGGGAGCCGGTGGGTGTCCCCAGAGTAGTCCGGGGAGTGGAGATGAAGGTTTAAGGGGAGACAGGGGGAAGTGTACTTACAGGGCCTGGGGGACTCTAGGGACCCAGGGGAGCTTGACCACCAGCTTGACCACCGACCCTAGTTAAGCCAGAGATGGAAGCGAATGTCGGGTAAAGTAGGTCTATGTCACCCCTATTCTTTCTCTCACCTCTGAAAGATCCCAGCGCTGGTGGAAGAGCTGATTGCAGTGGAGATGTGGAAGCTGAAGGTGTTCCCTGTGCTATGCAAGCTGGAGGACTTCAAGCCTCTGAACACCTTCCCCATATACATGGTGGTGAGCTGGGCCCCTGGCTCAGAGCTCCTCACGCTGTCAGAGAACCCTGGACCGGGAAGCTGGTAGCCCCACCCCTCCTGCAGCCCAAGCCCTGTCTTCTCACCTCAGGCTCCGAAGGGTGAGGCCGCTGGGATAGGGGAAGTTTCTAGGCCCTTGAGTGAGAGCGTGGACCTGACATTGGGGAAGGAAGTAGCTCACGAGCCCCCTCTGACCCCTCAGGGTCAAGTTAGTCGTGTTCAAGTTGGCCGCTTCCCTCCCTGCAGCCCAGGCCCTGTCTTTGACAGGTACACCATGAGGCTTCCCTCATCAACCTCCTGGAGACAGTGTTCTTCCACAAGGTGAGGCGCTGTCCCTGCCTGAGGACAACTGCTTCCGCCCAGGGCCTCGCTGGTTGTGTCCCTGTGGGGAAGGCATCAGAGAGAGAGAGAGAGAGAGATGGTTTTCCCTCCTGTGCCCCACTAGGAGGTGTGTGAATCAGCAGATGACACTCTCTTAGACCTGGTGGACTACTGCCACCGCAAACTGACGCTGCTGGTAGGCAAGACTAGCCATGGTGGCCCGCCTAAAGAAGAGGGGCTCCAGGATCGTACCCCCATGCAGGTAGGTTGAGGCTTCCTAAGGCGGGAAAAGCCCACCGTTTGGGTTTCCCGAGGCCTGTGTGGGCAGGGGTGGCCCAGCTGGAACACTTGTGTGGCCCTCCCAGGAGCTGCAGAACCAGGCAGAGCTGATGGAATTTGAGATCTCACTGAAGGCCCTCTCAGTTCTGCGCTACATCACAGACTGTGTGGACAGGTAGGCCGTCCTCCAGGGCCTGGCGCCCAGTGGCGAGCTGGAAGACCGGGCCTGTGTCCTCTGCTCACCTCCATGCCACCCCTCCCCCAGCCTTTCCCTGAGCACCCTGAGCCGCATGCTCAGCACCCACAACCTACCCTGCCTCCTGGTAGAACTGCTGGAGCACAGTCCTTGGAAACGGCAGGAAGGAGGTAAGATCTTCTCTCACCTACCTAAGTTCCACCCCACTGCTTCCAAAACATCCTTCAGGATTTTTTTGGGAGGGGGGAGCTTGTTTTGTTTTGTTTTGTTTTTTTGAGACAAGGTCTCACTATGTAGTCCAGGCCGCCCCTGAACTCACTATGTAGCCCAGGCTGCCCTCAAACTCACAGCGATCCTCCTGCCTCAGCCTCCCAAACGCTGGGATAACAGGTGTGTGTCACCACGCCCAGCCATCCTTCAGGACTGACGCAAGTGGGCAGCTTGTGCACAGGCAAACCCTTTCCCCCAGATCCCAGAGAATGCCACCATGCCTCACCCAGGTGGGCATGGACCTTAGCTCTGCAGCAGACAAATCCTGTGATCCCCATGCCGAGGACCCCCGCTGCTCTGGGGCCAGCACCCTCACTGCCTGAGCAAGTCCTAGGGCCCAGGCTCTCCCACCTTGCCCAGGCAGTGGGCAGTCCTTTATCCCACACACCAGGCTCACTCAAAGAGACTGCAAGGCCTGTGCCCACTGTCCTGGTTTTTCTCCCCAGGTAAGCTGCAGCAATTTGAGGGTGGCCGATGGCAGGCCGTGACACCCTCAGAGCAGCAGAAGCTGAGCAAATTAGAAGGGCAAGTATGGATCGCCCTGTATAACCTGCTGCTAAGCCCTGAGGCCCGAGCTCGCTACTGCCTCACAAGCTTTGCTAAGGGACAGCTACTCAAGGTGGGGAGCTCTTTGCACCTGTGGCCCTAGCCCAGCCTACCCCTACTGCCTCCTTGTTGGTTATCTTTGCCCGTCTGTCTCTTCCCTGTCCTCTTTTGGATCTTGGGCTTCGTAGCTAGTGGGACATAAGCCCCACAGGAGCCTGGCCCAGGCCCTCGCACCTGTCTCGCACTGACCTCCCAGGACACCCCTGCAGCTTCGGGCCTTCCTCACAGACACGCTACTTGACCAGCTTCCCAACCTGGCAGATCTGAAGGGCTTCTTGGCCCACCTGGCCCTAGTTGAAACCCAGCCTTCTAAGAAGGACCTGGTGTTGGAACAGGTAGGAACCTGTTAAGTTAGTCACTGAGGAGCACCGTTCGCTTCGCCAGCCCCTTCCTGCCCATCACCCTTTCTCCAACCCAGATCCCAGAAATCTGGCAGCGGCTGGAGCGAGAGAACAAAGGCAAGTGGCAGGCTATCGCCAAGCACCAGCTTCAGCACGTGTTCAGCCCCTCTGAGCAGGACCTTCGGCTGCAGGCACGAAGGTGAATGCTGCTGAGCTGGCAGAAGGGGCACATGGGTACTTCTGGCCGCCTACTTGCCAGGCCCAGTCACACCCTCCGATGCCTTCTCCAGATGGGCTGAGACTTACAGGCTGGATGTGCTAGAGGCAGTGGCCCCAGACAGGCCTCGCTGTGCTTACTGCGGTGCAGAGGCCTCCAAGCGCTGCTCCAGATGCCAGAAAGAGTGGTACTGCTGCAGGTGAGGCATCCCAAGACCTGGGGCCCAGGCCCCTACTCCCAGGTCCCCCGTACACCCTGCCACCCTGACCTGGCCCCTCCGCCTGCAGGGAGTGCCAAGTCAAGCACTGGGAGAAGCATGGGAAGGCTTGCGTCCTGGCAGCCCAGGGCAACAGAGCCAAGTGAGGGCCGCGGCTCCTCGGGGCTGACGAAAGCAACCCACACGCATGTTCCCCTGAACCTGCCGATCTGGCTCTGTTTTCTGCCAAGCCTCCGTCCTGCCAGTGGTGAGCAGAGCTGGCCCATCCCCACCAATCACACCAGAGGAAGGCGCCCCACTTCCTGTCCCATCTGGCAGATAGGCTGAGGGCAGGGAGAGCTCAGCTTCAACAAACTGGGGCAGGAGGTGTGGGTAAGCCGGATGTGGGGACCCTCTTCCTCTAGCACAATAAAGCTGAACCCCGGAAACTCTCTTCTGTATGATGCTTTGCTGTCGTTGTCGTTGGTGTGGGGGTGTTGAAGGAGAGAAGGAGGGTAGGGGTTCTTCAAGAGTGCCCCCCTCCTGTCCCACCCGAGGGCCAACATCGTCGGGACGCACAGGTTTTCACTGCCCGGCTCGCCGATCTCCCAGCGCTTTCCTGCCGCCCAGCCGCGATCTTGCGGGCGGCGCCCAAATCGCAGCCCGCCCTGCGGCCCCGCCCTCCCCCCCACTCGCTAGTGCCAGAGCGGGTGAAAACCCCGCCCGATCGGGCCATGTCGATGGAGCCGGAGCTCATTGAGCTGCGGGAGCTGTCACCCACTGGGCGCCCCGGCCTGGGCCGCACCCGGCTGGAGCGTGCCAACGCGCTGCGCATCGCGCCTGCCACTGCGCGCAAGCCCGCGCGGCAGCAGGCCCCAGGCCGTGGCCACCACTTCCAGCCCGCAGGGCCCACCACGCACACATGGTGTGACCTCTGCGGCGACTTCATCTGGGGCGTCGTGCGCAAGGGCCTGCAGTGCACGCGTGAGTAGTAGCCCCGCACTCCAGCAGAGTGGAAGGGGCGGGGAAGGGGCAGCGACATCCCTGCAGGGCAGCTCCCTGGAGGAAAGGGTGGATGGGGACTGCCCTGCGGACCTGCCTCTTACCTCGCCTCACCGCGGAACAGAGTTGAGGAAGATGGTGTCTCTCTGCTGGTCCTCATCCGGGGCGGGGGCACAGTTGGGCAGAGGGGGCTGGCTGTCGATAACAAAGTGCTGATTTCCAGTTTGTCTTTAAAGTGACTTTGGCCCTTCTGGAAAAACACCTTTGTACCCACTGTCCTCTGAGCCCACATTCCCAGGCCTGCCTCTTCCAATGATTCACTCGCTGCACCCCCCAGAATTCCTGGGGTGCTGGGAAGTTAACCACCTATGGGAGAGGGCTTAGGAAAAGTTTAGAGTTTGGGTTGGGCCCCCTGCAAGCAAGAATTCTTTATTTAGCGAACATTTACTTTTGAGCCCACTGAACCAGATGCTAAAGCAAGGAACACAGACAGTCATGTGGTCCTGACCTCCTGGGAATTACCAGAAGAATCACAGGTCACTTTTACAGCCCACCAACCCCCTATGCCTGAATCCTGTCTCAGAATTGTTGAGTCAGTTGCTGGAACTGGACCCCAGGTGTAATTTTTAAAACTCCCCAGATTATTCTAATATGCAGCCCTGGGTTAAAAAGGAGTGTTTTGCACTCTGTAGGAACCTAGGGGCCGTCCTTAGGCCTAGGGAGGCACGGAGATCTCATCCAGTACAGGAGTATGCCTACATTCGCTGGAGAAGCACAGAATTTGTGACAGAATACAAAACCGGGGCTGGGGATATAGCTCAGCGGCATAAGTGCTTGCCTGGCAAGCGCAAGGTCCTGAGTTCAATTTCCAGTACCAAAAAAAAAAAAAAAATGGAGCTGGGGATTTAGCTTAGTGGTACAGCGCCTGCCTGGCAAGCGCAAGGTCTTGAGTTGGATTCCCGGTACCGGAAAAAAACCGACTGGGGCACTGCAGTGTTCTGCAGGAGAAATAAAGTGGCCACGGCGATGAGAAACAGCTAAGAGGTAGAAACAAGGGAGGAATCAAAGAGGAGTTTTTGCCTCAAACCACTGAGGGAGGAGTGGCAATTTGTTGCTGAGATGAGGACTCTGGCAATGGTAGGGGTGAGGTGGAAGCAGAGTGCAATTCTGGGCGTTCGCTTGAAATGTCAGATATGCACAGAAAAGTAACTGATCTGAGGAGGCAGTTGGTGCTGGGGCTTTGGTTCTGGCGCAGATGAGTGCCGACAGCAGGGCAGGGATCCGGACTGAGCTCTGGACATCAATCACCACTGCAGCTGGAAGCTGAGGCAGAACCAGCCAAGGAGCTAAGAGAAGGAGAGGGGAACCTGGAGAGTGGTGCCTGGGGGTCACACAGAGCATGGAGAACGGACCCCCGTACCCTGACCCGGGTAGTTTCTGCAGGGAAGGGCAGCCCTGACTGGGGTGAATAGAGGAGTGAAGGGGGACTTAGGCGTATGTAAGCCAGCGTTTTGGTCGGAGGGACAGTTGACAGAGATCGCAGGTTTAAAAAATTTTTTTTCTCCTTCAAGTCAAAGGCAGAGAGGCAAGCTCTGCGCTACCGGTCGGCAGCCTTGTTCCCTAACTGCCTTCCAGCCAGTTTCTAGATAGCCTGGAAATCAGCACTGGGCAGGCAGCAGCGGGCGGTGACGGGGCCTGAGACAGGGCGGGCCACGCGGAGCCAGGCGAGATGCAGCCCGCATCGATCGGGGCTCCCCCTCGGCCCCCGGGACGCTCTTCGGAGCGGCAGCCAGGGCTCCTCCGCCTCACGGCCCTCCCTGTCTGCAGACTGCAAGTTCACCTGCCACTACCGCTGTCGCGCGCTCGTCTGCCTGGACTGCTGCGGGCCCCGGGACCTGGGCTGGGACCCCGCGCTGGAACGGGACACAAACGTGGTGAGCGCCGGGCTGGGGCTGTCCCGGGGGGGGGGCGGGAGTGCGCGGGGGGGAAGGTGGGCGAGGAGCCGGCGTCCACGGGTAGCCGGGACTCCGCGCCCAGGGAGCGTCCTAACCCGCAGCTGACTTCCTGGGACAGAGTGGTTAACGCCAGCCACCCCGCAGCTGGTCCCGGCCCCCGCCCTGCCGCGCCTCTGCGCACGCGCGCAGCCCGCCTTCCCCCCCCCTCCCCGCCCGTGTCGGCGCACATGCGCAGACTCTCCCACCGCGCCCGGCGGGCTGGGCTGCAGGAGAGCTGCCTGGGCGATGAGGTCATGTTTGGACGCGCAGAGTGTGTCCCCGCCCTCCGACGTTCCTCCCCCAATGAGACCCGAGCTGGGGCTCGCGCGTCCGCGTCTCAGTCTTAACGGTTGCGGGGAGGCGCCGGCCCCGGCGGAGCGCACCCCGACCCGCGCGCACTGGCCGCGGCGCCCCGGCGCTGGTTGGCGGCTCCGCACACGCGGGCCGAGGCGGCGGGCGCGCGGCGATGGGCGAGGCGGAGACGCCTTCCTTCGAGATGACCTGGAGCAGCACGACCAGCAGCGGCTACTGCAGCCAAGAAGACTCGGATTCCGAGCTGGAGCAGTACTTCACGGCGCGCACCTCGCTGGCCCGCAGGCCGCGCCGGGACCAGGTGCGAGCGGGGCCGCCCGGCCGACCGCCTC
>NW_004955532.1:2124988-2138834 GCF_000276665.1 Chinchilla lanigera | reverse complement strand
CCGCGCGTCGGGGCCGCGTCTGTCACGGGCCGGGGGAGCCCGCGGGCAGCCCGGCACCGAGGGGCGGACGGGACACAGGCCAGAGCCGCCGGGGACTAGAGCCAGCTGCGCGCCCGCGCTGACATCTTGGTTTCGCGTCTGGGCGCTCCCACGCCCTGCGGGCGCGAGCCGAGGAAGTGCAGGGGGAGGGATCCCCCCCGGAAACGAGCGGCGTGTTTCGGAGGGGACGGGCGACGGCCGGCCGCCCTGCGCGCCCCGCAGGCGCACTCCGGGATGGGGCCGGCCGGTCTGCTGTCGCCCGTCGCTGGGGTGTAGAGGACGCAGCCCCTCCTCTGGGGAAAAGGGTTGGGGAACGGGCAGGAAGGGAGCCTCGGTGGGGCCTGTAAGCGCCCCCAAGCGGATGGGGATGTCCCAGGAGGAGTGAAGGAGAAGCGCCACGTTACTAACCCAAGTTTGTAAAGGAAGATGCCAGGGCAGCGGCGCCTCTCGGAGTCCCTAGCTGCCTGCACTGGCGGAGATCCCCGGAGGCGGCGTGTCCTGAGCCGGAATACCCCAGGGGAGGGGAGGGGCCAGAGCGTTAGCGCAGAGAGACCGCATCTATGAGGTTTAGTATGCTCGGCAGCCGAGAACTCGAAGTTCTCATTTGAGCCAAGAAAATGAAAGTGTGGGCGATGCTTTAGACGGTGCTCAGCACCTCAGAATCTGAGCCCGCAGTGCTCGCAGAGCTCAGACGCAGTCACCACCCTGAGCCACCTCCATTGTGCAAAGGTAGGAAAGCAACAAGACACCAGCCAACTTGCAAAGGAGGCCGGGAAGTCCCGTCTTACCTGAAATAAGACCATCAGTTATAACTAACTGTAGTAGAGGAGAGGGAGAGGTTGCTATAGTGCAAACAAGGAAGAGTCCACGGACCTGCTGTATATCCTTCTGGGTCATTTTTGGAATCTTCAGTGCTGGGCATGGTGGCCCACGCCTGTAATCCCAGCACTGGGAAGGCTGAGGCAGGAGGATCGCCATGAGTTGGAGGCCAGGCTGGACTACATAGTGAGTTTAAGGTCAGCCTGAACTGCACAGCGAGACCCTGTCTCAAGAAAAAAAGATCATCTAGGCAGCTTCAGAAACAAAAGGAAACTTTCTCTTCTAGAATCCCGGCAGGATAGCACAGTGACTCTAGTCCAAGCGCCTTGCATTACTGTAAATGAAGGTACTGAGGACCTCTCACCTGGAGAAGGGAGGGGACTGGAACTGAGGTCAGGGAGGCCCGGTGCACTCCAGGATGACCAGGAGGGGCAGGAGAAGGAGGAGATGTTCCTGGCCCCAGGCTGGTCCTCAGGAACGACAGTGAAGTGGGATAAGTCAGCACTCTCTGTGCCCTTCTGCTCTGTGAGGGGTGCTCTGGCTTGTCCTCACCCCCGCCCAAGACCCCGCCCATCTGGGGCCTCCTTCCTCTTGGGACCCCCTTTTCCACCCCACCTCTCTTCTTGGGCCTGAACAAACACACCCACCCCTTACTGCCAGCCTCTAGCCCTGATTTTGCCCCCCCCCCCTCATTTTGCAGGGCCCACACCATTCCTTTTGTTTGTTGGTAGGTTTTGGCTCTTGGTTTGTTTGGGAGTCGTTTGTTTGTTTGCTTTAAGGGGGATCTTGTTCTGTAATTCAGGCTGGGCTTGAACTCATGGCAGTCCTCCTGCCTCAGCCTCCCAAATGCTGGGATTACAGGTGGGCACCCCCTCCATTTGTTCTTACTAGCCTCACTGTATCTAACACCTGTTTCTTCTGGAGTTACCCTCTTGATGCTGTCCTCCACCCAGGAGACCTTTGGAAGCTTGTGGAGGGCAGCAATTCACATCCCATCCCTTCTTCAAAACCTTTTTCCTGTGAAATACTAGCAGCAGGTTCTGGGTGAGAATATATGCTCAAAAGTCTTGGACTTTACCCTGCTATATCTTCTGTTCTTTTATTGTCATCAGTAGTAAGAACAGGTTAGAGAGCTCCCTGGATGCCCTTGGCTCAGAGCTTGAAGCACAGTATCATCCTACAGGAGACCCTCTAGTGAGAATTCCCCTTCGACAAGGCATTGGTCAGGGGTGATCTCAGCTGTGCTTGCGACACTCCCATTACAACCAGGGCCTCTCTGATGTCAACAGGAAGTAAGACCGGTGTACTTGGAGCCAAGTCAGTTCCATAGAAGAAAGTTCACAACCCTGGCTACTCTAGCCCACACTACCCTCCCGGCAAGAACCCAGTGCCGAAAAGAGGCTGTGGGGACTTGAGTCGTAGAGCTGCAACCTTTGGGCCAAAGGAAGAAGTGCAGAAGCCCGCCTGCTTGGCATGTGGGACAGGCTGTACCAGGAAGTTGCCTGTGCAGCTCCAGTGGAGCGAAGCCTGGTCTGAAGCCACCTTTGGTGCAGGCTGAATGGCGTGTCACAGTGCTTCGCTCAGGACGTCTGAGACACGGAGGGTTGGCCCGAGGACTCTCGCCAAGGAGTATTGATTGACACTGTAGGGATTACCCTTCCCCTCCTGCCCATGGTGACTGGACTGCTGATGTCCATCCGTCCCCACACCTGCTACCCTGCAGTGGGTCACGGCCCTGTGCCAGGATGGAGTGGACAGACCGACTGCCTTCCCTCGGACAAACCTTGACTCTGAACCAAATTGGGTACTGGGTTCAGCTGTGCCATTGGGACATGGCTTCACTCTTGCCTTACTCATTTGTTTATTTTGATACTGAGGACTTAACCCAAGGCCTCATTCATGCCAGGCAAGTACTCCACCACTGAGCTGCACTGCAAAGCCCTGAGACGTGATTTTACTTTTTGTTGTTTGTTTGTTTTTTGGGTTTTTTTTGTCTTTTTGAGACAGGGTCTCACTGTGCAGTTCAGGCTGGCCTTGAACTCACTTTGTAGCCCAGGCTGACCTCAAACTCACAGTGATCCTCCTGCCTCAGCCTCCTGAGTGCTGGGATTACAGGCCAGGCATGCGCCACCACGCCCGTCTATGATTTTACTTTGAATGAGGGTTGATAGTCGGATTCCTTCTTGTTTTCCTAACTCCTAGCCACATGTCTGAAATTGCTCCTGACTCTGCTCTCCTTAGGGTCACGGCGTGTGCTGAGGTGGCCCTGTGCAGACAGTCGAGAGAAGCCTAATGATTCTGGCTTTGCTGTCTCTACCCATTGCATGCAGATCCAGGGGTGGTGATGAGATCGGGGTAGATGGAAATCAAGGGCTGCCCCAGAAGCCCTTTTTTAGAGAAGCCCTGGTTTCCTCAAGGGCCCTGTGTCTATGCTGACTTTTTAGGATGAGCCTGTGGAGTGGGAGACACCTGATCTTTCTCAGGCTGAAACTGAACAGAAGATAAAGGAGTATAATGGCCAGATCAATAGCAACCTCTTCATGAGCCTGGTGAGCTGATGGCGCGGGAAGAGGGCACGGAGGGGGCGGGGACCTGGCCACATGGCGAGGGCCCTGAAGAGGCACAGCTGAGACATTATTCTTGGGTGGGGCCAAGCCACAGTTTATGTATGCCCAGCCCCAAGGAGACAAGAAGAACCCCGGACTATTCTGTCTCACCGGGATTCTCCCATCACTCTTTGGTTTCTCTTTCTCTTTAGAACAAAGATGGCTCCTACACGGGCTTCATCAAGGTTCAGTTGAAGCTGGTACGTCCTGTCTCAGTACCCTCCAGCAAGAAACCACCCTCCTTGCAGGATGCCCGGAAGGGACAGGGGCGAGGCACAGCTGTGAGACGCCGCACCTCCTTTTACCTGCCCAAGGACGCTGTCAAGCACCTCCACGTGCTGTCACGCACGCGGGCGAGTGAGGTCATTGAGGCCCTCCTACGGAAGTTCTTGGTGGTAGATGATCCCCGCAAGTTTGCACTCTTTGAACGGGCTGAACGTCATGGCCAGGGTAAGCTCCCTCCCCACCCCAGCCCGAGTGAGGGTGTATAGACGTGTTCCGGTGCATGCAGGGGCTGCAGTAGCTGGGCCTGCCTCTGCTCACGCACTCCTCTCCCTTTCCTGGCCTTCAGTGTACTTCCGGAAGCTGTCAGATGATGAGCAGCCCCTCCGGCTCCGGCTCCTTGCAGGGCCTAGTGAGAAGGCCCTGAGCTTCATCCTGAAGGAAAATGACTCTGGGGAGGTAAATGTGAGTACATAATCTTCTTTATATTCTTGGTTGTTAGTGGATAAAGCTAATGGGCTGTAGGTACAATAAGACTTTGAGAGGAATTGAACTGGAGGATAAGCCCTACAAAGCCTCTCCGGGAGTAGAAGGCCTTAGGTAAAGCAAAGGCTTCCGGGCCGCTCATGGTAAGGCCCAAGCCAGTGCTAGGAACCAGGAAGACTTGCCTTGGTGCCTTGCTCTTTCCTCGTGTGGAACATTCTCTGGAGATGCAGGAGTCCATCTAAGGGCATGGGCAGCCCAGGACAGCGTGAAGATTCCCCTTTAAGTGTTCGACTTCTTGCCTAGTGGTGAGGGGTATAGCTCAGTGGTAAAGTCTGTACCTAGCAGAAGGCCCAGGATTCATTCCGTAGCACCAAAGCTTATGGGGCAGTGTCGACTTCAGTGGTAGAACGCTTGCTTAGCATGTTTGATCCCTAGTCCTGTTTTGGTTCTTTGTTTTGTTTTGTTTTGGTCTTTTGTTTTTTTGCCTTTTTGAGACAGGGTTTCACTATGCAGTTCAGGCTAGCCTGGAACTCACTTTGTAGTCCAGGCTTGCCTCGAACTCACAGCGATCCCCCTGTGTCAGCCTTCTGAGTGCTGGGATTACAGGCATGAGTCACCATGTCTAGTCCTATTTAAAAAAACGAAAGTTTCTTTTTACTTAAACACTACATATTTGAAGATAAGTACAGTCTGACTCAGTGAGATGACTGTTTTTTATATGCTCCCTCTTCTATACAGCCTACTATCAAGAATCCTAGCACAGACTATTCAAGAAAGAGCTTAATATGAGAAAGCCCAGTTTTAGCTCTTGTGACCATTATATCCTGGCTTTCTCGACGGGGGTGGTGCCTACTTGGCCATGCCTTCTATATCCTGCATACTTCCCTTGCAGTGGAATGCGTTCAGCATGCCGGAACTGCACAACTTTCTGCGTATCCTGCAGCGAGAGGAAGAAGAACACCTCCGACAGATCCTGCAGAAGTACTCCCGTTGCCGCCAAAAGATCCAAGAGGCCCTGCATGCCTGCCCCCTGGGGTGACCTCTTACATCCCTGGCTGGCAGGAGGAGAGCAGGCAGTGCCAAGAGCGTGCTGTGTGAGTGTGACAGGGCCCGTGGGGCCTGAGGAATGAGTGTGCGCGGAGGCCCTCCCCTGATGGGGAGAACAAGCCCAGAGAACAGCAGAGGAGCTGACCCCCCGTGTCCACCAATGGGTGTAGCAGGACACGGCTTTGCACCCCTCTGCCTCTTATGTACTGGGTTACAGCAGGTTAAGGCTGCTCTGGGCAGCTGCCCCAGGCTTGCAGCAGAGGTGGAGGAGGTAGAAGTCTCCTTAATGCAAGTCTCAGATGTGAGAATCTCAAAGACCCTACAAACAACAGGGTGATGTTTACAGGGAGGAGGGCCCTCAGCTGTGGGGAAAGGTTGTGTTCTGGGTCTTGGATAAAGTCTCAGGAAAGCTCATCAGAGCCAAGAGTGAGTGTTCAGAATAAGGTAGGCACTGAGGTAGAGTCTAGGTTTCTCTTTATAGTGCCTTCTTAAGGTCAGGGAGTGTTGATTCACAGTGCAGTAATAGTGCCTCAGTGCCTCCGCCAAGAAGGATGTCCCTGGGCCCGACCAGGCTCTTCATGAGTGAGGGCAGGGGGCCAGGCCCGTTCCTCATGTACCATCAAAGCCAGGTCTCCCTTGTTTGTTTGTTTGTTTGAGGCAGGGTCTCACTTTGTAGTGCAGTCTGGCCTTGAACTCAGTATGTAGCCCAGGCTGGTCTCAAACTCATGGCGATCCTCTTGCCTCAGCCTCCCAAGTGCTGGGATTACAGGTGTGTGACACCACACCTGGCTCCCTCAGATATCTTTGATGAAACGTATGAATGTACTGTGTGATGTTTTGTGGCCTCAACTGAACGCCTCCTGTGGGGAAAGGGATGCGGGAGTGGCACCATCAGGGCCTGAGGCCTGAGAAAATTGGCTAAATAAAGATTTTTAATTCTTTCTGCTTTTGTTTTGGTTTGGTTTTTTGTGACAGTCTTGCTGTGTAATAATGCAGGCTGGGCTTGAACCCAAGGAGCCCAGGCTATCCTCAAACTCAGTGATCTCCCTGTCTCAGCCTCCCAGAAGCTGGAATTACAGGCCTGTGCCACCATGCCCAGCTTCCTCTTGCTTTTGGACTCTATTTGTGGGCCTATAGCTGTGGTTGCTGCCCATGCCAGTAGCTGCCATGGGTGATGGACAGGCTTTCCATATCTTTTTTTTTTTTTCGGTCTTTTTGAGACAGGGTCTTGTTATGCAGTTCAGGCTGGCCTTGAGTTTACTCTGTAGCCCAGGCTGGTCTCAAACTCACAGAGATCCTCCTGCATCAGCCTCCTGAGTACTGGGATTACAGGTGTGCACCACCACACCTGGCTATGTATCCTTTCCAAGGTTGACGTGGGAGTAGTATGTGAAAGAAATGTGTGTATATGTCATCCCTCAGCACCTTGAGGTTCAGGTCACAGTGGAAGCAAGAATAATCTGCAGCTAGAATTTAGGGAAATCATTCTCTTAACACACACCAAGCTCTGAGAAGCTGTGGCATAGCTCCTTCATCTGCTGCTGTGGACCAGGCTGTGTACATGGCACCAAGGGTAGAGCTGTTGAGGATGCGTGTATTCTAGTGAGTTTGGAAGGAACACAATTTGAAGTTCTTCAGACGTCAGTGTAACTACAACCCATTTGGCAAATAAAGCAAAAAAGGCATGGGCTAGCTCTTAATTTTCCTTAGGCTGAGGTTTTGTGTTTGTTTTCGTTTTTGTCTTTTTGAGACGGCCTCGTTATGCAGTTCAGGCTGGCCTTGAGCTCACTTCGTAGCCCAGGCTGGTCTCGAACTCATAGCAATGATCCTCCTGCCTCAGCCTCCGGAGTGCTGGGATTACAGACGCGCGCCACCATGCCCGGCTAGGCTGAGTTTCTTTACATTTAACAGTAATGATCACAAAAACATGGAAGCCAGATGAGCTCTCCGTGGCCTGCCCTGGAGGTCAGGCCCTGAAGTGCCGGTTTGAGATAACCGGGTTGAGTAGGTCGGCTTAGCTCTGGCGATGGATCAGGGACTTTGAACTGCTTTACGGGGTAACTAGTCTGCGGAAAACACCGCCACGGGGCTGGGGATTTAGCTCAGCGGCAAAAGCGCCTGCCTGGCAAGCGCAAGGTCGTGAGTTTGGTTCCTGGTACCGGAGAAAAACCAAAAAAAAAAACAAAAACAAACACAAAATACCGCCACCGCTGGGGAGGGACCCGCCTTCGGGGGTAGGAGCTTGGCCTGCTGGGACCTGTGGTCTCGCAGCGCATGCTGGGATGCCCAACCTCTGGGCACAGCCGTTGCTCCTGGCTCACGGACGGACAAGGCCAGTGACCAATCAGAGGAGGCGCGGTGCAAGCCGTGCGGAAGCGGAAGTGAGGTTTCCGTGGAGACAACCCGGCCTGCGGAAGGCGGCGGTGGAAGCTGCAGCACCACCTGCGAACAGAGGCAGGGCCCGGGCATGGTGGCACAGTCTGCACTGTGAGGGCGCAGCGGCCGCTGGGTCGCCATGCGCCGGCGACCCTGACATGGGCGCCAGCGGCTCCAAAGCTCGAGGCCTTTGGCCTTTCGCCTCGGCGGCGGGGGGCGGCGTCCCCGAGACTGCGGGCGCTGAGCAAGCTTTGGTGAGGCCTCGAGGCCGAGCGGTGCCCCCCTTCGTGTTCACGCGCCGCGGGTAAGGGCGTGGGTTCTGCCGCGGGGAGCACGCAGGCGCCCGGCCACGTCGCGCCTCGGGAGCCTCTGCCGCCGGACCCCTGTGTCCGAGCCAGGGCGAATCCTGCGTCTCGGGCCCCGATCCGAGCAAGGGGTGGGGAACGCCGGGCGTTCGGCCTGTGGGCCTGGCTGTCCCGCAGGCCTCCCTGGGGAGGAGTGGGCTTGAGGCCGTCCCTGGGCGGGCAAGATAAGGCCTCCGCGAGAGCTCGAGATCGCGCTTTCATCCCAACTAACTCAGCCTGCACGTTGAGGATTATCACCTCCTCCCTCCTCCCAGGTCGTCCAAGCGGGGAATGGTCTTTGACTTGGGGTTCTCCCCTTCCCCACGGTAGTGGAGGTCGGACCTCTGAGAATAGAGACTGGGAAGGCAGGGGTGGTGGGCCCAGGGTGGAGAGTGAGGCCAAGCGAAAAAGCGCCTCCGGGTTGTGGTCTCCAGGGCTGCAGCGTGATTTAACCCCTGTTGCTACAAGGACCTACCCAGGATCAGCAGAATCGCCTGGCCCTGCTGGGCCCCGGGGGATGTCCACTCCCGGTGGTGGGGCTTGAGAGACCCAGCAGGGTGCACGAAGCTTTCCCCGCTGTCAGCCCCTGCTTAGCTTGGACATCAGCGCCCTCAGCCTTTGGCACTGGGCCAAACGCTGGAGTAAGACCAGGGCCCCGGCCACTGCCTCTCAGAGGAAGGGCTTAGTGCTAGGACGGCTGCTGCTGCTGCTGAAGCGGCTCTGACGGCCTGGACAGTGTGCTCTGATCCGGCCTCTCTTCTGGAGAGTGCGATGGAGTGACACTGGCATTCCTCCACCCTCCCTTTCCTTCTCATGCACCCGAAGCTCAGCTGAAGCATTTCCCAGGCACGCCCTCCTTACACCAAGACCTCCCCCCCAGCTTGGGGCTCGCACGCTTCCCTGCGGTCTGCGATGTTTGCTGTGACTGAGACCCAGCCCAGTCTGTTCCCATCTCTGTCCACGCAGCTCCATGTTCTACGACGAGGATGGGGATCTGGCGCACGAGTTCTACGAGGAGACAATCGTCACCAAGAACGGGCAGAAGCGGGCCAAGCTGAGGCGGGTGTATAAGAATCTGATTCCTCAGGTGAGGTGCTGGGCAGTGGTTACAGGGCCAGCCTCAAGCATGGGGCCTCCAGGGGGTGGGCCAGGTAGGCACGGGAAGCTTCCTAGAGCAGAAACCCTAATGTGACCCTCACCAGCCTCCGTTTCCATGGCAGGGCATCGTGAAGCTGGATCCCCCCCGCATCCACGTGGATTTCCCTGTGATCCTCTATGAGGTGTGAGCCTGGTGGGTGATGGACACAAGCACCGCCCAACCCAGTGAGAAGCTTACAGGCTCAAGGTGTGGCTTCCATGGAGGAACCCAGGCTTGGGCCACAACCCTGAATAAACTGTTGGCCCGGAACCTTCAGCTCTGAGCAGGGCAGTCCCTCCGTGTACATTGGGTATTGGTTTGTGTGTGGATGAGAGATGGTTGGTGGCTGGCATAGGCTAATGGCAGAGTTACCAACACAACTTCCCCAGCCACCCTGCGAGAAGCCTGGCAGGGCATGTGCCAGTCAGGAGTCTGTGGTTCCTGCTTCCTTGCCCGGCCTGCTTCCTTCCAAGCTTGCCTAGGGCCTGGCCCTACTAGAAGCTACAGCACTTTACAAGCAGTCTGCCTTCTGCCAGCCCCTGGGCTTTGGGAGCTCGACATAAGCAGGACCTTCCTCCCCCTCACTTCCTCTCTCTCCCAGTCAGAGCATTTCAGCCGTTTGCTACCTCGATTCCTCCTGTGTCGGACAGAGGCTGGGGACAGCACCAGCCTGATCTTCCCACCCACCTGGCATTTGTTCCCGCTTTCAGATGGACGGTGCGCTGGCTGTTAACAGGAATGGGGACTGGTATGGGTAGTTCTCCCTCTCCCAGGGCTTGGCTAATTCCTCCTCAGGAACTAGTGATTGCCCTCTCCTTGGTTAAGAGGGTGCAGGCCCGAGTCAGGACAGGCTGTGGATGCCTATGCCCGTGGGGAGTTGCCCCAAGCCACCCATTCTAACCCCCCTGCCTCTGTACCAGACACCCTGAACCCCAGTCTGGAGGGTCCACTATCCTGTCGTAAGGAACAACACACCA
Source organism: Chinchilla lanigera (assembly GCF_000276665.1). Lineage (NCBI taxonomy): Eukaryota > Metazoa > Chordata > Mammalia > Rodentia > Chinchillidae > Chinchilla > Chinchilla lanigera. Next base: position 2,128,780 of record NW_004955532.1, on the reverse strand, counting down.
GGGCTGGTGCCAGCAGTGCTGTGAGGAGCACACCGTTCTTCCCTACAGTCTCCTCACCCCTTCTGGATCAGTCAAGGGAAAGTACTAGGGCCCCTTGGTAGGGACAGAACGGAGAGCAAAAACAAAAGGAATACTGTACTTAAAATGTGAAGATTTGTAAATAGTCTAGTCCATGATGACGTTGGGGCAGAGTCTGATTTCTATATAGAAACAACTCTTTTTCTTTTAATTCCTTATTGTGCAAGCTCTGTGCTTCTAGCGTGGGAAATGGCTTGGGGATGGTGCTCCCCGGCATAGGAAGACTGTTGTGTTACTTGTTCGATTCCAATAAAATTATTTGTAGATCCTGTATGTGAGAGTGGCATCTTCTGGAACTGTGGTACCCAGTGCTTAGGCTAACACCTGGTTATCTAGGAGCCCTCCTAGATACACTGGGCCTGCGAGTCTGGTGCCTCCTCTCCAGCTCCAGCCAAGTGTAATTTCATGCCTGTGGCATTCCCAGCCATGCCCAGCAGGTGGCTGTATATTCACACCAGCCTCACCACTGGCCCCTCAGGATGAGTGGGGCACACACCTGTTGACTGTTACGTTCTGTGCGGTGGGGACTCCTGGAATCAGCCTTTAGGGTATTTCACTAGGGATTGGCCCCACTGGTCTGGCATGTGACCCAAGGCAGTTCTTTTGTTTGTTTTTAGTTTTTTGACACACATCTTGTTAGCTAGTCCAGGCTAGCCTTGAACTCTGTCTAGCCCAAGCTGGTCTCAAACTTCTGTTTCGCCTGCGTCAGCCTCCCTAGTACTGGAATTACATAACCAGGCAGATAGTTGTTTTTGTTGTTTTGAGTAGTTTTGTTTTGTTTTGAGACAGGATCTTGCTATGTAGGTAGTTCAGGTTAGCCTTGAACTTACAGCATAGCCTAGGCTGTCCAACTCAAGGTGATCCTCCTGCCTCAGCCTCCTAAGTGTACCACCACACACCCAGCCAGATCTTAAAATAGTTCTTCTGGTCCTGATACTGCCAGCTGACCTCCAGTGAGGTCAGGGCATGAACCTCACAGACCTCAAAGGCCCAGCTTTAGATGGACAACAGCTAGACACGGGCCACCATGTCCTTGGCCTACAGCCAGGCTCTGTAGCCCAAACTCACCTGCCTCCCAGAGACCACTGAATGAGTGAGCTCAGAGGTGCTGTTCTGCTGGGTATGGTGGTGCACACCTGTAATCCCAGCACTCGGGAGGCTGAGGCAGGAGGATGACCTCAAGTTTGAGGCCAGCCTGGGGTACATAGCAAGTCAGACTCTGTCTCAAATCCCCCTCCAAAAAGCTGCTGCTCACAGGCAAGGCTCAGTCCCAAATACTTCACTGCCAGCTATAGACATGCAGCCTACACTTTGTTTTTTTTTTTTTTTTTTTTTTTGGTGACGTCTCACCATGTAACTCAGACCAGCCTTGAACTTACTATGTAGTCCAGGCTAGCACTGAACCGGTGATGATCCTCCTGTCTCAACTTCCCAAGTGCTAGGATTATAGGCGTGTGCTACCACACCTGCCTCTGCCTACACTTCCTTGGCCAGCTGGGAGGTAGGTTCTCTAGCAGGCTTAGCTTTTGGCCATCAGTTCCTCTCAGGGAGAAATTCGAGAGCCCAGGCTTCTGGGTCTGGGCACTTGATCTTCCAGTTTGAACTTGGCACACCGGGAGCAAGACCGCCCTATGCAGCCAGGGCTTGGGCTCCTACACCATGGCGTCTTTATCTCACTCTCACACACAGACAGGCACTGTCCCAGCCTGGGGGAACTCCCTGTACTGGGCCTCCCCAGCTGACCCCAGAGCTGGAAACAATGGGAGTCAGGGCAGTGCTTCCTCACTCTCTCCAGCTGGGCCGGGCTTCCTTCCTGCTGGCTGCCTGCGGAAGTGTCCCTGCCCTGGGATAGTCTGGTGTAGCCTGCCTTTGTTTTCCCAGGGGTCCTACCCTTGGAGGCCTCTGTCCCTCACCATGTCCTGGACACTTGGGTCCTCAGGGCCTGACTCCGGGGTGTGTGCCCTTCTGTTAGGAGAAGAACCCTGAGAGTGGTGGGGGTAGGCTCAGCGTGACTGGCGGGTAGGCAGATTTGTCTGCACCTCTGCTGATGTCTGTTGGAACACTGCTGTGGTCTTCTCGGGAAGCAGCCACATTACAAGCTCCCCCTCCCATAGGAACACACCTCCGTACCCCTGTTGTTACGAGCTCCAGCTGTGCACATCGGGCTCCAAAATCCTACAGGAAAGTAGCCTGCAGGCCTTCCCAGCACCTGCCCACCCCCATTCCACAGTCGTACTAGCACATCGTATTGTCACACTTGGGGTGCTTCCACTCTCAGCTCTTGGAAGCCCCCCAACTTCTGTCCCCTTCCCACGGCAGTTCCCTTTGGCACCTGCTGTAGGGGACCGTCAGCCCAAACACCCCCAAGTAATCTGACTCCCCAAAAGACCCCCACCTGGGCCCCCGTCATCCTACTGGACTTGAGATGGCCCCAGTCCCAAGGGAAAGTTGGGGGGAGGTTCCCCAGTGTTGCGGGGATGGTGGGCATGGGGGAAGCTGACGCCACAGCCCAGGCCCATGGCCTTCCTTTCCCCTGGCACAGCTGGTGAGGACAGTTGTTACGCAGATAAAGAGTGGGAAAGACAGCCAGCCAACAGGGCATACCGGAAGGAAAGAGATCAGGCAGTCTCTTCCCCGCGCCAGTTCCAGGGCCTTTCCTCTCAGAGGGGCGGCAGGAAGTGAAGAGAAGGGGCTGGGATGGGAGGCGGGGGCGAGTGGGAGGGAATGGGGCTTATCAGGTCCCCGGCGGGCTGCCCGGCGGGCAGCAGCTGGCGCAAGGAGCCGGGCTGGAGAGGTTCTCCACAGGAAGGCGCGCGGCCGCCGCCCTACTGGCCCCCGACTCCCACGCAGGTGAGCAGGGCGCGGCGGGCTGGTGCTCTGCACCGCGCTCCGTGCTCTCCGGCGCGGGGGCGGAGACTGGGCCGGCGAGCAGGCGGCCCTGTGGGGAGCTTAGTCCCGAAGAACCAGCCGATCTAAGAGGCGAGGTCTCACGCCGCGCTTGTCGCGGTGCGCTTCCACGCCTGCTCCCCACAGAGGACCTTGCGAGGCGCGAGGGCTCAGGCCGTGGGAGGCAAGCCCCCGAGATCCCAGGCGTGGCCAGAAACTTCTGCTGGAGTGGCACCTTCCTTGGAGTTGAGCGGGGCTCCCCAGGAGTCCCCCCAGGCCGGGCAGCAGAGGACCCCAGGGATCGGCCGGCCCCTGTGCTGGTCGAGGGAAGGGAGGCACCGACTTCCCGCGGCGCCGCTGACTTTCTCTGCCCCAAGCCTGCGGGCCAGGCTGAGCCCCTCAGCCCGAGTTGCTAGGACAACCGCGCCTCGGCTCCGGGCCCCTCCCTACCAACCGGCTGGGGCTGGGGCGGGTCCTCGGACCCGGCGCGAGAGGGGATCCAGAGTAGTAGGGGCGGGGCACTGCTGCCCCGGAGGCCCCGATCCTCCGAGGTCGCAGTCCCGGAGTGCACACCAGCGGGCCCAGGACGGCCGCCCACTTTGGGGGACGCAGACCTAGATCCTCAGCGGCCCCCCGCCGAGGCTTGGGCTACCGCAGCGCCTCCTGTCGGCCGAGCCGGGAGATGGCCTTCCCCGCCTCCCGGCTCCCGTTGCGTCCCTGTCCCTTTAAGGGGCTGGCCGCCCGGAGGACCATACCACCGGCGGCGGCCGTGGGGGGGCCGGGCTCGGGCCGGCGCGCTCTGCGGGCCGAGGCTGCAGCCAAAAGCAC
>NW_004955532.1:2112770-2124503 GCF_000276665.1 Chinchilla lanigera | reverse complement strand
CGGCTGGCCGAGGCGGCGAAGGCGGGCGGCTCGCCGGCTGCGCCGTGGGAGGTCGGCTGCCCTCCGTCCCCTCTGGCGGTCTCTAACTCCGGGACAGCGTCGCGCGCCACACTGAGCCCGGGCAGTGTTGCACGGGGAGCAGCTCTGCGGCCGTCCTTCCAGCCGCGCAGTATGAGTTGTGCCTGCTTTATCCAAGTGCGCTTGCTACTTGAGATCAGGGGCTCCTCGCGGGGTACAGGGTGGGGCTCGCACTGTGGACCTCTCGGAAACCGTGTACTGGAGGGTCAGCAGGCGTATGGGTGGCTCTCGTAGCAGGTCCGTAGCCTGGTTCATCAGTTCTCGGAAGGGTCTCAGACCTAACCAGTTCTTGCCCAGCCACAGGCTGCCTGCTCCAAGAAGGAACTCTGTACTCCTGGTAGTGAGTCCCCATGTTGTCTTTTTTTTTTTTTTGCTCTTTGAGACAGGGTCTCGCTATGCAGTTCAGGCTGGCCTTGAGCTCACTTTGTAGCCTAGGCTGGTCTCGAACTCGGAACGATCCTCCTGCCTCAGCCCCCGAGTGCTGGGATTACAGGCATGCGCCACCACTCCCGGCTGTCCCCAGGTTGTCTTGCCCGCCTTTCAGTGACCTGGGGTCTTGCAAACCTGTTAGAGCTGTGCGGGAACTGAGCAGGCTTGAGCACAGTGCCCCTCGCACCTGGGCTGTGAGAACATAGAGGGGCTGAAGGAGGGCACCCACAGGATTCTCTAAACTGACTTGTTTTCTCCTACCCTGCTTTCAGTTCCTGAGCCGCTGGGTTTCCTGCAGTTCCCAGCATGCCGGCAGGCCTAGGCCCCACCGTCACCCTGGCCCTGGTGCTGGCAGTGGCGTGGGCCATGGAGCTGAAGCCCACAGTGCCACCCATCTTCACAGGCCGGCCCTTTGTGGTAGCCTGGGATGTACCCACACAGGACTGTGGCCCACGCCACAAGGTGCCGCTGGACCTGAAGGCTTTTGATGTGGAGGCCTCGCCCAATGAAGGGTTTGTGAACCAGAGCATCACCATTTTCTACTACGACCGCCTAGGCCTGTATCCGCACTTCAGTGCAGCTGGGATGCCTGTGCATGGCGGTGTGCCGCAGAACGGCAGCCTCCAGGAGCACCTGGGGATGCTGAAGAGGCCTGTGGAGCACTACATCCGCGCTCGGGAGCCCGCGGGGCTGGCAGTCATCGACTGGGAGCACTGGCGCCCTGTGTGGGTGCGCAACTGGCAGGACAAAGATGTGTATCGCCAGCGGTCCCGCCAGCTGGTGGCCAGTCGTCACCCTGACTGGCCGAAAGACCGGATAGTCAAGCAGGCACAATATGAATTCGAGTTTGCTGCGCGGCAGTTCATGTTGAAGACGCTACACTACGTCAAGTCGGTCAGGCCTCAGCACCTCTGGGGCTTCTACCTCTTTCCTGACTGCTACAATCATGATTACGTACAGAACTGGGAGAGCTACACAGGCCGCTGCCCTGACGTCGAGGTGGCTCGCAACGATCAGCTGGCCTGGCTGTGGGCCGAGAGCACGGCCCTCTTTCCGTCTGTCTACCTAGATGAGACACTGGCTTCCTCTGCTCATGGCCGCAACTTCGTCAGCTTCCGTGTTCAGGAGGCCCTCCGTGTGGCTCAGAGCCATCATGCCAACCATGCGCTCCCAGTCTATGTCTTCACACGGCCCACCTACACCCATACCAGCAGGCTCACGGGGCTGAGTGAGGTATGTGCCTCCCAGGGTCCTGCCTTCCTCCTTCCTGGGGAACACTGCATATTTGGGTTGTCCACGTCCGTGGAGTTCACCGGCTACTCCATCTCTCTTCAAGTTATCCTCCTTCTGATCTTGGGAAAGGGTGACGTCAGTATCCCCACTTTGTAGATACAGGTGAGGCACAGAGATGCCAGGAAGTTTGCCCAAAGCTCTAGTATATCCGGAACAGTACAGAGACGTGGGCCCAGGCCTTGTGACTTTGGAGTCCCTCCTGGTAGATCGATATGCCACTGGCTTATGTGTGCCCTGGGTTTGGAGATTGAGGCCCAGTGTAGGTTAGAAATGGGCTCATTTAAGGAGAAAGCAAGACAGGCAGGGCCTCCGCCTGGAGGCGTATAGGGAGTGCTGCAGGGGGCAGCAGGTCAGAACAAGCCTGTCCACCCTTTCCTCTTTCACCCTGTGGTCCCAGTCTTCCAGTGACAGTCCCCTTCCCACACAGATGGACCTCGTTTCTACCATCGGTGAGAGTGCAGCCCTCGGCGCAGCTGGTGTCATCCTCTGGGGCGACACCTCAAGTATGGTAAGTGAGACCCACCCTGCCTGCCGGAACTGAGTCTGCAAGGGCAGGGGGCGCATTGGGACCTGTGCTCCCACACTGAGGCTCCTTAGGTGTGTAAGCCTAGTCCGGCTTCTTTCTCCGGCCCCGCCCAAGGTGTCCCTGATCACAATAGAGGAGGACACGCCTGGCCTCTCCCAGGAAACAGGAAATGCTGCCCTTAGCAGCTGTCAGGTTCCACCCTTCCCTGCTTGCCCAGCAGGGCTCCAGTCTGCCCCTATCTGCTCAGCAGGAACAGACTGAGGGCTCAGGAACGTGTGCGCGCGCGCACGTGCGTGTGTATGCGCGCATGCGGTATGTGTACTGTTAAAAAAAAAGTACAGTACTGGGTGAGGTGGTGCGTGCCTATAATCCCAGCACTCAGGAAGCTAAGGCAGGAGGACTGCCAGTAATTAGAGGACAGCCTGGGCTATGTAGTGACTTTAGGGCCACCCTGAACTACAGAGCAAGACCCTGTCTCCAAAAACAAAAATAAATAAAAATGGCATAGTTGGGCAGGGGGTATAGCTGAGCGGTAGAATGCTTACCAAGCATGCGCAGTGTGGACAGTTTGTCTGGGCCTGTGGGCTGAAGCAGCTGACTTACCTGTTCTCTGGCCTCTGTTCTCAGGAGACCTGCCAGTACCTGCAGAATTACCTGACCGATCTGCTGGTCCCCTACGTAGTCAATGTGTCCTGGGCCACCCAGTATTGCAGCTGGGCCCAGTGCCATGGCCACGGGCGCTGTGTGCGCCGCAACCCCACCTCCAGTACCTTCCTGCACCTCAACACCAGCAGCTTCCGCCTCGTGCCTGGCGGCGCACCTGACGAACCCCAGCTGCGACCTGAGGGAGAGCTCAGCCGGGCTGACCTCAACTACCTGAGGACACACTTTCGCTGCCAGTGCTACCTGGGCTGGGGTGGTGAGCAGTGCCAGGACCACGGGCGTGCTGCTGGAGGTGCCAGTGGGGGCTGGGCTGGGTCCCCCCTCACCAGCCTCCTGGCTCTGGGAGCCGTAGCCCTTACCCGGACCTTGTAGTGGTCTCCCACCTGGCTGCCAAGCCCGCTGGCCTCTGCTGCAGAGGCTCTCCTGGACACCAAGGAGCCTGTAGGGGTAAGACAAACTGGAGTCTGGAGGGGGCAGAGCCCCCGGGATGCCTAGCAGGACATCCATGCCAGCTGTCACACCCCCGTTCTAAGGGGGAGGGGAAATCCCAAGAGGCCCTTTCTCTCCCTGCCGAAGGGAGGAGGACACAGCTGGGCTGGGGAGGGCCCGACCCTACTCCCTTGCCCCTGGATAGTTTGTTGTTATTATTATTATTATTATTATTATTATTATTATTTTGGGGTCTCTTTTGTAAATTAAATATAAAACAACTGTTTCAGTGCTTGGTCTTTTGCTTCTGAACCAGGACATGTGAGAGAGATCCCAGGGTCTTAAGGCTGATCTCTGTGCAACCCTTTCTGCTGGGAACTTCTTTTTTTTTTTTTTTTTTTTTATCTTTTTGAGACAGGGTCTCACTCTGCAGTTTAGGCTGGCCTTAAGCTCACTGTGTAGCCCAGGCTGGTCTCAAACTTGCAATGATCCTCCTGCCTCAGCCTCCCGAGTACTGGGATTACAGGCGTGTGCCGCCACGCCCGGCTCTCTGCTGGGAACTTCTGACCAGCAGGAGGGCGCCGAAGCTGCCCACTCCACAGCTGTCCCGCCGGAGCAGGGGCCACTGCTCCCAGACACTGAAGACCTCTCTTGCTCTATACCTGGAAGTGGGGTTGGGCCCCACCTGTGAGAGGCAGAGCTCGCTGTGCTTCTGCCCTTGTCCCTGCCTCCCAGCTTGGCAGGCCTCTCCCCTCACCTGGAAAACACGAAGAAGTGGCTGCATCGTCTTCCCTGCTCTGCCCACTGACAAAGGCGTCTCCCCTGCTCGCTGGCCCATTAGTGCTGGCTCGCTGGCACACACACCTTTCCCCGTCTGGGCCACAGCCCTTTGGGGTCTGGGAGGGAGGGAGGCTGGCAAGAGGTTGGGGTAGCCTGAGGTTCAGTCCTTGTCACACTTGGAGATGAGTAATGGTGCTGAGGGGAGGCGTCCTGAGCCCCAGAGCAGGGACACCCTCAGGTCAGCTTTGGGGCTGGGGATGTAGCGCTACAGCGCTTCCCTAGCGTATGGGGGTACCCGTGTCAGTGAGGATTCACCCAGACCGCCCCGCCTTCAGTAGGTTTCACTGATTCTGGGGAGACAGATTTAAGAAGCCACAGAAGGGCTGAGTGTGATTCAGTGGTAGGACATGTGCCTAGCGCGCACAAAGTCCTAGGTTCAATCCCCAGCATCAAAAAAAAAAGGCCAGGCATCGTGGCACAGGCCTATAATCCCAGCACTCTGGGAGGCTGAAGCAGGAGGATTGCAAGTTTCAGCCCAGACTGGACAATTCAGCAGTGTGATGAGACCATCTCAAAAAAGTTGCTTTTTCTTTGGTCAGACATGGTGGCCCACACCTGTAATCTCAGCGGTCAAGAGGCTGAGGCAGGAGGATTGCTGCAAGTTTGAGGCCAGCCTGGGCTATACAGTGAGCTCAAGGCCAGTCTGAACTACATGGCAAGACCTTGTCTCAAAAAAATATAAACATTTTTAAAGGGCTGGCGGTATAGGTAAACATGAAGGCACCCTGGGTTCAATCCCCAACACTGCCAGAAAGAAACAGAGACAGGAAGGAAGAAAGGGAGGGAGGGAGGCAGGGAGGAGAGTGCTGAGCATTGAACAACTGGTGGGGGGAGCGTCCACTACTGCTTTCTACAGTGAGATCTAAAAGGAGGAGGCCGCTTGATGCCAGAGAACAAAGCGCGATCAAAGGGTGGAGGAAGTCGGAACGCAGCTGCAGCAGAGAGTTCTGGCTGCTAGGGTGTGGCTTGGGATCAGCTGTGGCAGAGCCCAGGGGCAGCCCGGGGGCGAGTGCCTGATGGCAGCAACTGTCTCACTCCTTCAGTAAATACAGAGCACACACCTGGGCCAGGGCTGGGCTGGGTGCTGGAGATGAGACCCGAAACCACAGCAAGAAGACCCCTGTGCTCCTGGGACTGATAGAAGGAGGTGTGCCCTAGATGATGCCAAGACCTCGTCAGACGCCAGAGTTGAGAGTGCCCTTGAGATTCACAGGGATGAGGTGAAGCGGTTAAGGAGGCAGCACAGCTGGGTGTGGTGGCGCTCACCTGTAATCTCAGCACTCAGGAGGCTGAGGCAGGAGGATTGCTGAGAGTTCAAGGCCAGCCTGGGCTACACAGTGAGTTCTTCAGCCCGAACTGCATGGCAAGACCCTGTCTCAAAAAAAAAAAAAAGGAAGCAGCACGGGAAGAACAGACATGTTCAAATCCAGGCCAACAGAGATTGTGAAGACATCCCTTCCTGTGGGTGGTGATGGCGAAAGTGGAGCGGGGTGCTGAGTGGTCGCCCCAGCAGTCATAGAAGTTCACATGGTGAGGAAGGAGGCATACGTGGAGTGCAGTGATATGGTTGCAGCTGCTTGTGGCAGTGATGAGAGAGGCCAGGCTGGAGAGAAGCCAGATGTGGTGCACGCCTGTAATCCTAGCACTCAGGAGGCTGAGGCAGGAGGATCACTGGATCACTAAAAGTTCGAGGCCAGCCTGGGCTACCTAGCAAGACCCGGTCTCAAAAAAAGCCATGAGAGCCGGGCGTTGCGGCACACGCCTGTAATCCCAGCACTTGGGAGGCTGAGGCAGGAGGATCCCTGAGTGTTCGAGACCAGCCTCGGCTACAAAGTGAGTTCAAGGCCAGCCTGAACTGCATAGTGAGACCCTGTCTCAAAAAGACAAAAAAAAACAACAATAAAAAAAGCCAGGTGTGGTGGTGCAGCACTGTAATCCCAGCACTCAGAAGGCTGCAGCAGAAGGATAGCTGAGGGTTACCAAGCCAGCCTGGGCTATATGTATACTGAGTTCACAGTTAGCCTGAACTGTAGAGTAAGACCCTGTTTCAAAAAACAAACAACAACAACAACAAAACCCCAAAAACAAATACATAGAATAAAGCCATGAGATGGAGCTCGGCAGAGGAAGGGTAAGGAAGGAAATGTGACCTGTCTTTCTTCACACCTGTGACTTCCCACACTTTTTTTTTTTTTTTGAGACAAGGTCTCCTCATGTAACCCAGTCTGGCCTACAATTTGTGGTCGTCCTCCTGCCTCAGCCTCCTGACTGCTGGGGTTCTAGGCATGTGCCACCATGCCTGGTTCAACTTCCCACACTTAAGGTCTCCCCAACTCAGATGTGATCTGTGTACAACTGAGCTACTGCTCCCACTCTTGTAACTTCCCACACCCATAGGTGATCCAGACCCACGTGGGTGTGATCCCTACATAACTGTCAGCCCCGACGGGCAAAGCTCTGATCCTCACGTTTGACCCACCACAGCTCAGCTGTTGCCTTCCGCAAACATCTGTTTCTTTTCCACACCTGTGATGTGTCCTATAGTGTCACTGCTCCGGCAGCCTAGGTAGGGTTCAGTAGCTTAAGCTTAGATACATAACTGCAGGTCCAGGCAGCACTTTCGCCCTGGGCAAGAACGTGGGGCGTTCTTGCCCCACTCTGGCAGGCAAGCCTGGGCTTAAGCACTCAGCAGGTCTCTACAACCAGCTTCTGAGTCAGGGAACAAGTGAAACCACAAGTTAATGAATAAGTATGTGCTCACCGATAGACTCACTCGTACCGTGATCACACAGACATGGGAGCTGTCACACAGTCACAAGACCTCACACATGCACAAACCCAGGCACTGAGTCTCACACTTGAATGTACAAGCAGGGGTCCAGATGGTCACCAGCTAGAGCGTCACAAAGACACAATCACTGACCCAGCACAGATACAAAGGGTGGTGATACAGACTCCAGGAACACAGCTCCTTTCAGAAACGGGTCTCTCCAGCAAGGAGCGTGGAGACACTGTGCCAATCAGCACAGACAGGGCCCGGGGTCACAGTGCGTCTAGGGGCCCACAAAATTGTTTTCATTTTTGTTTAGTTGGAAGAAAAAAACCAAAAGTATTGATAATTAATATATAATAATAAATCCAGATTGGGTTCTTTTCTTCTTTTTTTCTTTTCTTTCTTTTTTTTTGTATAAAGAAGTGAATCCTGTGTATTGAACTACATCCCTGGCACATATTTTGTTTTTGTTTTTGTTTTTGAGATGGAGGGTCTCACTATATAGTTCAGGCTGGCCTTGAATTCACTATGTAGCCCAGGTTGGCCTCAAACACTCGGTGATCCTCTTTCTTCAGCCTTTTAAGTGCTGAGATTACCCATATGGACCGCTACACCTGGCTTATTTAAAATTTTTGAGACAGGTTCTCACTAAGTGATTAAATTGCCCAGGCTGGCTTTGAATCTATGCTGGGATTACAGGCGTGTGTGCCACGCCCAGCACAGTTGTAACAATGTTTTAAGTCCTGAGGATTGGACCCATGGCCATCACACTGAGCTATGTTCCCAGCCCTTTTTATTTTTTGAGACAGGTCTCACTAAGTTGCTAAATTGCCCAGCGTGGACAATTCAAATCTCCTTCCTCAGCCTCCCAGAGTGTCAGACCTGCAGCACCATACCTGGCTGTAAAATATATTTTAAAATACTCTCAATACAATGGCACACATCTATAGTCCCAACTACTCAGGAGGTTGAGGCAGGAGGACCACAAGTTCAAGCCTAGCCTGGGCAATTTAGTGACTCAGTGAGACCTTATTTCAAAATAAGTAAGAAGGGCTGGGGATATAGTTCAGCACTCACTGATTGAATCCCCGGTAATAGAAAAAATATTTTAGGAGGAAGGGGTTCACAAAGGCAAGAGTTCCTAGGGAAGGCCAATGTCATCCTCTATTAGCCTGGAGAAAGTACATTTTCTGAGACTATAATCCTCAGGCACCCAGACCTCAGAGCCACAGACCTGCCTGTCCCGCTGCCTGTCACTACCCGAGCCAACTGCCAGCTCCAGGCCAGCCACAAAGCCCTGCCTTAGTGCTGTGCCAGTGGGAGGGGCCCCCGCTGGCCCAGCCCCAGCCCCAGCCCCACCCCCACGGAGGCCCGCCCTGGCCTGAGTCGTGTGACCACCTACACAAGCTCAAAATTTTCAACAGCAGCTCTTCCTCCGGGAGCTTCTGGAGCAGCTGAGGGACCGCGTGGGACAGAATCTGGCTAAAACCTGCCTAGGATCCTACCCACTGGGGCAGGGAATGTGGAAGATGTGGGCCTTCAGTCCGGAGGTCAGCAGGGACAAGGGGGCAGACTGTCGTGTACAGGAGGGCTGGGCTGACCTCTTCTCGTTCTCCAAACATCCTTTCTTCCAGTGGCTGCCAGTACTTCTAGTGGAAGAGACAGGAAAGGCCTCTCTCATCCAGCAGAGCAAATACCCTGGCCCTGACCCTTGGGAAAGTGGGGTGGGTAAACTTAGGGAGCACAAAGCTTGTGGAGGAAACAGTAGAGGCCTGGCCCCTGAGGCAACTCAGACTCAGACGTTCCCTCCGGTGGCAGTGCTCCCCGCCCTGTGCCTCTGCCATACTTGAGCCCTGCTGGTCAATATTTAAAACTAGGACAGGAGCCGGGTCTGGTGGCGCATGTCTGTAATCCCACCTCTCAGGAGGTTGAGACAAGAGGGTTGTTGTGAGTTGAGGCCAGCCTGGGCTACAAAGTGAGCTCAAGGCCAGCCTGAACCGCATAGCGAGACCCTGTCTCAAAACGACACGCACACACAAAACTAGAGCAGGGATAGATGTACGAGCAAAGGGCTCAGGCCACCTGCACTGAGCAGGGGTCGGAGCCTGCCCTCAACTGTACCTCCCCTGGCTAGGTTTCCCCAGACGCACCCTGTGTCATCACAGCCCACCTGCTTCAAATTTGTACCCTCTTCCTGACCTTGCTGGACATGGCCCCGAGCAACCAACCCTTCGCCACAGTCTGGAACGCAGACACCCAGCGGTGCCTGGAGAACTACGGCGTGGACGTGGACGTCAGTGTCTTTGATGTGGTCGCCAACCCTGGGCAGACCTTTCTCGGCCCTAACATGACCATTTTCTACAGCTCAAAGCTGGGCACCTACCCCTACTACACAGCCACTGGGGAGCCCGTGTTTGGTGGGCTGCCACAGAATGCCAGCCTGGGGGAACACCTGGCCTGCTCATTCCGCGACATCCAGGCTGCCGTGCCTGCCCCTGACTTCTCAGGGCTGGCGGTCATTGACTGGGAGGCGTGGCGCCCACGCTGGGCCTTCAACTGGGACACCAAGGATATTTACCGGCAGCGCTCACAGGCGCTGGTTCAGGCACAACACCCTGACTGGCCCGAAAGTCAGGTGAAGACAGTAGCCAAGGAGCAGTTCCAGCAGGCTGCACGGGCCTGGATGGCGGGCACCCTCCAGTTAGGACAGGCGCTGCGTCCTCGTGGCCTCTGGGGCTTCTATGGCTTCCCCGACTGCTACAACTACAACTTTGAAAGTCCCAACTACACAGGCCAGTGTCCATTAGGCATCCCTACCGAGAATGACCAGCTGGGGTGGCTGTGGAACCAGAGCCGCGCCCTCTACCCCAGCATCTACCTACCTGCGGCCCTCTCGGGCACAGGGAAGACACAGAGGTATGTGCGACACCGTGTGGCTGAGGCATTCCGTGTGGCCAGGGCTTCCAGGGATCCCCGTCTCCCGGTGCTGCCCTACACCCAGATCTTCTACGACACCACAAACCACCTTCTGCCCCTGGTGAGTCTTCCGTGACCCCGCCCATCTCTACTGCCGGCCTTGGTAGGCATGAGGTCCAACAAGTGAGACCACAGAGCCTTGGGGCAGTTTCATCCGTTCGTTCTCACATTTGTTCAACATGTACCTTATGCGAAGTTGTGCGCTAAGCACAACTCATTCAGCACTTTTTAGATTTGGTCCTGGTCTGTGTGGCGTGTACAGCTATAGGGGGGCGGGCTTGCCGCTGGCCACCAGGGCAAGCTCAGGTGGGGGGTATAAATTATTCACCCCATCCCATGGTGGTGGAAGGAGGAGGAAGGAGGCCCCACAGAGCTGAAACGTCTCCTTTCCAGGAGGAGCTGGAGCACACCCTGGGGGAGAGCGCAGCTCAGGGGGCAGCAGGAGTGGTGTTCTGGGTGAGCTCAGAAGACACAAATTCCAAGGTAAGCCCAGGTGGTGGGGGTGGGGGATGCAGGTCCATCAAGCTGACTGAGGCAACCTGGGGCCACCCTTCCACCTCTGAAGTCCTGGCTGGCAGCAGGGCAGTGTCTCAGTGCCCTAGGTGGGCCCAAGCATGTGTCCCTGACGCTCCCCTTCCCACCCAGGAATCGTGCCAGGCCATCAAGGACTACATGGATACCACACTGGGGCCCTTCACCCTGAATGTGACCAGCGGGGCTCTCCTCTGCAGTCAAGCTCTGTGCTCCGGCCACGGCCGCTGTACCCGCCACCCCGGCCACCCGGAGGCTCTCCTCCTCCTCAACCCCACCAGCTTCGCCATCCGGTTCCCGCCAGGCCGCAAGCCCCTGACCCTGAAAGGTGCCCTCTCGCGTGACGATCAGGCCCAGATGGCTATGAAGTTCAGATGTTCTTGCTACCCTGGCTGGCGGGGAGCATCGTGTGAGCGGCCAGACGTGCAATGACCGGCCACGCTGGTCTGCACACGCTGAGCATCGGGTGTCCTAGGGGCTGGCCATGCTTCCTCGAACACGGACAGGGCACCCAAACCGCGATCACAGTCAGGAGGACACTCAGTCACCCCCGTGGGCACATGCCCTGCACGCAAATGCACTCACAGACCAGGAGAGCACACGAGGACTCAGCACCAGGGCAGCCGTCACCGTGTTCATATGTCTGTGTGACAGGGTCGTGGACAGTTCCTCTCCAGACAGTTTTTGACCTGCAGGAAGGCCTGTGCTAAGCTTGCTACATGCGCTCACTCACTCCTCACGGTAACTGAGGCACCCACGGAGAGGATGTGCACTTTTTGCGCAAGGTCGCGCAGCAAGAAAAGAGAGAAACTAAGATTCAAACCAAAGCTGTCCGGCTCCAGAGACAGAGCCCCTGCGCACCTACTGTGTGTTGGTGGTAACCCCTGAACCCGCTGACAGCCACGAGCCCCGCACAGTCCAGCCAATAAAGTAGTCACGATTTACTTAGAGAGCTGCGTACTGAGCGCTTAGCCTCTGGAGCTCGGGCCTCAGAGGACACAGGAAACTTTCGACTGTCTCTTCCACCCGAGAGACGTCGGCCTGAAAGGTGCTCACCCGCTGAGATGCGGCCGTTTCCCAGCCCCCCCCGCCCCCGCCGTGTCGGGGAGGGACGTGGGGGGCAGGCAGGAGCCGCAGACCCCGCAGCACAGCGCGGACTGGGGCGGGCGGGGAGGCGGGGCCGGCCCGCTGGAGC
>NW_004955532.1:2106277-2112356 GCF_000276665.1 Chinchilla lanigera | reverse complement strand
GTCAGTACCGCTCCCGCCCCGCCCGCGCCCGCGCCCGCGCCTTCGCGGTCGGTCGTCCGCCTCCCCACCCGGGCGTGCGGAGCACCCCTGCCCACAGTCAGCCTTCTGACGGCCCCAGCCCCGCAGCCTCCACGGCCGCAGTAGGGGCATGGGGGAGCCGAGGCATCGGAGGACAGGGAGGTCTCTTCCTGAGGACCTCGAGCCTCGCGCCTCCCACCGTGACGAGTGTCAGCAGTGAAGGGGTTAAGCTCCGCCGGGGAGCCTGGGGTTCCAGACTTGGGGGCGGATCCTGGTGCTTCCTCCCTCCAGACCCGGGGTGCTGCTGCAGCTGCGGCAGGTGAGGGGCTTGGAGCCCTGCGAGGGGGATGTGGCAGGAGGGGAGGGAGGTGCCCGTCCCTGGCCGGTGTGGCTGAATTGTCCTCAGGATAAGGAGGTGGGGAAGGAAGGCCAGGAGGCACTCTGAGCGGGTGAGTAGAGGGAGGGCGAGGTCCAGCTGCGGACCCAGTGCAGGCCATGGAGGCGGCCCGTTGTGGAGCCTCCCGCCAGCAGCACCTGGAATAGGGTGGACGGGCGATGGCGTTTGGGCACAGAGGTTCTGGGCCTCCAAGCTGATGGCCGTTGGAAGATACTCTGTGGCTATAGGAAGGAAGCTGTGGCCCTCATCAAGGGTGACTACGAAACTTAGCCCAAAAGGAACTAGGCCTGCAGAAGTGACATTCTCTGCAGCCGCGGGCCAGGCCCTGTACGAGGGTCCCATCTGCGGGGACAGTTGGGTCTGTGTCCAAAGTGTCCTCAGCTGGGCAGAGTTGGAGAGGGGTCCATGGGCTCTGTACCCCAAGCAGAGGATGGATTGGAGGGGGGGACTCTGAGGCTGGTGGGTGGGTGGCTGGGGCCCCAGGATCAACTAGGTAGTTGGTAGGCCCCACGTTGCTGGAAAGGCCGGGAGCTGGAGGAGAGCTGGCACGTAGGAGGAAGGGTCAGAAGAACTCCTGAGGGCAGTGTTTCCTCTGAGGAGAACCTTGGGGGGTATAAGTATAGTGCATGGTTTGCACCTTCTGTCAAAGGACTGCTAGAAATAAGACAATAAACAAGTGAGTTGGGTAGGGTGTCCTGGCACAGGCAGGTTCTAGGGATCGGACAGGGGTTAGGATCCTGAGTTCTGCCCCAGTCCTCACCCTCAGCCTCCCTCCGGTGTGGGGCAGGATACCTGATTCCATCCACCCTGCTTTCCACCTGAGTCCTCAGGTGTAGGGGATGAGTCTTTTCCAGGCCACCTGTACCGTAAGGTTAGTGTGTACCCCAACATGGCCCAGTTCCAGGATGCATGGCCCCCTGTGCAACTGTCAGTCCTTCCCTGTCCCAGTCCCATCCTCATGGCACGACCAGGTATCTTTGTTTCCCCTGGAGGACAGCCGGTGTAGTCTGAGAAGATGCCACTGCCAGAAAACTTTGGCCTTAGCTTCTAGCCTTACACTGAGCCATCTGCAACCCAATAGGAGTGACCCTGGCTCCCAGCCTGACTCAGCTGAGCCTGGATCCTATGTGTAGGCAGCAGGTTACTCTGAGCTCTGGCCCAATCAAGCTGACCCCTGCCCTAGACCCCGAACACTGGATGGAGCTGATCCTGAGTACCAGCCTGCCTAAGCTGACTCTGGATCTTGCATACCAGCCAGAGGTGGCCCTGGGATTCAACTTGACCACGCTAACCCTGGATCCCACACACGAACCAGAGCTGATCCTGAGCCCCGGGCCAGCTGAACTGACCCTGGATTCCACATGCCATCCAGAGATGACCTTCCGTCCTGGCCCAGCTGAGCTTGCCCTGGATCCCAGACACCGGCCAGAGGAGACCCCAGCCCCCAGCCTGGCTGAGTTGACCTTGGAGCCTGTGCACTGCCGACCTGAGCTCATGGATGCTTGCGCCGACCTCATCAATGACCAGTGGCCCCGCAGCCGTGCCTCCCGCTTGCACTCCCTGGGCCAGTCCTCGGATGCCTTCCCCCTGTGCCTGTTGCTTCTGAGCCCCCGCCCCACATCTGAAGCAGCGCCCATCGTGGTGGGCCATGCTCGCCTGTCACGGGTGCTGGACCGGCCCCAGAGCCTCTTAGTAGAGACGGTGGTGGTGGCCCGGGCTCTGAGGGGCCGTGGCTTCGGCCGCCGCCTCATGGAGGGCCTGGAGGACTTTGCTCGGGCCCGGGGCTTTCGCCAGCTACACCTCACCACTCATGATCAGCTACACTTCTATGCCCACCTAGGCTACCACCTGGGAGAGCCTGTGCAGGGCCTGGTCTTCAGCAGGCAGCGACTGCCCACCAGCCTGCTCCGTGCCTTTCCTAGGGCTCCCACCTCCCGCCCACCCTGCATGGTTCCTAGCCTGACTACCCAAGCTGCCCCAAGGGGCCCCAAGGGGCCCCCATTGCCGCCACCCCCACCCCTGCCCCAGCCTTTGACCACTTTACCTCCACCTCCAGCAGGGCCCCTTCCACAAAGTCTGCTGGAGACACAATACCAGGACCTGAGGGGATGCCCCATATTCTGGATGGAAAAAGACATCTGAAGGCTACCTGAGATGAGGCACTGTCCTGGCTCACTGGACTGCTCAGGACAGTACCACCCCCAGCCCACTGGCTAGCTCAGCCCCTAGCCCCTGGGGCAGCTTTAGCCTGGGCGTGTTCCCTGGTTACCACCGGGACCAGGAGATGGTTCTGTAGTTCTGGCTCAGAGCCATCAGCATGGCTGAATAAAGACTTCTGTTGGGTGTGGCTGTGATAATTTATTTGTTGACCCCCACCCCACCCTCACTTCTCAGGTTCCCATCCCTGCAGAAGCCCCCGGTCCGATTTGGCCTTGGGCCTTTGATCTTTGACGGGTGACACCTGTCTTCTGCCTCTCTCACCCTGCTAAACTCAGGGAAGAGTGGTTCCCTTTGCTGTTCACTGGTTCCCTTCACTGAGCACCTTCTGTATGTCAGACCCTGGACTGGCATAGGCAGTGGGAAATTACAGACAGACTGGGGACCCATCCAAGAGGACAGACAGCCATTCAGGGGTAGGGTCTGTGTTGGAACAAGAACGTATAGAGGCCTCAGGAGCCCACTGCCCTCACTGCCCCTGGGGATCTGGGCAACCTCCTATAGGAGGTGATGTCACAGCCGAGACCCGAGTGCCGAGTAGGAATTAAGCCAGGCAAACGAGGAGGTGAGAGCTTAGTGTTCTTGGAGCAGGCAACAAGGTGGCAGAGGAAAGAAGGGGACTTGTGACAATTGTGGATGGAGATGTTTTGGAGGACACTGGTGCCTTGGCAGAGATGGAGAACCCTGGAGACCTACGGGACTCCTCGGGAACTCTGTTTTCTCCACCCCTATCCTGGTGGGGAGGAGCTGGGGAGCCTTCCTCGCTCTGTAGAAGGGATGGCCGTGGACTCAAGTTTATTCCCTCTCTCCTACAGGTTTCCATCTCAGTGGCATGATCATGCAGCTAGGCCCAGCCCTGGTGCTGGGGGTGGCCCTGTGCCTGGGGTGTGGCCAGTCCTTGCTGCAGGATCCTGAACGACCCTTCTCTGTGCTGTGGAATGTCCCCTCAGCACGCTGTAAGGCTCGCTTTGGAGTGCACCTACCACTCAGTGCCCTGGGCATTATAGCCAACCATGGCCAGCATTTCCATGGCCAAAATGTTACCATCTTTTACAAGAACCAGTTTGGCCTCTATCCCTACCTTGGGCCCAGGGGCACAGTTCACAATGGGGGCATCCCCCAGGCTGTGCCCCTAGATCGTCACCTGGCACAGGCCGCCCGCCAGATCCACCAGAGCTTAGGACCCAGGTTTGCTGGCCTGGCAGTGCTGGACTGGGAGGAGTGGTGTCCACTCTGGGCTGGAAACTGGGGCCGCCGTAAAGCTTACAAGGCAGCCTCCTGGGCTTGGGCCCAGCACATGTTCCCTGACCTAGACCCGCAGGAGCAGCTCCACAAAGCCCACACAGACTTTGAGCAGGCAGCCCGTGCTCTGATGGAGAGCACGCTACGGCTGGGCCAGGCGCTGCGGCCCCATGGGCTCTGGGGTTTCTATCGCTACCCCGCCTGTGGCAATGGTTGGCACCATACGGCTTCCAACTACACGGGCCGCTGCCACGCAGCCACCCTGGCCCGCAACGCCCAACTGCACTGGCTCTGGGCCGCCTCCAGCGCTCTCTTTCCAAGCATCTACCTCCCACCCAAGCTGCCACCTGCCTACCACCAGGCCTTTGTGCAACACCGCCTGCAGGAGGCCTTCCGTGTGGCCCTTGCTGGGGACCCACATCCTCTGCCTGTCCTGGCCTACGTCCGCCTCACACACCGGCACTCTGGGAATTTCCTGTCCCAGGTAAGTAGACACTGAGGTCTAGGGATCTGAATCGGACTTGGCCCTGTCCTAGGAATGTCTAAGGAGAAATCCTTGCCCAAGGGAATTTGCGGGGAAGGTCCTGACCTAAGGGCGCTGAGGGGAAGCCCCTGTCATGGAGCATCTGACAGAGAGGTACGGCTCTGCACTGGAAGATCTCAAGGGGCAGGGGTCTGAAGGCAACCCTGGTCTGAGGGGAGTCAGACTGAAAGGCCGGAGAAGCCTCAGTGCAAGGAGGCTCCGTGCAAAGGGCCCACTTCCACAGAATCAGACGTGCCGGTGACCTGGAGAGTCTGGACAATGGAGGTTCACCCAGAAGGACCTGGCAAGCCTGGGTCTGACTTAGCTCTTCACCTTCAGGATGACCTGGTGCAGACGATTGGTGTGAGTGCGGCACTGGGGGCCGCCGGCGTGGTGCTCTGGGGGGACCTGAGTTTCTCCAGCTCTGAGGTGATCATTCCACCGTCAGCCTGCCATACATCACACTGCTGGGGCCCGGGGGTGGGGGCTGGGGGAGAGGGCACATCCAGGGCACATGGAGGCCACGGAGCAGAGCATTTGACACACCTTTTCCTTCCTTCTCAGGAGGAGTGCTGGCGTCTCCATGACTACCTGCTGGGCACTCTGGGCCCATATGTGATCAATGTGACCAGGGCAACCATGGCCTGCAGTCGCCAGCAGTGCCATGGTCATGGGCGTTGTGCCCGGCAAAACCCAGGACAAAGGGAAGCCTTTCTGCACGTGCAGCCAGATGGCAGCCTTGGAACTTGGGAGTCCTTTAGCTGCCGCTGTTACCAGGGCTGGGCTGGCCCCACCTGCCAGGAGCCCAGACCTCGGGGCAGACCTAAGGAAGCAGCCTAAGGCCAGAAGTCTGCCCCCAGCTCTTCCTCGCCTCTCTTACCCCTGTCCCGGTCCGCTAGGAACTCCCACCTGCTCTGATCAGCTCACAGTCAACCTTCACAAGTTCTTTTGGGACCCCTGAAGGGGGCAAAGGGCCAGGGCGGGGGCGGGGAAAAAGCTTGTAAAAGGCGCTCTGAGATCATCTGACTCTTCAAAGACGCCAGTGCAGGGCTCTGTGCCCCCACCTCACAGACAGGTCACAGGAGACCCGTCCTGGGGCAGAGAGCCTCCGAAAAGACCTGGTTTAAGCTGTTGTCTGTACTCTGCTTTCATCATAAAGTCACTTTTCCTTCATTGCCTGATGGTTGGCTGTCCCCCCTATTCTGTTAAACGCCAGACTCTTCCACTGCGCGAATGAACTAACAAAAGGACCGTGGACCGCGGTCTTGCGGCATAGTCCTCCGCCCGGGGCGGGGAACCTCCGGGTTCACCCGCGGGCACAGGAGCCCGGCGCGGGCGGCGGGGTTCACGCAGAGCATTGTGGGTGCATAGTTCAAGCCGGAGCGGCGTCGCTTTGTGAGTCCCAACAGTGGACTACGATTTCCGTGGTGCTCTGCGCCCAGCCGCCGGGCCCGCAGCGGTGCGCGCAGCCCCCTGGGAGTAATAGTCTCGCCGAGGGCACGCGGATCCGGGCCGGGCCGCCGGGAACTCACCTTCCCAGCGACCCGCTTGGCAGGGCGGGGCGCCTCGCGAAGATGGTGGCACGCGCGGCGTGTGGCTCCCTCCGTCTGGCCAGGTCCCAGCGCCGAGCCCTGACCAGCGCTTCGCTGGCCTGGAGCCCTCGCCCCCCGGGCCCCTGACCC
>NW_004955532.1:2094899-2106092 GCF_000276665.1 Chinchilla lanigera | reverse complement strand
CCGTCCTGCGGCGAGCAGGGGTGCGGTGCGGGCCCCGCGTGTCCCCGAGGGTGCTGGCGTGGGGACGCCCCCCGCGGCCAGCCCGGCGCGGTCCCGCGAAGCTGCCGTAGCCAGCACGTGCTCCCGCCCGCCTTGGCCACGTGTGCACCAACTTGAGCAAGTTGCCCGCCGCGTGTCGGCTTCCCGGACCTAGGGAAGCAGCGCGGAACCAGAAGCGCGACCCGGCCCGCGCCCCCGGGCTTCGGCTTCCCCATCGCCCCTCCACCCCAGTTGCTTATTCCGGTGGGAAAACCCCTGGTCAGAGTAGGAGGTCGGTCCCCTTGCCAGGACCTTTGGTAGACTAGGCAGGGAAGTTGTCAGGAGGCCTCCCTGCTGGGAAGAACCGAGGGAGGTGCGGGATCGAGAAGGCACAGCATGGGGGCCGTGGCGGTTGTGGGCTTGCGCATGAATACCCTGGAGCGGAGCCGGTCTTGGTGCTCTGTTATCAGTCTCAACCAGGAGCCTGGTTTTTTTTTTTTTTGCAGTAAACACACATGTTTACTCTGCTGGGATGGCGTCAGAGCCAGGCACCGCTTTGCCCTAATGGGGAGGGGGTGACATTTAATAGAGTAGTGACAACAGAATACACTGGTCCTGAAACTATGCCCATAGTTTCCCCGAAACTATTCTCAGGAACCTGGGTGACCGCATGGGAAGGGCATCCGGGAGAGTCCTGCGAAGGTGCAGAGAACCCCGTGCGAAGAGAACATGTGGGAAAGCCGGGTGGCTGCACTGCAAGGGACTGCAGCGCTGTGCACCATGGGGGGAGCTTGGCAGCTTTAGCAGGTAGGATAGTAAGAGGAAGTGAGCCGAGGCCGTTGTGCTGGCTAGACTTTTTCCTGCGGGCAGGAAGTGCGAGTCGTTCCTGAGCGGGAAGGCCGGCCTGGTGATGAGAAACTGTCAGGGGCTCCACCATAGTAGCCAGGTTTGCAAAGTCCACCCTTGGCCCTGGACAGCACCCACACACCAGTGTGCTCTGGGCCTGCAGCCCTGAAACGGCCCTGTGTTCCCATATGAGCCCATATTAGGGGCTCATATGGTCAGAGACTCTTTAGGGTCGGAAGGAACCTGTCCACCTAGAGCTGACAGCTTGGATGGATCAGGGGAAGCTCAGAAGACAATATACTTAAAACACAGGGTTCCCAGCATACCCAGTGGGAACTGGGCTTCTATCCCAAGGGCTGATAGGTGGCTTGATGAGTTTGTTGGCCTGAAGTAAAGCCGTAGCAAGTCATTTGTTTTCGCCTGCTGCCCCTGAAAGAGGTACTTCTCCATCTCTGTGTTGCATATAAAGAAATGGAGGCCTTGGCCTGGTGAGATAGTGCACACCTGCAATCCCAGCACTTGGGTGGCTGAGGCAGGAGGATTGCCACAAGTTCAAGGCAGGCTGTTAAATGAGGAATGGAGACTGAGATGGATATAGCCCAGTGGCAGAGTGCTTGCCTAGCATGCTCACGTGAGCCCCTGGGTGTAATATCCAGTGCTGGGGAAAAAAATGTAGAGTTGGGGTTTAAATCCCACATCTGCTGAACTCTGTAGCTAATTCCTGATCCTTGCATTGCCTGCTTTGGGGTATAATGCAGGCCAGGCCACAGACCTCGTGGAACAACTGCAGCCCCTCCCTTTGACCTTTTCTCCCCGCTCTCTACCTTTACTAGCTCCTAGTCTCCTACTTAAAATAGTTTCTGGCCTTAGAAAGGGACTGCCCACCAAGCCTGCCAGGTACCATAGGCCAGGCCTGCTACCTAACGAATGCCCTCTGGCATGTGGACCTCCTTCCCTTTTTCCTGCTTCCTGGCTTAGGTCCCTGCATCAGCCCACTGCAGTGCCTACTTCAGCTTTGGTTTTGTCTCAGAGAAGAGGGCATGGTTCTGTTTTGTGGGGTGGGGAGGTTGAGGGTAGTACCCCCAGCCACCCCTTATCAGTGGAAGCCGGCTGAGTAACTGAACATGCACTCCCTAGGTGCCCGGTGCAGTGCCCAAGCTGACTCAGGTTCCAGTGAGGATGATGCGGCCAGCGAGGCCCGCAGTACCACCAGCGAGTGTCCCAGTCTTCTCAGCACCACAGCGGAGGATAGCCTAGGTAAGAGCAAGTAGCCAGCTGGCAGGGGCTGAGCAAGGGCTCCACTGGGTGAGGGCAAGAAGCAGTGCTGATCTGCCGGCCTTGCAGGGGGGGATGCTGTGGATGAGCAGGGCCAACAGGAAGATCTCGAAGAAAAGCTAAAGGAGTGTGTGGACTGCCTCACAAACAAGAGGTACCCCTGGCTGCCAGCCTGCTCCTCTCTCCAGGGCTTTGCTCAACCCACACCAGGTGTGACCAAGGGAGAGCTGGCCCACATGACCTCCCTCTCTACCCTTAGTGCCAAGACCCGGCAAGGAGCTCTGGAGAGCCTGCGCCTGGCCCTGGCTTCCCACCTGCTCCCTGACTTTTTGCTGGAGCGCTGCCTCACTCTGGCTGATGCCTTGGAAAAGTGCCTCAAGAAAGGTCAGGCCTTGGGGTGTGTGGAGGATCTTAACTGGGCAGGTGCTGACCCTTGCTGCGCGGGCTGACTGGAACGCGTCCTGCAGGGAAGGGTGACGAGCAGGCCCTGGCTGCTGCCGTGCTAGGCCTGCTCTGTGTGCAGCTGGGCCCTGGACCCAAGGGCGAGGAGCTGTTCCACAGCCTGCAGCCCCTGCTAGTCTCCGTGCTCAGCGACGGCACAGCTAGCCCCGCCGCCCGGCTTCACGTGAGTATTTCCATGCCCTGTGAAACCCTTCCTCTCCCTTACCCCTAAGCAGGGTGGTGGGCTCCACCTGTCTTCAGGCTCCCTACCCTGAGGGGGGTGGGGTGAGACCCCTGACTGGGAACCCTGGCGGACCTCCGATCATGGTCTAGCTTTGTCCTCCCAACAGTGTGCTTCTACTCTTGGCTTGGGGTGCTACGTGGCTGCTGCCGATGTCCAGGTGAGTGGCCTGTGGACACGGACGGTGGGGCACCTGGGCCCCTAGCTGTGAGCCTGAGCCATTCCCCTGCCCCCCTGTGCTCTTAGGACCTGGTCTCTTGCCTCACCTGCTTAGAAGGTGTTTTCAGCCAGCCCTGTGGCACAGATGGCTCAACAGCTCCCGTGGCCCCTGCCAGCCTGCAGGGCCTGCTCTGTGCTGCCCTGCAGGCCTGGGCGTTGTTGCTCACTCTCTGCCCCAGCACCCACATCAGCCACATCCTTGACAGGTGAGGGCAGCTGCCCACGAGGAGTGGGAGGTGATCGTGAAGGGGCTCCCAGCCCCCACGAGGAGCTTAGCCTGCCCCTTCTCCAGGCAACTGTCCCAGCTGCCCCAGCTCTTGTCCAGTGAGAGTGTGAACCTGCGGATTGCTGCTGGTGAAACCATCGCACTACTCTTTGAGCTCGCCCGGGACCTTGAGGTGCAAGGATGGTAGGGGGGTGCCTGCTGGTGCTACTGCCCATCCCAGGCTGGATGCAGAGAGCGTGCCACGGAATGCGGAGCAGTCCCGGGTCATTGTGTAGGAGAGGCGGCCCCAGCACTGACTCGTGCGAGGTCTTGTGGTGGGGGCTCGAGCAGAGGTGTCCTGTGCAGGTGGAAGCCAGCGGGGATGAGAGGAGCCGGACAGGAGAGGAGAGCTGTTAGGGAAGGCAGGCTTTGGGCAGCCGTGCTGAGAGTCAGCAGAGCTCAAGCTTCTGCCTCCTGCCTCCGCTGCCCGCACACAGGAGGACTTCGTGTACGAGGACATGGAGGCCCTGTGCAGTGCCCTGCACACTCTCGCCACGGACAGCAACAAGTACCGT
This sequence comes from Chinchilla lanigera, assembly GCF_000276665.1. Taxonomy (NCBI): domain Eukaryota; kingdom Metazoa; phylum Chordata; class Mammalia; order Rodentia; family Chinchillidae; genus Chinchilla; species Chinchilla lanigera. The sequence goes on along the minus strand of NW_004955532.1, from coordinate 2,102,272 downwards.
GCCAAAGCCGACCGCCGGCGCCAGCGCTCCACTTTCCGCGCCGTGCTGCACTTCGTTGAGGTGTGTGTGGGAATGTGTTTGTCCTAGCAAGCGTGCAGCCCCAGGCCTGGCGGCCAAGCCCAGCTGTGGGCCCTCTACCCTGCAGGGTGGTGAATGTGAGGAAGAGACGATCCGCTTTGGACTGGAAACGCTGTATGTGGACAGCTGGGCTCGGCACCGGGTCTACGCTGCCTTCAAGGACGTGCTGGGCTCGGGCATGCACCACCACCTGCAGGTGGGGGATGCGCGGGAGGGCTTCCCAGTTCGGCTGCTTTGGACGGGACAGGGTTCATTGCCGTCTCTGTCCCCAGAATAATGAGCTGCTCCGGGACATCTTCGGCTTGGGCCCTGTGCTGGTGCTGGATGCCGCTGCTCTGAAGGCCTGTAAAGTTTCACGTTTTGAGAAGGTTTGCACCCTTGAACACCTTTATCTCCCTTCCATTGCCGTTTCCTGGCTCTGCAAGGGCTCTGCGAGGGCTGCAGGAGGAGCCCCAGGCTTTCTTCCCCGTTCGCCAGATTCCACCCTTTTCTCCACCCAGCACCTGTACAATGCTGCTGCCTTCAAAGCCCGGACCAAGGCTCGAAGCCGTGTGCGGGACAAGCGGGCAGATGTCCTGTGAAGTGGGCCAGCTGAAGACAAAACTGTCCACACCCCTGCCCATATTTTTAACAGAAGACAGTGCAAGAACTGGTCTCTGCCAGTGATTGTCACTTTATTTTTCTTAAAGACAAAACCAAAAACAGGGTGGCTGAATGGCGTGAGGGACCCTGCCCTTTATCCCTGCACTCAGCCCTGTGGCTTATTCCTGCCCTATTTCAGGCAGGCCCAAGTGGACACCTGTCTCAGGGCTGTGGGGCAGGCAGTAGGGGGCCGTCCCTTCCTTCCGCGCTCCTTTGGAGTGACCCAGTTCTTTGGGGTATTGGCATCTACACAGATGCCACCATGGCAAGTGGGGAGGCAGAGCTACCTGGAAAGGACTTTTGTGTTGATTTTTAAAGATGTAAGAGATAATTAAATAGAGTATAATGTTCTGCCTCCGTGGTCCTGACTCCTGGGTGTTTCTGCCCACATTCCCTTCCATCCAGGACACAGGCTGGAATCTCACCTCTGCCCTCCAAGGCAGTGTGCCCTGGGCTGGGGTAGGGCCTCCCCAGCTCAGAGCCCAGCCTGTCTTTGAGACGTGAGGCTGAACTCCTGCTGAGAGGTCTGGCAGAGTAGGTGGCTGCGGTGAGACAGCTGTTTCTAGACTTGTTACTCTGCTATCTGGGGGTGCTCCGGGGATGCTGACAGGCCACAGGAGGAGCCAGGAGGCTGGGGCTCCCTCCTTTGACCTTGGGCCAGCCCATAAGGGCTTACCTAGTACCAGAAGGCTTGGCGAGGCCTGGCCTGAAGAGATCAGGAGAGGTAGGTGACCGTGAAGTCACGTCAGTCTCTTCTACAAAAATCTCAACAAGGAAGTCATGCAGACCAGCAGTGGGAGCGGAGGTCTGCCGACAGCTGCTTTATTCCCCTCACACCCCCTGTGCCCCAGGTCAGGTAGAGTCAGCTAGGGGCCCGGGCGCCACTGGAGTTGAATCTGCGCAGCTGGCTGAGGCTGGCCAGTCGGAGCTTGAGCAGCATCTCCTCCTGGGTGCGCAGCGTGTGTGCCAGGACCCGCAAGGATTCACTCTGCAGCACTGGGGGTGGGCAGGTGTTGGGACCTTGTTAGATCACAGGCTGCCGCAGACCTCCACAACCCAGCAGCGGGCTGCCCTCTGACCCCCGCCCTTCACAGCTGCAGCAGCTGCTCCTTCCCAAGGGCCTCCCAGTCCCTGCTGGTCCCGACCTGCCCTGCCTGTCCCTACCGCTCAGGTAGACCGCCAGGATGGCGAGTGCCAGGCAGGTGAGCACTAGCAGCACCAGCAGCAGGAGGAACCCGCCACGGCCACACACGGCACTGCAGCCAGCCTGGGCACACAGCGATGGTGGCAAGACACCCAGCAGCTCGTCCCATGGCCGTGCCTCTTCAGCCAGATACGGGTGTGTCAAGCCTGCGGAGTAGGGGGGCCGTCAAGGGGGTGCCAGGCTGCCCCCTGCCCAGCACATCCTGCACCCCTCACCTTCACCGTGTAGCTCGCTGATGGACTCCACGCGGTGTAGCCGCACTTCAGGCACGAGGCTGGGGGCCAGCGGCCCTGTAGATTTCTGGCTCTGTGTTGCTGCCGCAGTGTCTGTAGGGGTGGTGGGGCTCGTTCAGCAGGCCAGTCTCCCCTTCTTTGCTCCCAGGTAGCCTCAGGTAGTAGGGGCTTTTGTAAAGGGTTCCCCTACAGCCCTCTGAGGCTTCCTGGACATTTAGGTTATTTCCAGTTCCCTTTGGAAATTCGCCCTGAGGACATCCATCATTGGGTATGAAGTTTTTCACAATTTCTCAATAGTCACTAGGGACAGTTCCAAGACACGGACTTGCTCAATCCAAGAGCAAGGTTAAAACTCACCAGATTGTCCTTGAGAAGTGTGTGTACAACCCTCAGTGGGGTACAATGTCGCCATCATGAGGTACCCCCACGGAGGAATGTTTTTGAGCAGGGAGCAGGGTCCTGGCCCACCTTGAGCTTACTGTGTAGCCCAAATTGGCCTTGAACTCCCTGTAATGGTGCCTCACCACGCTGGGATGAGAAACAGTTTATATTCACACATTTGTATATGTATTTGCCAGTCAGAGAAGTTTAAAAAAATTTTTTAGTGGTACTAGGGCTTTTTATTTTGTTTTTGGGGTTTTTTTTGAGACAGCATCACACTTCGTAGGCTGGTTTTGAACTCATGGTGATCCTCCTGCCTCAACTGCCCAAGTGCTGAGATTACAGGCATGTAACACCATGCCCAGCTGCCACTGGGAACTGAACCAGTGTGCTGAGGTACATCCCCAACACTTTCCACTTTTTTTTTTTTTCCCCCGGTACCAGGAATCGAATTCACGACCTTGCGCTTGCCAGGCGGGCGCTGTGCCGCTGAGCTAAATCCCCAGCCCCTACACGGTCCACTTTTGACACATGGTCTCAGTAAGTTGCTCAGGCTGGCCTTGAACTTGCGGTCCTCCTGCCCTAGGCTCCAGAGTACCTGGATTTGCAGATGTGCAGCATCATACTGTTAAAATAACCTTTCATGGTTGATTGGATTTGGTTTGGTCGCCTAGGGAGCTTGAACAATGTATATATGGCTTAATTACCCATTTGCTCCCTATTCAGTGTACTTTCCCTGTGGTTTTAATTATTCATTTCAAAGTTATTTTTGTTTTTTTGAAATGAGGGCCTCACTTAAGCTCCCCGGTCTGGTCTCAACCTCCTGGGCTCCAGTGATCTTCCCACCACAGCCTTAGGGGTACCATCAGTTTTTTTTTTCTTTTTGGGTTGGGTCTCACTATGCAGTTCAGGCTGGCCATGAGCTCACTTTGTAGCCCAGGCTGGTCTTGAACTCGCAGCGATCCTCCTGCCCCAGCCTCCCGAGTGCTGGGATTAGAGGCGTGCGCCACCATGCCTGGCGCTCCATCAAAATATTTTCTTTTTTTTTTTCAGACAGGGTCCCATTATGCAGTTTAGGCTGGTCTAAAACTATATAGCTCGGGGCTGAGGATTTAGCTCAGCGGCAAAAGCACCCGCCTGGCAAGTGCAAGGTCGTGAGTTCGGTTCCTGGTACCGGAGAAAAACCAAAAAAATAAAAAATAAAAATAAAATAAAACTATATAGCTCAGGTTGGCTTCAAACAGTAACCCTCCTGCCTCAGCCTCCTGAGTCCTGGGATGCTAGGCATACACCACATCTGATTGGTTTATAAATATTTAATTATATTTTTTTCTGGTGTTCTTCAACTTGATTTTTTAAAATCTTGGCCCAGGGCCTGGGGATTTAGCTCAGTGGCAAAGCGCCTGCCTGGCAAGCTCAAAGTTGTGAGTTCAATTCCTGGTACCAGAACAAAAGACAAAAGACACGAAAGAAAAGAAAGAAAGAAAGAAAGAAAGAAAGAAAGAAAGAAAGAAAGAAAGAAAAGAAAGAAAAGAAAGAAAAGAAAGAAAAGAAAGAAAAGAAAGAAAAGAAAGAAAAGAAAGAAAGAAAGAAAGAAAGAGAAAGAAAGAAAAAGTAAGTCTTGGCCCAGTAAGAGCTCCAGGTGCCCACGTGGACCTAGGTTACAGTGGGGAGGAAACCAGGGCATATTTCCTGACAGAAGCACACCCGTGGCACTCTCAGGACCGTAACTCGACCTTCATAAACTGTTTGAAGCTGTTGCCTTGGCATCCTCAAGAGCAGGTCAAATAAAAACAGATGCTTAAAAAAAAGCTGCTAGTCCTTAAGCTGTTTGGTAGGTTGAAGGTCATATCATATTAAATTTCCTCTTTCAAAAAGAACTCTCTCTACTCTATTGTGCTTTACTCAGGTTTGTTTTTTCTTTGTTTTGGTGCTGAGCTATATCCTCAGCCCTTTTTAAATTTAATTTAATTTTTTGGTACTGGGAATTGAACTCCTGACCTGATGCTTGCCAGGTAGGCGCTGTGCTGCAGAGCTATATCCCTGCCCACCCCCCTCTTTTTTATTTTTTATTATTTTGTTTATTTGTTTTTTTTTTTTTGGTTTTTCTCCGGTACTGGGAACCAAACTCACAACCTTGCGCTTGCCAGGCAGGCGCTTTTGCCGCTGAGCTAAATCCCCAGCCCCTATTTTTTATTTTTTTGAGACACATTCTTAGTTTCTTAGTTTCCCAGAGTGGGCTCCCAGAGAGAGGGCAGGACTACAGGTGTGTGCCACCAGGCCTAACTTGGAGCTCACTGTATACAGTGGAACAGGTACGTGGTTAGCCACCCTGCTCTTGACCAGCTGCGGCTGGTCAAGAGGACAGGACTCTGCCTATTTCTCAGTTCTCAGGCCAGGTGCCCCAACGCCCAACCCCATTCCTACTTTCCTCCCTGAGGGGAAGAGTCAAGGCCAGGTGGTGCATGCCTGTAATCTCAGCTGCTTGGGAGGGTTAAGCAGGAGATCACAAGTCTGAGTCCAGCCTGAGCACTTTATTGAGACCCTGTCTCAAACATGAAAAGGACTGGAGATACAGGTCAGCGCTCTTCCAGGTCAGTCCCCAGTACTGACAAGAGAAAGAACGAAATGGCCAAGCAGCTGTCCAAATGCCCATACCCTCTTGGTCACGGCCTGTAGCTGACCCACTCCCAAAGTGGGGTGCTTCCCCCAGTCCCTCCTGATGCCACAGCAGGGCAAACAGGCATAGCCTGAGGTGGAGCAGGGCTCCACGTATGCTAGGCTCTGCCTCCATGCACAGCGGTAGGTCCCTTTCTGGAGATGGGACGTGAGTATTGATGACTAGAAAAGACAGTCAAGTTGATGGCACAGAGACTGGGTCTCTGCGATTCACAAGGTCACAGGACTGGGGCCTTGCCCGCCCTCCTGCTCACCCTCTCCTACCTTCCCGGATCTCCTCAGGCATGGCAAGTGCAGTCGGGGCTGATGAGGGTGCCCAGGAGCAGGCGTGAACAAGGCCGCAGTGGCTCCTCTGGGAGCTGGGAAGGCCTGGCGACCTCCCAACCTGGGCTTAAAATAAGCCTGGGCTCAGCCCACTGGGCTATATTTAGAGGGGGCAGCTCTCAGCCCTGAGAAGGGGCAGAGTGACATGCACGGGTCAACCTAGACCAGAGCTGGTGACCCTTTTGGAGCCTGCAGTGATAACAACCAGCCCACGGCCGCACAGGTGTCGTAGGTTCGCCACCACCAGCCTGGACTATCTACCTGGCGACTTAGCTCAACCGAGAGCTCCACCAACACAGGGTCTGCTTCAGGGAAGCGCTCCACCCCTATACACACAGGCCGGGGATTTCGTCCAGAACAGCCACCTCACGCTTAGCCTGTAGCAGCAATACCTCATGTGGCAGCCAGACAGAGACCCTAGCCAGACACGGGGCACACACCTGTAATCCCAGGCACTGAGGAGGCTGAGCTAGGGGGATGGCAAGTTTGAGACCAACCTGGATAACCTGAGATCTTGTCTCAAAATTTAAAATAAATAAATATAAAAAATAAAGGGAGGGCTGGGGGAGTAGCTCATGGTGGAGCATGCACAAAGCCCTGGGTTTGCTCCTCAGTACCACAAAAAGAAAAAGAAGAGAAAAAAGCCCCTGTACATTTCTACTCAGGCACATCTGCGCCCTAGGCCCTCACCCAGAGTCCAGTTGTCTCCCAACAAAACTGGACAAGGACCCACTACTGCGTGACCCACTAGCACCAGGGACTTGGAGGAAGGGGCACAACTGGAGTCCAGTGCCATCAGGGCTCTGACAGCCCCACAAGTGGGTGTCCACGTGTGCACATGACGTACATGCTGGCCATGTCACACACACACTCATGCCGGATTGGAGGCTGGTGCTTCTACTATAGTACAGTAGTTTTTGTTTTGTGGTCCTAGGGACTGAACCCAGGGCCTTGGTACTGAACTATATCCCAGACCTTTTGGTTTTTTTTTTTTTTTTTTTTTTTTTTTTTATCCGGTACCGGGAACCGAACTCACGAACTTGCGCTTGCCAGGCAGGCGCTTTGCCGCTGAGCTAAATCCCCAGCCCCTATCCCAGACCTTTTTATTTTTTATCTTGAGATAAGGGTCTCACTAAGTCACTAAGTTGCCTGGGGTTGGCTCAAACTTGCCATCCTCCTGCCTCAGCCTCCCAAAGTGCTGAGATTAGAGGTGTGCATCATCGTTCCCAGTTTGGTACTTCTACTAAGTTTACAACCTTAGGTACTGGACCAACCTTTCTGGTCTCCATCTTCTCTGTAAAACACGAACAGTGAGTGGTTCCTCCCTGATAGTGCACTGAGGACAGACGTGTCTGAAGCTCTTGGGACCACTACTTCTGCCCCTCTCCTCTGAACAGAGCACAGGAGTCCCACAGGTCCAGTGAGGACGCAGAGCACTGCTCAGCCCTGGGGGAGGTGGTCCAGCTTCCCCGCCTCCCGGAGTGAGAGGCCTACTGTGCAATTTCCGAAGGGTGCCAGAGCGCTGCTGCAGGTTCTACCGCCCCCTGGTGCTGGATCACTGTATCAGGAGGTCAGCCCCTTTTGCTCCTCAAACCGGGCGACTTGGTTCCCCACTCCAGGGCTTTGCACTGGCTGTCCCCTCCTGGAGGGCTCCGCCCCTACCCTCAGATATTCCTGCGGTGCTCCTTGTCTTTCCCCTTACAGGTCACCAGTACTTAGCCTTTTTTGTTTTTTTAAAGACAAGATATGACCAGGCATGGTGGCGCGCGTCTGTAATCCCAGCAGTCTGGAGGCTGAGGCAGGAGGATCGTTGCGAGTTCAAGACCAGCCTG
>NW_004955532.1:2080412-2093499 GCF_000276665.1 Chinchilla lanigera | reverse complement strand
ACGCACGCCAGCTCAGCGGCCACGTGTGCCGCGCGGGTGCGGGGTCTGGCCGGCTGCACCTCACCTAGACCTGCGCGGGTGCCAGCCTCGGGCCTCCCGGGGCGGGCGGGCGGGACCTCTCCCGGAGGTGGGGGACAAGCGGGGCGGGCCGGGAGGGCACAGCGAGGCGGACCTGGGCGTAGGCAGCCTCCCCTGTGCGCTGGAAAGTCCACTCCACGCGCGCCTGCAGCGAGCGGGGCTCACACTCCAGGAAGGCGCTGCCGCCCTCCACGCCGAAGACCTTCCGCTCCAGCAGCGCCGGCCGGGGCGCGTCTTGGGAAAGGAGAACGCGGATTCAGCGGGGCGCGGAGGCGCGAGACCCCGCCAGGGAGGAGGACGCGGCAGATGGGGCGCTCACCCCTGGAGCAAAGCGTGCTGGGGTCGCCATTCCTTATGTCTTGCCGCCGGAACCGCCTGCGAGGACATGGGGACCTCGTGAGCCCTTCCCCCAGCCTCCGGGTGGGAAAAAGCCCTCCTTCCCCGGCGCCGCGCGCGAACTGACCCCACCCACCTCTTGGCGCTGGGCTGGAAGCGTGTACACTTGGCCCCATCCCAGGCGCAGTAGGGGTCCCGCGCCAAACAGCATTCTGCGCAGGCGCGGCCGTGCGCGGCACAGCGGTGCAAGGAGATCTGGGCCACTGAGCTCCGCGAGGCGACGTACAGCTGATGCTGCGGGGCAGGAAGGGCTCCCGGCTGACCAAGGGTGGCCCCTGCTGTGCCTCCCATCAGGCAGGGATCCCTTCCCCCATTTGACAGATGGAAACACTGAGGTCTTGCGCAAGTTACACAGTGCTTCTACTCAAAGCGAGGGCCGTGAACCACCAGGGGCAAGAGGGGCTGAGGTGGTTGGGGCGTCCCGATCACAAACTCAGACCCTCCCAGCGCCCGCCCTTTTGGTCACGTACCCTCTTGGAGGAGATCTGCATGCTGGTGACAGCGGCTGAGTGCTAGGAGAGAGCAAAGTGCTGAGATCAGAGCTTAGTGTGCAGGGAGCTGGGGCGGGCAGCTGGAGGGAGGCCTCACCTCAAACACGTGCAGCTCTTCCAGAAGCAGTCCCTCGGAACTCGGCTGGCTGCCCTTGGGGAGGGAGATCACCTTCAGCACCGTTCCCACGTCTGCGGGGAAGAGAAGGGGGCGTGGCCACTCGGTTCCCTGGCCGCAGGGCCCTGCGCGCTCAGCACGGTGGGTCGTGAAGGAGTGAAGAGCGTGGGTTGGAACAATCAGGGAAGCATCCAGAATGCGGGGCCACAGCCCAGGAGAAGGTGTGCAGAAAGCACTGGACAGGCAGCGAAACGAGCCAGAGTGGGGTCCTGGGTGCCACTGTGGGCGCTGACCTGTGCCGATGAAGAGGACGTCGTAGTGCCCGTCCGCAGCTGCTACGCGGTCGACCGCAATTTGAGTGAAGGTGTAGCCCGCACTCACTCGCACGAAGACAGGGCGCTCCCCGATGGGCAGGACCGGGTTGTACATGAGAGGATGGTTCCGGGCGAACTGGATGACGTCGTCGGGGAAGTCCTTGGTGGAGCTGAAGGTGCCAAAGGTCTTGCTGGGACACTAGAGAGGGCGCGGACGAAGGCAAGCCGGGATATAGGCAAGGGCAACGCGCAGTGTCGTCTGGGGACGTGGAATGAGGCCGGGGACAGAATGCTGCTCTGGAGATTTAGCCGTGCCTGGGGAGGCCCGGGCTGAGCCTCAGGCTAAGCACGGGAGCAAACCTCAGCTTTCTCGTGGTGACCCCTGTCGGAAGATGGTGACCCTCCCCTCCACGACAGAAGAATTTACCAAGAAGACCCCAGGCCAGCCTCCGTGCCTTTGAGGCTTTCAGGTGAGCTGTGGCAGGAGTCCCTCGGCTACATACCATGCCAGGCCGGGGGTAGGGCACACGGCCCTGGTAGGCCACCCACTGGTGTGTGGGCCCCTCCTTGTGTGCAAAGGGTCCCAGGAAGGCCCGGCGCACATCGTTCATGCCGTACACGCACACGGCAGAGCCCTGGAAGATGCCGCTGCGGTAACGACAAGAGCAGAGTGAGGCCGCAGAGAGCTCGGCTGAGCCGACCCAGGCTGCCCTCCCTCCTGCCCCTCACCTGGACGTGGAAAAGACGGCGTAGAGCAGCGGGTTCCGGGCGTCCCGCGTGGGCAGCAGGAACACGTCCTCTGCAGGGAAAGGCCCGGGCTGGGGGGAGCCGCAGCTCCTCCGGCCCCGGGGTGCCCCCGGGGTCTGTGCCCCCGCCCCCGCCTCCATCCCACCTTCCACCCAGGCACTCACGGAGCTGGTCGAAGTGAGTGTCGCCCTCCGCGCCAGGCACCGCGCATACCAGCCGTGCCTTCAGGAACGTTGTCCACTTGTTGACCAAGCTGCGCTGGCCACCCATGTCATTCTGCCGAGAGCACCCAGGGTGTGAGAGCAGGGTCCCATCGGGCAGAGGGCGGGACAAGGTGGCCAGGGAGTGGGCGGCCCAGTGAGTCCTCACCCGGCAGATCTGGCCAACCCGGGACACAGTGAGGCGCCCCAGCACGGGCGCCGCCTCCACCGCCAGCTCGTGGAAGAAGAAGTAGATTTTGTCGTCGTCCGGATTCTCACTCTCCGGGATCCAAAAGACCTTGACAAACTTGGGTTCTGGCCACAACAGGAGGTAGGACCGGTGGTTCGCGGCCTGTGCCCTCAGACCGGACCCACTGACAGCCTCCCCTCCCCGTGAGGCCTGCGGCTGCGCTAGGCAGTGTCGGACTGCTCAGGACCTGTTCCAGAGGATCAGAGCCTGAGAAGCAAGAAGCAGCCACGAGGGGGCAGCAGAGACCGAGGCTACCTGAGGCAGCAGGCCGGGAAGCCTGGCAGCCTCCAGTGCTGCCCTTCGCAGTTCCGCAGGCCGAGGCCTGGGAAGAAGAGAAGGCAGCATCTAGTTTCACCTTCACTCATAAATCTCCCCCTCCGCTCACACATTCCTGCGTCAAGTCCTCCTTGTGGGTGCCATGCATTAGTTCCAGAGGACAACTAGTTTTTGTCCTCTGAAATCCTCTTCTTGTTTTTTTTTTACAACTAGTTTTTGTCCTCTGAAATCCTCTTCTTGTTTTTTTTTTTGTGGGGTTTTTGGTGGGTTTTTTTTGCCTTTCTGAGACAGGGTCTCACCATGCAGTTCAGGCTGGCCCTGAGCTCAGTTGGTAGCCCAGGCTGGCCTGGAACTCGTAAGGAACCTCCTGCCTCAGCCTCCTGAGTGCTGCTGGGATTACAGGCGTGCGCCACCACAGCTGGCTTGAAATCCTCTTCTCTCAACTCTGTCGGCTGGCTGGTCTGTGCTTGGGGAGCTAACTCACACCTCTCAGCAAGGTGGCGTCCTTCCCCCAACCCCACGCCTTCCCTTCCCCTCTACTCTCTCATGAGCCCCATGGTCACTGGAATCTGTGTACTCAAAGACAGTATGGGCCGTACTTGCCTCGCCTGTCCCGTGACCCCAGTACCTGGCACGGGGCCTGACTACGGTAGCTACTTGGTGAGACCTCACCGTGACCACTGCACATTTACTTTACCCTTGCTTGGCACCTGCCCTGTGGGGTGAGGATGGCAGCCCCCTCCCACTGGCTCACCAGCCTCTCACCGTTGAGCCAGCGGGAATCGTGTGGCTCTGTTCGGAGACTCGGTCGTTGGCCCAGGCTGCGAAAGATGGTAAAGTCCCGGCCCATGAGGTCCGCCGCCACCCCTGAGTACAGCTCCTCCCCTGCAGATAGGGCAAAGGCTGCTCAGTCAAGGTGGGGCTCCCGGTGTGAGGGCCTGTGGAGCTCTGGGGGCGGTCTCTGGGAGTCAGTGAGCTATGGGGACCCCTGGTGCTCTGGGCCATTGGGATTGAGGTTCTAGAACCTCTCAGGGGTCGCAGTTTTGTGAGGTACTGGCTTGTGGACTCACCCACCAGCACGGAGGCCGCCCGATGCCTGGGGTCGTAAGGGCTCTTCCCCTTGCCGTCCTCAGCCCTTCTCGGTTCCATCCGGAGTATGGGTTCCTAAGAGACCAGAGTCACTGCAGCGTCCCCGCTTCCACCCTCCCGCCCAGCTCCTCGGCCCAATCTGGCCTTACCTCCAGCCGGTGGCCCACGTCCAGGAACGCGCAGACAGGGTGGAAGGCCCCCGTGCCGCAGGCCAGCACATGTGTGTGGTTGTAGGGGTGGAGCAGCTTCACAAAGTTCATGCACTCCGTCTAGCGAACAGGTCGCGTTGGGGCAGTGAGGCTTCCTCCGGGAGGGGGCCCGAGGGTCCCTGTCCACCATACCGTCCTCGCCTCTGTCTCTTTTCTGAAGCCACTCAGGCAAGGACCACATGGTCTGCTGGAACCCGAGTGCCCTCGCTGACAGCCCGACCCACCCACCCCCCTCACAGGGTGAGCACCTGGAGAAACACAGACCACGCAGCCCCCTGACTCGCAGGCCTTCCTGTACATGTCTGGGATTCAGCAGCAGATGCCAAAGTGCTCCGTGCAGAGCCCAGAGGAACCATGACAGATCAAAGGGGTGCGCAGGAGAGCACCTGTCTTGCGCGCTGCTCAGGGAGTAGCCCCCTGACTCGCAGGCCCCCAGAAGAACCCCGTGAGCCTGTGCCCTGACACCACCTCCGGGCCTCGGCCACCTCGACCTCCCCGCCCTCCTCCCAGCCACACAGGCAGGCCTCTGTCTGAGCTCTGCCCTGTGTCTGGGGCGCCTCCCTCGCCGGGGGGCTGGCACTCACCCCAATGTCCTTGCCTGCCCAGTTGCACTCTTCCCGCCACTCCACAGGGGCCGGCCAGGACAGCTGGGGGGCAGCGGAGAGCACAGATGGTGCACTTGGGACAGGCCCTGCCCCGCAGGTCCCTCCACTGGGGAGCCCATCCCTCTGGGGCTCTCAGGGCAGCTTGGAATGGGGTCCTAGGGCTCTTTCGTCAGGTAGCACTGCGGTTAGGGGTCCCTGGCACCTTCTTGGCCTGTTTGCTGATGTTGTCCAGGCTCAGGGAAGCCACATGGTTCTCAGCGCCCACGAACAGCCGTCCACGCTCCTCGTCCACCAGCAAGGCCTCGTAGCAACAGGTCCGCTCCAGCCTGAAGGTCCGGAGGCCGTGCCAGGCCTGGAGCTCTGCAGGCAGGGAACCACCGAGGCCTTGCCCGCCGTGGCCAGAGCCTCCCCAGGGCCTGGCCATCTCTCTACAGACCAAGGTCGGACGTGTGAACTGGCCCCCACACGTGGGGGTGTTGCGTGAGCTCGCGCAGAGGGAGGCAGGCCACCCAGGCGCGTGTGGGGAGCTGCAGGGTGGGTGGTGCAGCCCCCAGGAAGAGGGAAGTAGGCTGAGGAATGCGTGTTCCGACAAGCAGTATCTCTGGGCGGGCGCACTGGGAGGTCAGGCTTGTGGACACCAGGGTTCAGGTAGGGACAGCCCTCCCGAGGCTGCAAGTTCCTGCCCAGTCAGCCTGCCACCAACTAGCGCTCAACGAAACTGCCCACCCTAAGCGCTGCTGAGTAACCCCTCTGTGCAGGGGTGTGAGAAGGGTGCTCTCGGGGCCCCCAAGCTTTGACTTTCCTCTTGCCCTCGGCCTTCTTGGCGGAAGAGGAGGGGACAGAGGCAAGGTCTGTTGCTATGGGAACAGGAGGGGGCTTGCTGGGAAAGCATGTGGAGAATGTGGGCAGCCAGTTTAGGGGCTGAAGCCAGGACAGCCCCCCAACTCCGCAGGGGTCGGTGACAGGCACACACATAGGACAGCAACAAAGTCAGAGTCCCTGCACCCCGGGCCCCTCCCTTTCCTGCTCCTCGCGAGCCGGGCCCTCCTGCGTGCCAGGTGCACCTACCTTGAAAGGAGAGTCGAAGGCGTGGGGGGCTGGGGGCAGCACGCCCCAGCCCGGCTGCCCAGAGCAGGGCCAGGCCTGGGATCATGGCGGCGGCCTCAGCGCGCCCCATGCCGGCAGCTCGGGCGCTCGGGACTCAGCGGGTGTGTGTGGAGGAGCCTTGAGCCTCCCTGGACTCTGCCCCAGGATCCGGTAGAGAAGGAGTCGGCAGCAGAGAGGGCAGCGAGGGCGGAGGCTGGGGGGAGTCCCCAGGGATCAGATTACAGCCCCTGGGGAAAGAGGCTGGGGGGTCGCATTCCACTTCCGAGCCCTCCCCTCAGAGGGTGCCCCCCCCCCCCCACAATCACAGACACACCCACACTGGGCACACCCTCAGGTCACCCTGCACTGGCAGGCGCCCGCCCCACCACGTCACCCTCCCGTCACCTCCCCTCCGTGCACACTCACAGACAGTAATCACAAACACTGTGCCCACTTCATGCCCGCCTGGGGCTGGGGCTGGGATTCGGAGACCTGGACCAGGGCCCCACTCGGGTGTAGGCAGGATGCCCGTGAGGAGCGGGACTCTCGAGCCATCTCAGGGGGCGCCAAGTGCAAGAGTCAAGCAAGCCCACGGAGAGCGGGTGCCACAGGAGGGGTCAGGGCCGTGGACCTGCAGAGGCACTCTTGGGCGTGGCACCAAGGCTGTGGGTGCTGTGAGTGTGACCGTTTCTGAGGGTCGCTTTGCAGATGTGTGCACGTGTACAGTGTGTGTGTGGGTACGGCTGTGTACCTGTGTGTCCAAACATGGTGCGTTGTATTGGGCCTGTGTAGAGATGAGCTGTGTTTGCAAGTGTGTGTGTGTACAAGTGTGGTGCTGTGTGCACATGTGCATATGCGTGCACATGTCACACATTTGTGCACGTGCAAGTGCATATATGTGCAGACAATTTGTGTATCTCAGAGGGTGCTCAAGGGAGCAAATGCGGGCCGGGATGTAGCTCAGTGGTACAGTACCTGCCCAGCAAGCGTGAAGTCATGAGTTCGATTCCCGGTACCAAAAAAAAGGGAGCCAATGCATCACTTCCTAAGACCCCGAGGTGCTGTCTAGAGACCCAGGGCCCCCGGGGCTGGGCTGGGCGACTGCCTCAGCTCCTGACCTGGCCCTGCTCCCCGCAAGCCCAGCTGTGTACTTGACTGCCCCCTCTCTGCTCCACCAAGGGTTAGGTATTGGTCACAGGGATGCCGTGAGCTCGGGTTTTACACCCAGAGGGATGGGGGCAGGGTGAGGCAGCCACTCTCCCCCACAGGCTCCTGGTGGGGATACTGTCCCCAAACAGCGCCTCCACGCTCCTAAGCCTCCCCTGCCCCCTCAGTGGCTTCCCTGGGGCCCTCAGGTTGGGTCAGGATCCGGCTGCCCCGCCCACCGCCCTTCCAGATGCTGGCTGGGCAGGTGCCTGCTCAGGAGCCTGGGGGTGGGGTGAGTTCCAGGGTGAGGTCCTGGGGTGAGATCAAGCAAGGGAAGCGGCTGCTGGGGCAGATGTCACCTCCACCACCATCTCCGCCCAGCTCCCCAGTTCCTGGGCCTCTCCCAGGCCAGGACCCCTCCTCCCTTCTTCCATGGGCTGACACTTGCCAATCACGGCTCCGCACTTCTCGGGCGTCGAGGTCTGCAGAGCTGCCACCCGGCAGCCTTCTCACACTCCACCGAGAACTCAGCAGAGGCGCCTCCCCTCCCCGGGCCCTCCTGCCCTGGGGAAGGAGAGAAGGGGGCCCGCAGGACACCCTCTGATGGCTCCTTTAAGGAGCAGCCCCCGCCCCCACCAGGCCGGCCGCCGCCCCATGACGCCGTAAAGTTTGCTGGGCGGCAGGAGAGATCGGGTGACTGGGCAGGCAGCCGGGTGCTGGAGAAGGCAGCCAGGGTGGAATGGGTACAAGGAAAGGGCGGGTAGGGATGACACTGCCCAGCTGGGCCTGAGGGTAGGGGGGCTCCACGACCAGGCACTCAGGGTCACCCGGTGCCAGTCAAAGCAAAGGAGGAAGCACAAAAGGGACCACCCCCAACCTCAGCTCCAGCAGCCCCCTCAGCGGGCAGAGGCTCCAGGGCTCTAGTTCCCTACCTGTGCCCCACAGCTGGGGTGTCAGCGGAGAGTAATGGAGTTTAGCTGCTGCCTCAGTTCCCAGGGGCCACTGGGTGGGAGTGCTGGACGTCCGATGGACCCCCAGGACTGGCCCAGTCCTCCCTCACCAGTTGGACCATTTAGTGCTTCAGCTGCCTGGCCCACAGTCCTGTGATGACAGCCCAGCGGGAGGCAGGGGAGGGTGGACAGAGGCAGGCGCAGGTCCACGGCAAATCTCAGTTCAGCACTGTGGGGCGTGGATCCATCCCTGTATCCACAACTTGACCGGTACTCCTGCACCCCAGCCAGGAGGTGGGCACAGACCGTGCGAGCTCCCTGAATCAACCCCTCTTCCTAGGACAGACCCAGAGCCAGGTGCCTGAGGAAGGGTTTGGGGCAGGGCCTGGGGTCTCGTCCTCAGACGGCCCTGTGGACACACCCTCTTTGGACTGCAAGGGTCCCTCCTTGGAGAGGCCCTTGTTGCCAGTAGTCTAGGTGAAGGCACTGGAGCCTGAGGGCGGGCTGTGACCCCTCAGTCTCCCCAAAGGCACTCTCCTGCCGCCTCTCTGAGGCTGGGCAGCAGTTCCTCAGGGAGGACTGTCGGTGAGGTTGTGTGGGCACTTCCTGTGTGCACAGGTTTGTCTTTTTTTTCTTTTGTGCCAGGAATTGAACTCAGGACCTCGCGCTTGCTAGGCAGGCGCCGGTGTGCAGTTCTGTTGCCTATCCCCTGGGTGCTAGGGGAGACTCTTCTCCAAGTCCCTTCTTCCTACATTCCTGGGGACTGGCCTGACCGGCGGGAAGGTGGCAGTGGGGGCCAGCAAGAGGGGCAGGGGTGACGAGGAGGGGTGGGGTATGCATCCCTACACGAGCTCTTGGGCTTCCAGGATGCATCTTTGCCTACTCCTGGGCAACGCGGCCTGTCCCTTTGGGCCTGGGCAGCCTCTCCTTGCCCCATGCAAACAAACAAAATTCTTGGGCTGTTTTTCCACCGCAGCAGCCTTGGCTGCACAGCAAGTGTCTTTGAGGGCCCTGCCCACCCTCTGTGCGCCCTGTGCCCCGCTTCCCTCAGCTCTCCAGACCCAGGGTCCCAGGCTCTGCTGTGTTCCCCTTTCCTCCCAAACCCTTCGTTCACACTGGGAAGGTGGACCAGGATCTCTATCACCTTTCCCACAGCCTGGGACTCAATCCCCAGGCCTGGGTGCTACCTTCCCTCCTCCCTTGAACAAATAGGAGGTCCCAGGGGTGGGAGCTCCAGTTGTCTTTGCCCCCACGAGGCCTCCTTTCTGCCCCTTAGTCCCAGGTCCAGTGTGCCAGGCCGTGGAGCAGGACTCAGTGAATTTCCTGAAGCTTCCAAGGACTCTAGAGTCAGACAGCCTGGTAGACTCAGAAAACCAGGAGAGGCAGCTGGAGTCCCTAGCCTGCCTGTACCCCTGCCCTTTGGGCCACCCAGCCTCTTGGGCCCCAATTTTCACTGGCACATCCTTGGCACAGGCCTGCCTGGGTTCTGGCTCTGTTTGCCCATTGGTGGCACATCCCGCCAAGACTTTGGGTTTTCCCTCTGGAAATAACTGCACTGTGGTGCCAAGGCCCAGCACCTGCCTCCCCCCAGCCCCCAGCAGCGGGGCCACCGCTCTGCACCCTGTGGGACTCTGGGTGGCGTGGCTAGCGTAGGTCACACACCTGAAGAAGGCTGTAGAAATCCTGCCACTGGCCAGCTGAGCTGGCTGGGATCGGGCCTCACTGTTCACACCTGCTTTAGTAATCAGGGCTAGCGGCTCCTCCTCACAACCTTTCACAGCTGGCCACATGGACACTGGGTGGTACAACCCTGGGGACTTGGGCAGGGTGGGGAAGGCGGCTATGGAGGGCTCCAGCGTCACCTGGCCTACCTTCCCTGACGTCCTAATTCGTACCTGCCCTACTGTGACTCCTGGGAAAGGGTCAGCCAGAGCATTTCCCCCACCCACCCCCAGCCTGGTTCTAGCACTCCCAGGGTACCCTGGCCCACCTGCTTTGAAAGGTCAGCTCCTCCCCTCCTTGCCCGCATCCCTTGCTTTCGGAGGGCCTTGTCAGAGCAGGGGTGCAGGGGCTCGGGGAGGGGCTACCGAGAGCCCTGGCCTCTGGCAGTGGCCCTGCCCCCACCCGCTCCGCCCCTGCCCTCCCTCCGCCTCCTGCACATTCCTCCCAGACTGAGGTCAGCCCCTCTGGGATGGGGGAGCCCCCCCCACACCAGCCACATCACAGCTCTTCACTCACTCCTGTTTTCTTCATTGCCCAGCCGGGTGGGGTGAAGAGAAGGGGCAGGGGTGGGGCCTCCCTCTTCTCTCCAGAGCCTGGGTAGGGAGGTAGAGGGGCCGAGCAGGGACTGCTGCACAAGGGGCCGCGGTGGTACTGGTGCTAATGAGAGACGTTAACATAAACGCTACACTCCCTGAGGGGGTTAGCGGCCTCGCAGGACAGCGGCCGGCTGGAGCCTGTGAAGCTCCTTAGAGGCGCGCCGGGGCTGCACTGCGGCTGCCTAGGGACTGGCCGCCTTGGTGCTGCAGGTGAGGCCCGGCTGAGTCTGACACCTGCGGCTAGGCACCAGCACGGCCCTCACTGGACACAGAACCAAACCTCTCAGAGCACGCCTGAGCCCCCAGGGCCAAGCAGGTCTGGCGCAGGCACCGCAGGTGCTTTATCACCACCTCAGCGCTGGCTTCTCGGGCCAGCCCGGCCAACGCGCCTACTGCCTCCAGGGAAAGTTGCGGCTGCCCTGCCGCCCGGCCCTCCCTTTCTCTGGTCAGCGCCTCTCCTCCCCCATCTCTCTTCCCTTCCCCCGAGCACAACTACTTCTTCAACCTGGCCTGACCTTCTGACCCGGGCCCAGGGCTCCACCGGAGCATCTCCCTCCCTGGAGACGGCAGACGTCACTGCACGTCATCAACCCACTGGCAGTGCCCGAGCCCACTCCTCCTCAGGAGCCCTGGCTGGCTGACAGATCTTGTCCTGCTGAAGGTACTCTTCACCCTACCCCAGGCTACGTCCCGCGGGTCATCCTACCACTCCTCTCCCTTTGCGCCCTCTCTGTAGGCACTGCTCCCCTCTCTCCTGCCTCAGGTGGTAGGAGCTGGTGGGGGTGCAGGGTCCCATCCTGTCACTCACAGCGCCCTCCCCAGCTCAGCGCCAGGGGCTCCACAGAGCTCATGGGCTGCCTCCTTCGGGGCAGGCATCTGCTCTACAGGTGCCGAGACTTGACTTAGGCCGCGCTCTCCATCCCAAAGGTCCTTCCCCTAAACATCACCTGCTGGACTCTCCCTCCCATTCACTGCCAACCTCAGCGATCACCTTTCCTCTGTGAAGCCCCAGGCCCCAGTGCCAGATCCAAGCCTCAGGTTCCCCATCGCAGGGGGAGCAGCAGAAGCTGGCGTTCTTGGGGACCCCAGAACCCAGTGGAGGACAGGCACAGGGAGGCAGGCAGGAGAATCCCTGCAGAAAGCCCGTCCACTTCCCTGGGGCATGGGGTCTCAGGGGGCGTCTGATGGGGAAGGCACACCGCAGGTGCCCCCTTGGCCCTGCCCCAGGTGCCCAGAACTCAACTCCCCACTCCTGATGAAGTCAGAAAACAGCATCCGTGGCAGAAGATGCCAAAGTATGACTTTTCTCCCTACCAAGGTAACTTGGAATTCTGCATGTCCGGCAAGGAAAGAAACAGGCAAGGATGTCACCTTGCCCCTTCCTAATTCCGAGGGCACTTGGAGCCGGCTGGCCGTGCCACTGTCCAGGCAAGGAGGAGAACCCATGGCCTTCGCTTCTGTCCCCCTTGGCCCCTGGTGCCCACCCCGGTGTGCCTGAGAGCAGCAGCTGGCAGGCACACACACGCTTGCACACCGCCGCACCCCCCCAGCTGGCCGGCAGCCATTGCCCTGGGAGCCTGGTGCGCTGGTGCTGCCTCTTACTCTGAGAGGCTCAGAGGGTTGGGGGATACAAGTCCCGTGGCAGTGATAAGGGCCCTAGGGTTCCCTTAGGGCAACAGACACAGGACTTGGGGTCAGTGTTTTGGGATGGGTTGCGCCAGAATTCAGCCAAAAGATGCTGTAGTCCTGTCCTTGCCCTTCCCTTACTTCCAGGGTTACTGGACCTGGATGACCGTGCCACTGACCAGGCGGTTGCAGTCAGGGCTCTACGCTCCATCCTGTGGCTGGCTGGGGACTCTGGGTCTGAGGGTGTGCATGGAACAACTCTGAGACTAAGGGGAGTAGATTTTCTTGACATACGAAGCTATGAGTTTGCCCTGGAACGGGAAGAGGGTTCCTCTATCCTGTGGCAGCTCCTGCAGGACCAGAGGTCCCAGCTCAAACCCCGAGGAGGGCCCCTTCCCCATTCTGCACCCGGCCTCTGGGCCTCCACCCACCTGCTGGGCCTGGGGAACTGGGGGAGGGGCCGCCTGCCTACCTCCTTCCCGCGCAGGATATCCTAACCCTCTCCCTCCTTGGGCCTCGGACGCTTAGAGCTTGAGTCTCTCTCTTCCCAGCTGTCCCCCATCCCCCAAATGGGTTAAAAATACCAAGGCTGAAAAAAAAATACCCAGGCTGCCACCACATCAGTAGCTCAAGCAAGGGTTTCAAGCTGGCCAGGCCCTTTTGCAGGCGGCTGTACCTCGTGGCAGTCTCCGCAGGCTGGCGAGGCCCACCCATGCTGAGCACGGGGCCCTGGGTCTCCCCGGCCCGGCTCTGCGGGTGCTTACTACGTCCCCGGCCACACAGCTGCAGCTGCCCCCGCCGGGACAGGAAGACAGGCTTGGGCGGGAGCGGCCCGGGCACAGGACAGGGTCCTCCGCTGGCTCTCCTCGCCCAGCTGCCCCCAGGGAAGGAGGGAGGGCTGAGCACGGCCGGACAGCTCTCGGCAGTGGGGGATGCCCCCTCGTGGAGTCCATCCAACCGGGGTGCAGGGTACCTGGCGCCCCTCTTGCCCGCCGCCCCCCGTGGCAGGGAATTTCCCAGCTGCCAGAGACAAGGCTGACTTGAGAAGCCGCCCCCGCCCCTGCGGGACAATGGGGCCTTATGCCCTGGAAACCGGAGCTGGGGTAGGAGGGCGGAGGGCAGGTGGGGCCTCGCTGCGCGCGCCCCGCGAAGCGCCGCTGCCCGGACCCCGCCCGAGCCCACCGCCACGCC
>NW_004955532.1:2059037-2079957 GCF_000276665.1 Chinchilla lanigera | reverse complement strand
CGGGGTCGCGGAGCCCGAGCTGCGGCGCCCCCTGGCGGCCGGACCCGGAGGCGCCGGTGTCAGGGTCCCGCCCTGCCAGCTCAGCCCGCGGCTGCCTCCGCGGTCCGCGGAATAGTTCAGGGTCTCGGCCGTCACGCGGGGCCACCCACGCGCCTCCAGCATTGCCACTTCTCTCCATACTCGGAGGCTCAGGCCATGCACGACACTGCCAACTGGCCATCCCCACCCTTCAGGTTTGGTGGGGGAGGGCGATTGCGGGGCAGAGATGGTAAGGGGCAGCCACCTGACACTTCACTTTCTAGGACTTTGGGTCTACGAAGTCAAAGTCACCTCCTGCACAAGAGGCTGGCTGGACACCCCATCTTTTAGAAGAACCTGGGAAGAGTCAGCTCAAAGCCCTGATGGTACATGACTGTAATTTCAGCACTCAGAGGCTGAGGCAGGAGGATCTCAACTTTGAGACTAGCCTGGACTTCTTAAGTGACTTAGTGAGATCCTGTTTCAAAATCAAAATAAAAAAGGGCTGGGGTGGTAGCTCTGTGGAAAGTGCCTGGGTTCAACATCCAGTACATAAACACAAAAGAAAAAGAGCTGAGTCTGCCCACTTACTCTGCCAGTCCTGAAGGCTGCCCCAGACCCACAGGCACAGAATCAAGAGAGGGGGGGACACAGGCCCAGCACGTCTGCTGACCAGTCCGAGCAGGAAAACGGTTCAGGGCATTGGGCCTGTAAAGCTGACCACCCAGGGCTCTGCCCCAGCTGAGGACCGAGGTCGGGAGCCCAGCACATCTCAACTCTGACCTCTGTCCCAAGGAGAGAATACCCAGCAGTTCCTGGTATTTTTTTCTTTCTACATTTTATTATTTCAAACCATGTGAACAATTCCATAAAACATGTGAAAAAAGCAAGGAAGTGTTCAACGCTGAAGGACCCAGGCCTGGGGCAAGGGCGCGAGGGGCCTGGCCCCTTGGCAGGCAGCAGCGGTTCCTAGGTTAGCGCTAAGGAGCTACATTTGGGTTAATGGAGCCTGGGCCCAGGGCCGCCGGCGGGCCCTCAGTGACGTTGGCAGTTGTCTGGAACAGCCCTTGGAACCCATTTCTGCAGAGGGCAGGGCAAGGGCGCCACCACACGGGGCAGCCAGCAGAGGACAGGTGTAAACACGCGGACACACTCAAGGCACAGTCACTGGAATGGGGTCGGGTGGGTGCTGGTCAGGATCTGACAGTTTTAAATAGGTTTTCTCTAAAAAGTTTTCTAAGTTCGCAGTTTTTTTTTTCCTTTACTTTCATTTTTTAAAAAAGCTATGAGAATGAGCGGGTGGACTTGTGGTCTCCAGGAATGGTGGCGTCTTACACTTCTTGTGCTTTTTCCTTTGGGGCCTCTGAGCGGTAGTGGGGGCGGGGCGGGCAGGAGGCTCCCTGTAAACATTTGGACTTGGGCTGGGTCAGGGCTGGTGCTGGGCGCAGCCGGGGGTCTGGGCTGGAGAAGTGGGTGCCCCTCCGGGCACAGGCCTTGGAGGCTCGGCATGTGCTCCCTCCCCCACGGAATAAGACAACGATCAAAAAACTAGAACAGATGCCCGGGAGGAGGCACCACGGCCACTCCTGGCACCTCTGACAGAGGCGGGCTTCAAACAGAGGCCTGCGGCCACCCCTCCCCTGAGTCTGAAGCTGAGGGAAGGGACAGGAGCACTGAGAGCAGAGAGGACAGAGGGGAGAAGCGGCTGGGAGACAGGCAGGGAGCGTGGTCTTCTCGGCCCCCATCTTCCTCAGGGGCTGGGGGCGCAGTCAGCGGTGGCCCTGGAGAGGGAGAACAAACACGGCATGGACGGCGGCCAGGATGCGCCGCCTCATCCTGCCTCCTGCGCAGGCTACGACCCTCCTCCCACCCACTCACTACCAGGGCACAGTCCGCCCGGAGCCAGGTCCTGCTGCTCGGTTACGGGGGGCGGGGTGGTGAACGCATTGGCAGTCACTGAACTTCCACCAGAGCCAGGGGGGCCAGTGTGGGCCCGGCCCCTCAGACAGGTCCGAGGGAAGCAAAGGCGGCCAGGAGAAAACGTGAAGCTGGTCACAGGGGGCAGCAGGCGCTGTGCCCCTCTGCATGCAGCTTCCATCAGACAAGCAGCCTGGTGTGCGAGGCGTTTTCTCCAAGGGGCCCCGGGGCAGGCTTCTGGTTCTGTCTGGGCTGGGCTGGGCCTCCCTGTGCTGCCTCCTCAGTGCCCTGCACCCACCCGGCCAGCCTCCTGAGCGCCGTCTCTGCTCCCTCATCGCCCTCTGGTTCCCACTGCCCCTCCCTGCCGTTCCAGGTTCACCACCCCTGCCTGGGCTCTCCCTGCCCTAGCCTTACCTCTTCTCTGGGTTCAAGGGACCCAGTGCTCTCCCCCAGCTCCTGGCCACACCCCTCTCCAGCTCACCGTCCTGCCAGGCCCGCTGCCCTCAGAAGAGGCCGCAGTCCTTCAGGTTGTTTTTGATGATGACGTCGGTGACGGCGTCGAACACGAACTGCACGTTCTTGGTGTCGGTGGCGCACGTGAAGTGCGTGTAGATCTCCTTGGTGTCTTTGCGTTTGTTCAGGTCCTCAAACTTACTCTGGATGTAGCTGGCCGCCTCATCGTACTTGTTGGCTCCTGAGGGAGACAGGGGTGAAGACTGAGCCGTGTACATGGCAGGCAGGCTCTGCCCAACACGCACAGCAAGAGCCCGGGCGTGTGGGCAGACAAGCATGCAACGTGTGCATGCGTGCTCAGGATGACAATGTGACTCTAGCACTGCAAAAACAAGAAGAGTTAGGAGCCAGGCATGGTGGCACACATCTGTCATCCCAGCACTTGGAGAGGCTGAGGCAGGAGGATCACTGAAAGTTTAGGGCCAGGCTGGACTACACAGTTAATTAAAGGGCAGCCTGAATTACATAGTGAGACCCTGTCTCAAGGAACCAAAAAAACTCAAAGAGGTGGGGAGAGCCAGTGGGTGCAGACTTAGCAAGCCCGAGTTAGTGTCCCACAGTGGTTAGCATTCTGTCCAGAGGGGGGCGCCCACAGGCTACCTGGTTCCACCGGCTCCTCTTGGGACGGAAACACAACACCGTACCTGTGTACTCCGGGAAGCAGATGGTCAGCGGGCTGTGTGTGATCTTCTCCTCAAACAGGTCCTTCTTATTGAGGAAGAGGATGATGGACGTGTCCGTGAACCACTTGTTGTTACAGATGCTGTCGAACAGCTTCATGCTCTCATGCATGCGGTTCTGGGGGCGGGACAGAGCTCAGCGTCGGCCCCATGTGCCAGCCCTCCCCAGCACCCTCCGTGTCCTCTGGCCTCTCACCATCTCCTCATCCTCAGCTAGCACCAAGTCGTAAGCGCTCAAGGCTACACAGAAGATGATAGCTGTGACGCCCTCAAAGCAGTGAATCCACTTCTTCCGCTCAGACCGCTGACCGCCCACGTCAAACATCCTGTAGACGCACACAGGGTCCCCTTAGCGTCAGGGAAGGGAGCCCCAGGGGAGGCCGCTGGCTGCAAACAGCTCTGCCCACACTGGCACAGCTGGCTTCCCCGGAACCACCCAGACCTGACCACTTCACCCTGGTTCTGGGCCAGGGCCTGTCTGTTCGGTGTGGCCAGGGGAGGGCAGGGTCAGCAGAGGCCACGGGCAACTGGCAGGAGGTGACCATTGGTTTACCTGGGGGTGAGGACACGCTTTCCTAACACAGCCTGCAAAACCTCAGAGTGGGACTGCAGGCCACGGGCCAGCCTCTCTCTGCTATCCCAAGGCTGGCAGGCGCTGGCCCTCCCCCCGCCGGCCTGCACACTTGCTCACTTGAAGTGCAGGTCCTTGAAGGTGAAGTGTGTTTCCACGATGCCTGTGGTCTTCACACGGGTCCGCAGCACGTCCTGCTGTGTGGGGATGTAGTCACTCTGCGCAATCCGCTCCAGGTCATTCAGGTAGCTGCAGACAGAAGGTGTGGGGGGGAGCTGGGCGGGGCCTGCTCACCCAGACTCTGGGCAGCAGACATTGGCCCCTTCTTCCATCTCCTACTTCTGAGGCAAAGCTCCTACTGCTGTTACTCCCTCCACCCCCAGGGCGGGGGACTGAACCCAGGGCTATGCTAAGTAAGAGCTCTAACACTGAGCTACACTCCTAGTCCTTTTCACTTTATTTATTTACTTTTTAAAAGTTTTTTTCCGGTACCGGGAATCGAACTCACAACCTTGTACTTGCCAGGCAGGCGTTGTGCTGCTGAGATAAATCCCCAGCCCCTAGTCCTTTTCACTTTGAGACAGGCTCTGAATTACCTAGGCTAACCTTGAACTAGCAGTCTACCTGCCTCAGCCTCCTGAGTAGCTCGGATTATAGGTGTGCACCATCACACTCAGCCTAAACCCTCACCTGCTTTTTGCATCACAGCGCTGGAGGAAAAACCTGGATTCAGAGCCCTGTCTCCCTCTCTTGGACTGGGAGAAGGTGTGGCTCTGTGGACCTCAGGCAAGCCCCAACATTAGGGTCTAAGCTACAACTACTGCGGACCCAGAGTGCTGGTCGGAGCCACAAAGCCAAGGGTGGTGGTATATGCCTATAATCCCCGCATTCAAGAGGCTGAGGCAGGAGGACTGCCACGAGTTTGAGGCCAGCCCGGGCACATAGTAAATTCAAGGTCAGCCTAGACTATAGAGCAAGATCCTGTCTCAAAGAAATAAACAAAACAAAGGTGTTGGGAGGGGGTGAGAGGGGACAAATGAGTCCTTCAGGGAGAGAGCAGGATGCTAATCGTGCAATTACAGCTCCCTCTGCTGAGCATCCTGATGCGGTCCCTCCATGCAGCGGAACATGTTGGGGCCTGCCAGGCCCAGTGGGCACCGGGCCTAGCACCCAATAAAATGTGGGCTCCTCAGAGAGGGCAGACACCTGCGCGCTGGGTATCCCAGGGGCTCTTCATTACCAGCTCCCCTAATTAGGGCCCGAGGCTACTCCTGCCGCACCCTGGGACTGCGCCTGGCTCCACTGCTGCTGCCCCCTACTGACGGGCTGCTCCTGGGCAGGCCTGCTGCAGCCGGGCCAAGCCGGGCCAGAGGGAAATGATCTCAGAGACACAGGGACAGAACAGAAAAACAGGAAGGGCCATGGGGGACTGTGACGCACACACACGCTGTGACCCGCACGCCACGCCCTGCGCCCCCAGGCTGGGGGCCTCCCTGGTCTTTCTTCTCAACAGGTGGGCTCACCCCAGGGAACCGCTATCCCAACAGTTTGGAAGACTCCTGTGAGGAGGGCTGAGTACCCCCCTCCCCTCTGGTGTTCCCACCCACACCCACCCCTGGGTGACCCTGTCAGGGAGAACGGGGCCTGTGGTCACTGCTGTGAATGGTACTAGGCATCCAGCGGGGTGCTTAATGTCTGAGGAAAGAGAAGGGTTAACGAACAAGAAGCAAGTGGCCCGGAGGTAGCTCTGTCCCCGCCCTGCTTGACCGCGGGGTTGGGGGGACAATGACAAGGCGATGGTTGAGGCGGCTCACCCCCTCCCAGCCCTTGTGACCCGGAGGCTCTGCTGGTGGCTCAACCCGTGACCATGATCTCAGGGCGGAGCAGGGCTGAGGCCTGCAGGCCACTCAGCATTTGGCTGGGATCCCGCAGCTCCTGCAGGGGTGCACAGGGTGTGAGGGGAACAGCACACGAGGGAGGCCAGGCCCCTGGTGGGGGGGAACACGTGACCAGGCAGGGCGCAGGAGCCCTGTCAGAGAAGACCCTCCTCCGAGCCACCCCCTGGGGGGGCAACAGGCACCTGAAGGGTGTTCCACACAGGGCGCCTGGCTGAGCAAGGGCGTTGTGCTGGTTAGTGACTGCGCGTGTCCCCTGCAGCACAGCTGGCCTGTCTCCCGTGGGATCAGCACCCTGCACTAGTCTGACATGTGGCAGGGAATGTAGGGAAGGAGTTCAGGAAAGTGGGCAAGGCCTACCAGGCCCAGGGCTGTCACACCTTGGGACTCCTGCACCCCTGAAACGCCCCCAGCTGAGTCTGTGGCTTGGCCTGGGCCAGCCAGGCTCAGAGCTGAGGTCCAGGCTCCAGCCCATGCACACAGCCGCTACCTTCAGGCAGCCTCTCTCCCCGTGGTCCCTCGCCTGAACTCCGGGTCAAGCGCAGCCCTGCAGCTTGCACCTGCCGTGTCTGCCCGGACTCCCTGCCACCCCTTCTCTGCACACTGCCCTCCCGGAACAATGGACGCTCCAGCTGCCCCTGCTTGGGACCTGTCTGCTCCACACATCACAGTGTCTCTGGCAAAGAGCAAGTGACAGTGAACGATCTCTTCAACAACTCTGCATAGACAGACGAGGCTCAAGTGGCCTAGGAGAGGCACTGTGGAAGCCGCCCTGCCCGTCCTTCCCCCTGGCCTCATCAGCACCACCGCCCCAGACCGACCACCTCTCTCATACCATCAAACCTCGGCTAACAGCCACCGGGTTTCTAACGGACAGCCTGGTCCTCTGGTCCAAGCCTGCAGCCGCCTTCCCAGCCCCGCCCTGCCCAGCCCCGGAGCACTCACTAGGCAGCGGAGTCGTTGAGCTGGTACTCCCTGGAGCGGCTGAAGCAGGCCTGCACACCGTGGTCAGCCCAGAGCCTCCGGATGACGCCGGACAGGTCCTCAGGGAGCATGCCTTGCTCCTCAGCAGTGCAAGAGAGCGCGAACAGCTGCCTGGCGTCGTCCTGGGCACAGCGGTGGTGGACGGTCAGTCAAGGGACTGTACGCCCACCCCGCCTGCCAGAGGCAGGCAGTCCTCAGGAATGGGGCCCGGGCTGAGGTATTCTCAGGCTCCCCAGGACAAAAGCTGCCCCGAAAGCTTCCTTGACTGGGGCTGGCAGTGCACATACCGCGCGGTGGGGGTCAGCGAAGTCAATCTGCAGGTTGCCCATGGCCTTGACAATGGCCATGATGGACTGGATGGTGTTGCTGTAGACGACCGCCCGGTATTGCCGGCACTCCTCCTCCGAATAGCCATCCTCATGGATGATCCTGACAGCCAGGGGTCAGGAGTTAGGGTCCACAGGGCACAGGGAGCTCCCAAGGCTGCCTGGGGTGCCTGGGGCTGCTGGGGCCTGTAGGGACCTGCTTTAGACAGAGGGACACTGACCCCAACCCGCTAGCACTGTGGACAGAGGGGTCTGAGACTGGTGCGCCTGAGCTGGCAGGCAGCGCAGGCCCAGCGGAAGAAGAGGGGAAATCAAAGTTTGGAGCCGGCCTCTGCGCATGGCACTTACTTCATCTGTTTGACGATGGTGCTCTTCCCCGACTCGCCAGCACCTAGAACAGAGGGCAGACAGACAAGGGACATGCCCGCAGGGTCACTACAGGTGGGCCAAAGTAGCAGGACTGCCAGCAGCCCTGAGGCAGAACTCCCCCTCCAGGCAGCCGGCCCTTGGGATGGAGGCAATGGGCCCGGGGGCAGCAGAGCTAGCTGGAGTGTGACCGAGGGAACCTACTGCATCCTCCCCACGGGAGACTCTGAGGCCTTTGCCTCCCTAGGCCACTGCCCACTATGGATCCCACTGTCCACACTGCCTGTCGTGCTCACATACACTGGCTTGCCTCCCGAGCAACCAGGCCACCGGCAAGGCACTGTAGGCAGGGCCGGCGGGCAGGTTCCCGGCATACGCCAACAGGGCTGTAGCCTTTCCTCTCCATGTCGAGGCTTAGCGGCCACAGACCCAAGCTGGGGCACAGTGTCACGCTCCTGCCCCTTGGACATGGCCCATGGCCTAAGGCCTGCTCTCTACTGCTGGGTCAGGTCTGCCCTGAGCAGATGGAGAATAGAATCCAGGAGGCATATGGAGTCACACTCACGCACACGCACGCGCACACACACACACACACACGCCCTATACTGACTCAAGCTTCTGACCCAGCCTGCCCGAGCCCCCGCGCCATGCATCTTCTCTGTTGATTCTGAGAGCTTTGCCATCATTCTTCCTGATGTTTGTCACAGCAGCCCCATAAGCTGTGGGCTGCTGTGACAGGACAATGTTTCTGTCCCATTTTACGGACAAGGACATGGAGGCTCAGGAAAGTGAAGTCTTAATTCAGGATCATGTAGCCAGGATTCAGAAAGAGTGGATGCTGGGAGCCATACACCTGGCCCACCCTGCCCTTCTCAGAATGTGTCCCAGACCTTGCAGGACCGTGCTCTGGGAGGTGGCTTAAAAAGACAGATCCTGAGCCAAGCGTGGTGGTGCACACCTGCAATCCCAACACGATGGGAGGATTAGGTAGGAGAATCCCAAGTTCTGAGACCAGCCTGGGCAACTTAGTGACAGTAAGACCCTGTTTCAAATAAACAAACAAACAAAAATAAATAAATATAAATAAGGAAGGAAGGAAGGAAAGGGTTGGGGATGTAGCTCGGTATGAAGGTTCTGGGTTCGATCCCCAGTCAGCACTCTAGGGGCTGGTGCTATAGCTCAGTGGTATAGGCGTCTAGCATGTGTAAGCCCTTGTTCAGTACCCAGCACCTCAACTAATACAAAAACAAAAGGGAGAGATTTCCAGATTTCCAGGTTCCAGGTTCCTTCCCAGATACAGAGCCAGATCTCGAGGGCAGGGCCTCCCGTCACCTCCAGGCCTTCGCTCACGCTGCTCCCTCTGCTCGGCACACTCACCCCACCCACCACTCAGTGTCCCAACTCTGCCGGGCACTGGGGGAGGTCTGTCCCTCTGCGCAGTTCATCAGGGTAGGTAGCAGAGTCTGTGGGGAGGTCGATCGGGGATCTGGAATCACCACCAGCGTTCCAGGACTAGTCAAGGCCACCTCTGAGAAGGATGTAACACACACACCAACACCCGCAATGACAAACCTTCAGTAAACAAACCAGCAGAGCTGTGAGGAGTGCCCACTGTGCCCTGTGGTGTTAGGACATTTGCTAGGTACCTGGATCTTCACAGCAACCCTGAGAGGTGGGTACTGTGCTCACCCCTACCTAGCGGACGAGCGAATGAAGACAGAGAGGCTGTGGTGGCGATCACATCTCCTCTCCAGGCGGCCCACCTTGCCCTACGTGCAGCCCACTCTAGAGCTGTTCTAAGTGCCTCACCTAGCAGTTGGGCCACACAGTCCTCTGGGCCCAGCCGCACTGGTCACTGGGTTCATGCCCCACCTGCCCTACTGCCCCAAGCCAACCCCACAGTGACCCTAATGCACAGGCCTACACAGTGAGACCCTGTCTCGCAAACGAACGCTCCCACGTGCCTGCGATCACTAGGCTTCTGACTTTTGCAGGCACGCTTCCCACAGTGGTGGGGTACTGGGGCGGCACGAATGCACGGGCTCCAGGCAGGCTGGGCAGCAATTCTCTCTGTGGCGCCAGCACAGGCAGCTGGAGTACCAAACGCAGCACACTTCCTGGGCGTGGGCGGTGGTCAGCTGGCAGCAGCCTCTCCACACTGGGCTGTGCGTGGCAGAGCCGCCAGGATCCTTCACACAGCCCGGCCATGGGGATGGGAGGAGGGCCTCGTTATGTACCTGGGCAGAAAGGCTGGCAGAGGCCACCTGGCTTTTCTTCCTACTGGTGCAATGACGCAGGAGGAAGAGGATACATCCTGGAGCAGAGGAAGGACAGGAGCCAGTCTCAGCCAGGACTGCCCCCCACAGGAGAGCAGAGGCCAAGGACGTGAACTCAGGCACAGGATACCCTGGGTCTAGGTGAAGGCTGTCCCCCTCTTTTGTCTCTCATGCAAGTTCTAACCAGGCCCAACTCTTCTTAGCTTCTGAGATCAGACGAGATCAGGCGTGTTTAGGGTGGTGCGGCCACAATGCACCCCTCTCTTGCCACCCAAGGCATCAGTTTCTCTGGCCACTGAGGGCAGACAGTGTGGTCCTTTGGTCACTCTCTTTGCAGGTAAGCGTGGGCCCCTAGTGACTTTGCTCAATGATGGGAATGACTGCAAACTTGCTTTACATCTGATTTTCC
This sequence comes from Chinchilla lanigera, assembly GCF_000276665.1. NCBI lineage: Eukaryota > Metazoa > Chordata > Mammalia > Rodentia > Chinchillidae > Chinchilla > Chinchilla lanigera. The sequence goes on along the minus strand of NW_004955532.1, from coordinate 2,070,002 downwards.
TAGCAGAGCCAATAGACACACAGACCTCGGTAGCCCCTGAGTAAGCTGGCTGGGGGCCGGGACACTAGCTCCCTGTCCCAGCCCGTTTGAAGTCCTACTTCCCTTTCCCCTTCAAGCCTCAGTTTGCCCACAAGGCCTCTAAAATTCTAAGACAGGGGGACAAAACAGTCACGGAACCTCTACCTCTGGACTCAGGACAATCCTTTTGTCTTTCCCGCAGCTGTGACTCAGGCAGGAAGTAGTGAGGGGCAGGACAAGGGTGTGGTGCTGGCGGCCAGGCAGGAAGCAGAGGGACACCTGAGACAGAGGCAGGGTCACTGTCCTAGCAGCTACAGCAGGGAAGAGGCCAGGAGCAGAGTGGGTGGGGCCGCTGCGGGAAGGAGACAGCAAAGACCTGGGCTCTCAGGTACCCACAGGCCAGGTGCCCTGGTAGCTGTGGGACAGCAGTCTCCCTCCTTACGCCCCAGGGTGGCACCTTCTGCATCAGGGCCTGATGATCTCTCCTCCCACCAGATAAACTGGCATCAGGCCCCGGGGTTTGCTTGCACCCTGCTGATTCTGGGCACTCAGCTCTCCACCCATGCTTGTGCCTCCCCGGCTGACGAGACTGCTGCAAAGATGCTAGGCAGGGGAGCTCAGCCAACAGAAGGTGCGGGAGTTCGTCCCTCCTGCCGAAGGGCGTCCCATCAGGTGCTCCATCCCCCGCTCGGTGAGAGCAGAAGGGCTGCAGAGCTTCCCTGGGGTGGCCTTGATCTTCCCACCAGGGAAGACACCTCTGAAGCCCTTGCCCTGTGGCGCAGCTGCTGGGTCCACAGCAGGCGGGCAATAATCACAGCAATGTGAGGGGAACAGTGGCTCTCTGCGTCAGGACATCTGCTTCTACTGCAAGGCACTGAGCCCTGAAGGAGGGGGTGCAGATGGGGGGAGACAGTACCACCCCATCTGCCTGAACAAGCCCAACGGGGCCTTGCAGTAGGAAGCAGGCCCCAGGCCAGCCATTCAATGCTATTCCCGGACCCCAGCGTCCCAGTCACTGCTACCTGTCCATCTTGGACCTCTACTTCTACATGAGGCTTTGACAGGCCGGGAGCAGGTGACACGCAGACGTCCTCGCGGGTCTGTTTCCCCTCTCCAGAAGCTGCCGAGCCGCAGGTGCCAGCCAACCGCTCTGGTCCTCAGATCCTCTCAGCGGGAGGTCTAAACCTGCTGTCCACCCAGATCCTTCCTGAGACCTCCATCAACCTTCCTCTCACTTCCTGCCCTTCCTCTGGCCCCTCATCTGTGAAATGGCACAACCCATCTTCTCTTCCTAGGAGAGGTTAGCACGGAGAACAACGCTCCCGCAGCGCCCGACACAGAGTAAGCGTTCAGATCAAAGCCATCACCATCCTCCACCCTGTGAAAGAACACAGGTCTCCCGGGCCTTTCATTCCCTACACTCCACCCTGGCCATGCTGCGCCGGGCACCGTGGCAGCTACCGCAGAGTGGACTACTGGTGGTGTCTTCTTTGTAGGGAGCTTCTGCAGGCTTTTAGAGCGGGTAAAGGGCAGCGAACAGTGGCGAACAGGCAGATTCAGGCAGGCTTCCCTGCTGGGACTTAGTGTAACCCAGGGCAGGAGTAAGAACCACTCACTCCACCGCTGGCTTCTGGCTTCGTTTTGAGTTCGTCACTTCCTTTGCACATACGCGGCGCTCCTGCATGGCTGGGCCTCCTTCCTGCCCAGGAGCCACCAGCCCTGCTCACCGACACCACACTAGGCAGGCTGGGTAAAGGCCTCCCTGAAGACAGCTCCGGGGCCAGAGGGTGCCCTAGGACACACAGGGCTGAGGGGAGCAGACAACTGACGTGGCAGCTCCAGGGCAGGCCCTTTCATAAGCAGCAGAGGCGGGGACCACAGCACAGACTTGGGCAGTCGTCCAGCTATAATAACCCGCAGTGCCAGGCGTGTCCACACTGCCACAAACCCCGTGGGAGCACGGTGGAGCAGATGGGGGTGGGCCCTGGGGAGCCCACCCCAAGGGCAGCCCAGACAGCGTCTCCCACTCTCACCCCTAGAGGGTGCCCTGTCTCCAGCCTCAGCCCCTCTTCAGGCTCCCGCAGCGACTTGCACTGCCCAGGCCTGGTCGCCACCAGGGGGAGCGGTCAGCCAGGAACAAAGGGCAGGAGGCGGGGGGGCTGGGCAGCCGGGCAGTGTTTGGTTTCAGAAAGGCAGCCTCCCGCGCAGGGTGCCTGGGGGAGGTGCCTGGACCCTCATTCATCACCTTGGGAAGCCCCCCGCCAGCAGTGGGAGACTGCACACACTGAACAATGGCAACAGGATGGGGGCAGAGGAGAGGCCTCGCCAGACAAAGGCCGGGCAAGCCCCGCCCCGGGCCGCCCTTGCTTCCTCCAGGTGCTGCGCTCTGGCTCCCTCACTCTCTCCGAGGAGGCTCAGCCGGCCCCACAGTGTGTGTGGTGGGGGCAGGGACGGGGGAGGGGGGCTAGGATGTGGCCTGGCTTTCTACCAGATGCCCCAAACACCAACAAACAGGACACCTCCCTCTCCAGGCTCTGCCCCTGGGACCGGCTCCAGCCGCTTCCCAGCGTTAACGATGCCACCATGGAAATACCAACAAGCAGGCCTGCCTGGCTCCTCCGGGACACGGGGCCAGCTGTCCGGGGTCAGGCTGCAGAAGGCCAGCCTGGGGTAAGCAGAGGAGGCCGTGAGCAGAAGCTGGACAAGCCTGGGTCACCCAGGGACACCCCTTCCTGGAAGCGTCTTCGCTCACGGAGGCCCTTGGATGTTCTCCAGGCACCCGATGCACGGCCACCTCTCCTCTGACTCTGCATTCGCCTCGGGTGAAGCGCCTAGAGCCTTGGCCTCCACGTCCCCTGCGACACTGCTGCGGGACACATGAGCGCAGAAACCCCAAGGCCGTCCTACGCCACTTTCCTCAGGTCTTCACACTCACGCCAAACTACGTGAGGGGCCACAGGCCACAGGGCCACGCGAACTGTGACATCCTAGGTCCCGGGACTGGGCAGGCAGGAAGAGGACAGCCTGAGATAACCCAGTGAAGAGCGGGGCCTCTGGAAGCCGGGCTTGGGTTGCGAGGAAGATGCATGGTCTCTGCTTTCTGTAGGTCCCCCTGAAAGCTTCTCCCTGCCTCTCCAGGCCCCTCAGGCCCTTGGGATCTGGCCTGACACCACAAAGCAGAGCCCATGGGAAGCTTCAAAGGGGATGGGCAAGTTCCTACCAGCTACAATACTCAGTCAGAGGCCAAGGAGCAGGAGGACCCGGCTTCACCAGCTATTGTGTGGGCCCACAGCACCGCCACATGCAGCTGACACATAGGACCTAAGCACTGCATACGCCCGGGACAGCCCATGCTCGCTGCAGGAGCCTACGGGCGCACTCTCCCCTCAGCGGGCCACCTCCCTGCCCCAGGCCCCACCATACTTCCGCAGCTGTCAGCCCTCCTCAGGCCTGGTCTCTCTGGGAGCTTAATATGTGGGGAAGAAAGCCAGGGGTGGTGGCACACACCTATAATCTAGCACTCGGGAAGCTGAGGCAGGAGGATCACTGCAAGTTCTAGGCCAACCTGGACTACACAGTGAGCTCAAGGCCAGCCGGAACTCTGCAGCAAGACCTTGTCTCAAAGAAACCAAAAAAAAAAAAAAAAGAGGGGAAGAGTGAGGCACTAAGTTGCTGACTGTGACATGAACATTACTGAGAGGAGACACGGGGCGGGTGGAAAGACGGGAAGTAAAAACAGGGGTAGCTGCACGCAGGATGAGGTCACCCTATGGGTACTAGGCATATTTCTGGTTATGAGTAGCAGATTCATAGCGTTTTATGTCCTACATCCTGCGGTGAAAGAGAAGTTGAAGTCTCCTGAGGCATACACAGAACACACAGGCACCCATGGCATCCACCCCCACTAGCTGTCCATCATCTTTGTTTTGTCTTGTTTTTTTGAGACAAGGTCTCACCATGTAGTCCAGGCTGGCCTCAAACTCACTTTGTAGCCCAGGCTGCTCTGGAACCCATGGTCATCCTCCTGCCTCAGCCTCCCACGTGCTGGGATTATAGGCGTGCGCCACCATAGCAGTGCTGTCCATCATGCTGACTGACCAGGCACAGTTTCCCAGGGGCTACCGTGGCTGAGCAGGTGCTCAGACACTACCTGAGTCATATCCTGGTATCTCCGCTTATTGGATAAGTTGCCTCAGTTTCTGCATCAGCGAAGGGTGTGATGCCAGGCCCAGCCCCACCGAATGACATGATACTAGAAGAAAACCAACTCCATACAACAGTCCAGGCTCAATCAAAAGCAGCTGCTGTTATGAGAGGGAAAACCGAGGCTCAGGGAAAGCGCTCAGGGCTCTGTGGCTGGTGGTGGGGGTCCTAAGGCTCCCTCTGTCCATCTCAGGCAGGGGAAACCCAGAGTGAGCTCATCCTGGGGCTCCTGCTCCATTTCCAGGCATTCATTCAGGCTGTGGCTGGCCTTCCGGCTCTGGAGGGCAATGGCCGCTCAGGAATCTAAGATCAGTCCTCTGCCTTCCTGCTAGCGCTTGCCCTCCTCCCCCCACTGTGTCCCTCTCCCAGCCACTACTTCCCATGGCCAAAGGAAGCCCTGGGAATCCTTTTCAGAGATGCTAGGCTACCTTCTCTGGAATCCCTGGCCCAGAAGTTGCTCGGGCAAGACAAGGACGGAGCCACCTGGACGGGCCCCAATCCAGCGAGTGCCTACAGGGCACCCACAGAAAGGAGCACACAGAGCAGCCTGGGCAGGTGTTCGCCTCCTGGGCCTTGCAGGTGGCAAAGCCCTGGGCAGCCCAGGACTCGCACCTCCACACTGGCAGCAAGCAACCCTCCGGCTTCTTCCTCTTTTAGGCTCCTCCTCTGCCAGCTGCTTCCTCCTTTTCCTCTGATGTGGACACCACTTCCTGGAGAGGCCCTGGCACGCAGACCTCACTGTCCCTCTGCCTGGGCACAGCAGGTACTGCCATCAATGTCCCTTCCACACATCTGTGGATATAGCAGCCTTGAGGCCCCAGAATCCTCCAGGCCTTATGGACACCTTCTCCCCAAGAAGACTTAGAGGATCTCACCTTAGGCTTTCACTCAAACCGGCCAGGCACTCTCTTCTGGTGCCAAGGCAAAGACCCCGCCTAGATGCCCCCTTATTCTGGTGACCCCCCCCAGCCTAAGAAACACTAGTAGGGTGAGGGTGGGACTAGGTTTAGTAAAAACAAGAGCTCCAGGCTAGAGGGATGGGTGGAGCTGAGCAGAGGAAGCCCCACCCTGCACCTGCAGCTCACTCAGGGCTTCAGGTACCAAGGACATCTTTAAAGAGCCCAATCCTTTGCCTTCCCTTTTTTAAAACCAGGAATCAAACCCAGGACCTCATGCCTACCAGGCAGGCGCTGTGCCACTGAACTATGTCGCCAGCCCACCTTTTGGAGCACTCTTAGGCAAGTCATTACCTGTGGCCTGCTCACAACCTGTTGATCCCTTCCCCTCTCCTCGGTGAACCCCCAGGTTGGGACTGTCCCAAGGAGCAGGATGATGAGAACACTACCTGGCCTGCGTCCTAACCCACAGCCCAGGTCCTGCCTCCACCACAGCAGAGGGCAGCTGAAGAGGAAGTGCTCGGCCGGGGTGGGGTCAGGAGGCCCTCCGCCCTCAGCAGAGCCCACACGGACAGGGATGCCTGCATCCTGCTTCTGCCAGGTAAGCACGGGGCTTTTAGAAAGAGTCTGGGAGAGACACACCAGGAGTGAGATCATGGGCACAGTGCATGGGACCAGGCTGCGCAACCGTGGTCCCAAGCACCAGCACCCCCAGCCACAGTGCGGGAGGCCGAGGGACCTCCCTGGGATGGCATCACACCCCACCCCAGCACTATCTACCTGTTGCCACTTAGGGGGCAAATAAATGCTACCCTGCTTCTCAGGTCTGCGCCAACTCAACGGGACAGAGGCCCAGGGAGGTCCCTGGCCATTTCCAGTTCCCACTGGCACCCCAGACTCCAATACAAATATAATGGGTGGCTTCAGGGTCCCTGGCACAGCAGCCTTTGCCCCTCAATCGGCCTGGCTTCCATGCCAGCCACCATGGCAGCTTTTCCTTCTGTCCCCCACCCCCAGTGGCTCTGTTCAGAGTTCCACTCTGACCTGACAGGGCTGTCCCCAACTGAGCTCCCTGATTCACCCGTGTCTCAGCTCAGGGGCACTTCCCCGAGGACCTAGTGCCTGGCCTCCCTCCTCCCTCCCTCGAGGTACAACTTCTCACGTCCATGGTGCCAGCATGGGGGGGGATGGGTGGGTGCTGAGCCTTGCGGGGCTGGGAAGGCACAAGCAGATGCAGACTGGGCTCAGACCCCCCCAGCGTGGGAGCTGGGTCCCAAGGCTGCGCAGACAAAGCCTCGCCTAGTCTGGGGGAGGGGTGGGAAAAGACTCCAAGGCCCATGATGCCCCACCCCCCATTCAAGTGCTAATGAGCTCCAGCCGGGAATAGACGGCTGCGGGAGAAAATGTCAGCGCTGGAGGCCCACTTGGGTACCAGCCCTCCAGGCACCACGGGCGCTGACACACCTCCAAACCTAGACCCTCAGAGCGGTGCTGGGGGAGTCCCTCACTCTACTTGGTACCGACTCTGCACACCTGGGTCTCCCCACTTGCTGTGAGTGGCCACCCAAGGGCGAGGCAGATGATTCCCTGGGACTCCCCTGGGACACCCACACTGGGTAGGATGCTCCACTCTGCAGGACCCAGCAGCCAGCCCCTCACTTTCTCCCCTCCGGGGTGTGGTGCATGGTCCCACCACACTCACGGCTGCAGAAAGGCACCCCGGTCCCCAGGCTGTGCGTGGAGGGCAGCACCCTGCCAGAGCTTCACCTGAAGCCGTTTTCCCAGCTGGCATAGCAAGTGAAGCCAGGATTCCAACTTCGGTCTCTGTGACCTTAAGGTGAGCCCCTTCCCCGAGGCCAGAAATACTCAGTAAGACCTTTAGAATCCAGGCCAGTTCAGCTGTCTCAATGCCCTGGCTGGGGCGGCACCTCTGTCCACAGTGGTGACAATTTTCAAGGCCACCGGAGGATCCCTCTTCAGGAAGCCAGCTTTACAGATGTCCTAGAATCTGCCTACCCCTCAACCAGCCAGGATCCCAGGCTAGCCCTCCTACCCATCTGCCGCTAGACCAGGCAGGCGCAAGCGGCAGCCCAGGAGTCTATCAGCCCTCTCCCCAGGAACTGTGCTGCGGTCACGGATGTGTTCCATGGCTTCACCGTCCACACACATACCTAACATGCACCTTACGGCAGGCCAGCTCCTCGCCAGAGACACGCAGACAGGACAGGGTCACACGATTCCCTTGTCATTTGGTAAACTTACTTGAGCCCTTGCTTAGCCCAGCAGTGTGCCGGCAGGCCGGGAGCGCCAGGGGCATGCTCAGGTCTCAGCCCCACAGCTGCTCTGGAGCTCTGTTCAGACAGCAGCCCCAGGGGAATTCAAAACAGCTGGAGTTGGGGGGATGAATACAAAGCCACCTTCGCTCACCAACAGTTGAGTCCCTACTGTGTGCTGTGCCTTGGTACAGGCTGCAGGATGGGCAGCAAGAGTTCTGCAAGGAGTGGGTAGAGGCTGCCCACAAGCCTCTGAGAGCCAGGAAGAAAGAGCCCAAAGAACATTTTTTTCAAGGGCCCACCCTCTCCATCCTGGTCATTCACCTACAAGGAGACCTGGCCACCTGCCAACAGTACGCCAGCTCTGATCTCTGCCTCCCCATCTCCCAAACCAAGTTCTGTGGGTGCATCCTTCATTCATTACACGAGAAGCACCCAAGAGGTGCCAGGCTGCCTGCTAGGCACAGGAATGAAAGGGACACAGCCTTGCCCTGAAGGGAGCGCAGCAAGCCAGTACCATGCTCTGACGAAGCAAGCAGTGGTGCCCAGAGCCATAGGTGCTTCCCTGGACGCTGCGGAGGTCCAGGAGGGAACCTGGGGGAAGCTTCCAAGAGCCAGCGTTACAGATCAGTCAACCAGGTAGGTAGGGAACAGAAAGACGAAGTGCCGGGAAAAGGCAGAACTGCTGTAATACACTCTGAAGTCTCCCTGGAGCCACGTCCCTCCCTTCTCTGTGAGGCTGTCCACCAAGACCCCAACTTCCGCCTGCACCTGGCTGGTCAGATGGGCTAAACTGGCAGGGCAGGGATGGCGGGAACCCTGGGATGGGGCTGGCATCAGCTCCTCTGCTCCCCTCACTGAGCTGCCAGGAAAAGCTCCCTTCCCCGTGCGTATCACATCTGCCTTTGCCCCGGTGACAGTGACTGTGCCTGCTAGCTGGCAAGGATACAAAGAAGGGGCGGGAGTCAGGGTGCGGGCAGGGCAGCAGGCGTGGTTCTGGCTGAGGGAAGGTTGGCACTTGCCCAGCCTGAGTCCCGTTGCCTAGACAGTTTCCCGCTACGTGGGACAGGCGCCCAGAACTCAACCTGCCACAGCTGGACTCCCACCACCGCCGCACTCCTGGACAGGTAAAGGATGGCTCAAACCAGGACCCCTCCCCAGGCACGTGGCAGACTGGCACCTGAGGACTGAGTTCTCAGTGTCAGGCAGGGCTTGGTTCTTCAGCCCCGGCAGGATGCTCTCCATAGGGTCTTAGCTCCACCCTCCACATTCCCAGCAAGAATCTCGATGAGGCTCCTGTCTGCGCCATCCTTAAGCCCCGGCAGTCCTGTGGACCAAACCCAGGCAACCCTTTCAGAGGAAGCAAAGGCCGGTCGGGCAGGACACCAGGCTGGCCGCTCACAGCCCAGTGTGGGAGGGGTCGCCAGGTCCCACCTGCACCGGCCCAAAGGCTGAGCTGGGCTCCAAGGGGCAGGCCTGTCCAGATGGGGCACAGGGAGGCCAGGAGCCGTGGCCCTGGGTCTGCCCCACGTCCCCTCAGCCTTCACAGTAACTACGATCCGCCGGGAGGAGCTGACAAGGGCTCTGCCCCGGGCACCGGGAGATGCAGTCCCGGAAGTGCCCTCCCCAGGCCCAGCAGCAGCGGGCATTGCGCCGCGTCCACACCCACTCGCTGCCTGCCGCACTCCCAGCCGAGACAGGAAGAGGCAAGCACCCGCCGCACAGCAGCCCAGGAGGCTGGGCCGCCGCCCCTTCCCGCCCCTTCTCTTCCTCCCGGCGGCGGCAGAGAAGCGGATGCCATTTTGAAACCTCGGGGCTGTGCCCCTGAGGCCAGGCCTGCCGGGACAGTCAACAGATGGGCGCATAGGGACAGACACGCTGCTCCTCTGCCACAGGCCCAGGGAAAACTGCCCCACTTTTCACAGCCCGGAGGCCCTAAGGCAGCTTGGGAGCTGAGGGGCCACACCCCCACTCGCAGACTTCAGCCTGCAGAGCTGCTGCCAGGCCCCTCTCCTGCCCCCAGCCTTGGACTCCCGGACCAGGCCTCCACAGGAACTCCTCGGCTCCCGGGGGGAGGCTGGACGGAAAATCACCAGGCCCTGCGTCTTTGCAGAGGACTGGCCTTGGATGCTCGGGGCCACGCCGGCCCAACCCCAGCCTCCCTCTCACAGGGCTGTGCGATCCCACAGGCCCACCCACCCGCAGAGGCCACATCCAGGCCTTCCAGTCCAGAAAAGGGACCGGAAACTCGGCACCCTCGGCAGATCTCCTCGGCCTGCCCACAGGGGCAGCAACATGTCGCTGCCTCACCACTTCCACTTCCCCCACCTCTCTGACAGCCACCATCTTCCCCGGCCTCGGCCTCGGCTGCACCTCCAACGCCAGCCCCTCCACACTCCCCTACTTCCCAGACTGCCCAGCAGCCTTCAACACTGGGAAATACGCTCGGGCAGAGGGTCTTCTCAGGGAAGGGTGGGCCTCAGCCTCTCTCCCAGGGCCACAAATGGAGCTCCAGGGCGCCCTAGCCCAGCCCAGGCCCTCTCCAGCCCCGCTTCCCTCCTCCCAGCCTGGCCCACCTGGTGCAAGAAGGGTGGTGGGATTGGGGAGGCCAGGGGTAGGGGACCAGTTAACGGGGAGCAGGGGAGGGTGTGAGAGTGAGGCCTGCCACGGGCGATCTGTGGTCAGGAGCAGGGGCTCTGAGTGGTTCCAGCTGGACAGAGCTCAGGAGCAGGCTCCCATCTGAGAGGGCCCATGGGGGGTCTAAGCACACAGGTGGAGCAGGCAGGCTCAGGATCAGGGGTAAGGCCCGAAGGAGGGCGTGGACAGAGCCCTGCAGAGGCCCAGGTGATGCTCATGCCCAACGGAATAGGGGGAACAGGTGGGGGGAAGGTGGAGCCGGAGAAAGTGGACTACGTAGGCAGGGTGCTGATGTCTGGGTGGGCTAGGAAGGGATGGAAGGACCGGCGGGGCTGGGGCTGCGGGCAAGGGTGAATGGCCAGGCAGGGCATGGGCAGCTGGTGTTAGGACGCCGCTGGTTGGTTTGTTTTGTCTTTTTGAGGCAGGGTCTCCCTACGTAGTTCAGGCTGGCCTTGGGCTCACTTTGTAGCCCAGCTGGCCTCGAACTAACACCGATCCTCCTGCCTCAGCCTCCCGAGTGCTGGGATTACAGGAGTGCACCACCACACCCGGCAGGACGCCACTGCTTGGGTCTGGGTTCTAGGATGAGTTGAAGGTCTGACCTAGAGTCCGGCCTCGATCAGCGGTCCAGACCAACCCAAGTGTTCCACTCTTATTTGGGGGTTGCGGCCCGCCTGCTCTCGGGCGGGGAGGGGCTCGAGCCCAGGGGTGGAGTCCAGACCCAGCCCGGGAGCCCAAAGCCTTTCTCGGGCAGGTCAAAGTCTTCGTCTAGTGACTCGGGCCAGAAATCTGGGGTCCCAGGTCCCGGCGCGGCCTCACCTAGCAGAAGCAACTTCACCTCCCGCGCCGCCTTCTCGCCGTCCTCCCGCAGGTTCTTGTCGATCATCTTGGAGCGCTCGGCCGCCGCCTTGTCCTCGGCGCTCACGGTGCACCCCATC
>NW_004955532.1:2054772-2058540 GCF_000276665.1 Chinchilla lanigera | reverse complement strand
GGGGCCGCGGGGCCCTCGCCCGCCGGGGAGCCCGCGGCCCTCGGAACTTGGGGAGCCGGGTGGCCTGGTGGAGGAGGTGTGTCTTCATCCCTCGGCAAAGTCAGTGACCCCAGCAAACTTGCTCTGGGATCTGCGGAGCCTGGGAGGCGAGCAGACCGTCTAAATTTTCCCTTTTCTTTTCTCCGGGTTGCAGCAAATAAAAAACAAAAGCAGTCGATGGCCGCGTCCGCACTCTGCCTAGGCTGCTTCCCGCGGATGGATGCCCTTCCTCGTCGGCCCAGGGCCCCTCCCCCTTCCCGGGCCTGCTGAAAAGCACCGTCCTGGAGGCGGCCACGCTGGACTCCAGCCTGGGCCCGGGCGACCCGGACGACAGGGAGAGAGAAGGCCCCACTGGGTTTGTGGAAACAAAAGTCACTATGACGTTTGTTCGTTTGTTTTTGCCTTTTGAGACAGGGTCTCGCTTTGTAGCACAGGGTGGCCTCGGGGATCCGCCTGCCTCAACCTGCGGAGTCCTGGGATCACAGACAGGCCCTGCCGCCACGCCCAGCTGGAAGTCACTATGAGTTTATGACCTGTCCCTTCCACGGCCTGTCCACCTATGGCAGTGGCTTCGTTCCCGTTTCCCATCCCCTGGTGACCTGTCGCCACTGGGTACTGGCTGCAGCCCTGAGCCTGGGCGAGAGTGGAGGCAGCAGCCTTTCCAGCTGAACATTTCAAATCTTTTTTTTCCCCCTGCAATACTGGGCTCAAATCCAGGGCTTTTGCAAGGACGCGCACCCCAACCTTGGTTGTTTTTATTTTGAGACACGGTTTCGCTACATTGCAGAGCTGCCCGCCTGAGGTCCCACTTGCCCTCCCGCCTCACCCTCCGGGAGTGCGCGGGTTGCAGGCGTGCTCCATCACGCCTGGCTTTCGAATCTTTTGATCCGCTCTCCAGCGGGAGCCCACAACCCCAGTCTTCACGGGACATTTGAAGGGTCTGCCAAGGACTCCCCAGGAAGGTGTCCCGTGAGCCCCGGTGTCATGGGCCCAGGAGGCCCCATCCCGAGGACTGGTGAGGTCTCCAAAGCCAGCGGGGAGCCGGCAGTACTGTGGTTCACACTTCGCCGCCGAGTTGCCTACCCTCCTTCCTACCTTGCCACGTACCTTATTCCACTCCCAGTTTGCTGGCTGCCTGCTTCCCCTAGAATGTCTGTGTGTCCCTATCTCAGGGTCTCCCTTGTACTGGCCTGTAATCCTCCGGTGGTTTTCACACGGTTCCTTCCGCCCAAGTCAAAGTTCAAGCAGGCCCTGCCATGGGCATGCAATAAACGGCAAAAAGAGGTAATGCCTGCTAGGGACACAGACAGCTATATGCTGTAGAAACCCACCCATAGGCCTAACCTCTAACATCCTCCTGCTCCAAAGGACACGCTATAACTGTGGACAGACACAGCCCGGAGCACACTCTGTCCGTGCACAGATTGCAAGCCAGCTCCAAGGCAGACCCCTTCCCCCGCTACACACTCCACCCCTGGCTGGAGAGCTTAGCTCCTCAGCCTCCCCAGCCTGCTCCTAGCAACAGCCAACAGCTCCCTCAGTTGCCAAGCAACAGAAAGAACCTGTCAGACCCTTGGAGGCCCAGCTTTAGGGAGGTGGGCAGGACTCAGACCCCAGTGTATGGAAGTGGGGCAGGATGGGGCCACTAGGGGCCGTGACCTCCAACCACAAACAGAACTGTGGTCCTTGTGCTCTTCCCCGCGGTCAGCTGCTCCTTTCAGTCGCGTGCTCTTTCTAGGGAGTCCAGCAAGCCGTTTCCAAGCCTCAAGCTGCTCCAGGAGGTCCCTAAGAGGACGGCAAGGGCTCTGCTTGCCCCTGAGCCACACACTTCCCACGCCAGAGGCCCCGCACCCCGCAGGTCATCTCCAGCCCGACCTCGTCCCTGCCTGCCAGCCCCATGTGCACCACCGGTCTGCAGTTCTGTGGGGCACCTTGGGTGCCTTAAACCCAGGCTGCCTGGAACCCAGCACCCCACACACTGGTTCCAGCGCTGAAGCTTCCTACCGTTTCACAGCCCTTCCTACCAGCCAAAGCCCTGATCCCTCACCCCTACCCTACATACTCTTAGCACCCCGTTTCCGTTCCGATCTATCCCTGTTCTGTGTCCACCCGCTTCCTATTTTAGACTAGCCTTCTCTCTGGCTGTCATGACTCCCCTAAATACATGTTCCACTTGGAGCCAGATTGATCTGTTTAAAGAAATCACATTACTCTATTGTTTACAAATCTCTGGCTCCCTAGTGCCCTGAGGATAAAGCTCATATAAACTAGTTTGGACTGCACAGGAGGCAGAGGCAGTAAAGTGTCTGTTAGGAGTAAGGACCTTGGGAAGCAGTCTGTAAATTTGCTGGCTGTGTGTTACTCTGGGTAAGTACCAGAAACTTCCTGTACCTCAGTTTTCTTATCAGTAAAATGGATCTAATAGCTATACCTAACAGGTGTAGCACAGGCTGCAAGGGTGGGAGCGAGGCTGGCAATAAGAAAATGGTTGGGCCGGGAATGATGGTGCACATGTGTAATATCAGCTACTTGGGAAGCTTAGGCAGGAGGATCACAAGTTCAATGCCAGCATGGGCAAATTAGCAAGACCCTGTCTCAAAATAAAAAATAAATATTCAGAATGTATAAGGCCCATACAAACCCCTCATTGTGGGTGAGTTATTATAACAGTGATTTCTGTAAGTGGGAGAGTGAAAACCTGAATCTCTGAAATATGGGAGGCTGAAACAGGTGGGCTGTGAGTTTGAACCAAGCCTGGGCAACTTAGTGACTTACCTAGACCCTGTCTCAAAATAAAACATAAAAGCCAGGCATGGTGGCACATGCCTGTAATCCTAGCACATGGGAGGCTGAGGTGGGAGAATTGCTGTGAGTTCAAGAGCAGCCTGAACTACACAACGAGACCCTATCTCATATTTTTTGTAATCCCAGCACTCGGGAGGCTGAGGCAGGAGGATGGCTGTGAGTTCAAGACCAGCTTGGGCTACAAAGTGAGCTCAAGGCCAGCCTGAACTGCATAGCTAGACCTTGTCTCAAAAAAAACCCTCCAAATATATATATATATATATATATATATATGTATAATGAAAAGTGCTAGGGATGTGGCTTAGTACAAAGGTTCTGTGTTCAATCTTTTTTTGTTGTTTTTAATCTTTTTGAGACAGGGTCTCACTATGCAGTTCAGGCTGGTCTTGAGCTCACTTTGTAGCCCATGCTAGCCTCAAACTCACAACGATCCTCCTGCCTCAGCCTCCCGAGTGCTGTGATTACAGGCATGCACCACCATGTCAGCTCTGTGTTCAATCCTTGATACAGCAAAAACAAAACAAAATAACAAAAACAAAAAATAAGCAGATGGGAGAAACTAAAGGTGCCTGGGGAAATCCAGGAGACAGCTTCCTCTTCTTTTTGAAACTTTAAATTTTTTTTAACGTTCACGTTAGAATATTGGGTTAAACCAGGTATAGTGGCACACACTTATAATCCTAGCACTTGGGAGGCTGAGGATCCCTGCAAGTTCGAGGCCATTCTGGGCTACATAGTGAGACCTTATCTTGAAAAAACATATATGTTGCTGGGTGTAGTGGCGCATGCCTGTAATCCCAGCACTAGGGAGGCTGAGGCAGGAGGATCGTCGCGAGTTCGAGGGCAGCTTGGGCTACAAAGTGACCTCAAGGCCAGCATGAATTGCACAGTGAGACCCTGTCTCAAAAAGACCAAAAAAAAAAA
>NW_004955532.1:2051212-2054672 GCF_000276665.1 Chinchilla lanigera | reverse complement strand
TTTTTTTGTTTACTTGAACTTTCTCCTACTTCTCCTGCTTCTTTGGTACTGGGTTTGAATTAGGGGCCCTTCTCATGTTTGTTTATATATTTTTGGTTTGTTTGTTTGATTTTGAGGCAGAGTCTTGCTGTGTAGTTCATGCTGGCCTTGAGCACACAGGCACCACCACACCTGGCCAGGGCCCTTCTCATGGGGCTACATCCTCAGCCTTTTTTTCAAAAAATTAATTTTCTACTTTGAGGCAGTGTCCTGAGAAGTCACTAAATTACCAAAGCAGGACTCAAACTTGTGATCCTCCTGCCTCAAGCTCCCTAGGTGCAGGGGTCACGGGTGTGTGCCACCACTCCTGGTTCAGGGAGCATTCTTGATGAGGAGCACTCCAAGGGGAACAGCAGTGAGGAAGAATATTCCAGAAAGAGGGAACAGCGCGTGCAAGGCAGGAGGATGGAGAGGTCTGTGGCATGGTCAGAGACAAAATCAAGGGCCACAGCTCGAGAGACCTCTCCCTCTGCAGCTAACCTGACTGGCCCAGAACGGCCGGTCCCCATCCACAGCCATCCAGTGCAGCATAACGAAGGTATCCTGGTCCCGTCACACTCAGGATCCAGGAGTTCTCTTGGGAGAGGCTGTCTTAGGAGGAGCGGGTGGCTACCTAGCCAAGGCCTGAGGAGGGCCAGAGGAAGTGCAACTTGTCCTTGTGCCCCATACGCCTGTCCTAGATCAGAAAGGACAGTGAAATGACGTCCAGCAGAGCTGAGAGTGGCAGCCCAGCTGGAATGCAGAAGTGGAAGCTGCTGGCTCATCCCGACAGCCAGAACAGCTTTGGGGCTCACCACAGGCCACAGAGTAGGTCCCACTTGTTGTGAGTTCCAACCAAGCAGCAGTCCCAAGCTGCCTGAGGAGCAGGGGGACCCTTCAGTGGTCTGTGACACCCAGCACACAGGCTCCAGGAAGGGGAAGCTGCCAGTACTTCCTCAAAGGCAGTTTCAGGGTGGGTGTGTCTGCCCCCCTCCTGCCCCCCTGCAGAACCGGACAGGACTCTCTAGGAGTGTCTAGAGTCCAAGATTCTGACAGCTCAACCGCCACGGTGCCTAGGGGGCAGGGTGTCCCCTGCCAGGGATGTGTGACCACCGAATAAATCACCATTTTGGAGACAGGGCATCGGCAGCATCTGGTTGAGAATCTCAGTGGCCCAAGCTCCCTCCCTCTCCTAAACTCTGAAAAGCTCCACCTCCTGGCGCATCCCCTGAACTTCTGCCTTCTTGCTTCTTGGCCCAGCAGCAGTTCTGAGATTGGAGTCAGCTATCCTACCCTCTCTCTCCACCGCCTGCCAGAGCTCTCTTCCCCAAATGTGGGGGCCCTGGACCCCAAGGTTCCCCTTCCTGGTCATCCACTCCATTTATAGATAATTGGCCTAGAGACTCAGGACCTAGCACTTCTTGCCCAGAAGTTTCTGGATGAGGCAAGACCCCCCCTCCCCGGCAACCAACACTTAACACAAAGTGAGGGGAGTGGGGTGCGGGAGGATCTAGAGGGAAGTGTCATCTGCTAAAGCACCAGGAAACTGTTGAGTGCCGCAGCCTGAGAACCCTAGGGCAAGAGAGGCAGGTGGACCCTGCCCTCAAGAGCACACACCAAACAAGCGAACAGGGAAATGAATGCCAGTTTCACAGAAAACCTACAGGGTGACACAAGAGTCCCTAGGAGGTGTGTGCGGGGGGACAGTCTGAGGAGGGCACTGTGAATCCCGGGAAGGGCCTGGTTGTATAAGCAAAAGAGAGATTGGCAGAGGTAACCACGAACTACAAAGGCCTCGGGGTGGGAAGGAGCTGGCTGTTGCTGGATCAGAGAGGGCACTGGTCTGGCCAGAATCGTGAGAGCAAGAGGCTCTGCTGTGGGGTTTCGCTAGGAGTACGACACACAGGGCACACCAGTCCCCTGAAGATGTTGATGTCGGGACGCGAGCATCTCCAGGCCACTGGCTGTGTCTGGCCCTGAAACTCCTGCTGGTACTGGCTCTCTGGGTTCCCGACGAGACTGGGGAGAAGCGGCCCAGGGCCCTGGCAGGGGGCCCAAGGAGTTCTCAGGGCTCTGGGAACAAGGTATGAACCGAGCCACCCCTTCTCCTTGTCCTTGACGAACTCATTGTGCTACCTGCCGCCATGTCTTTTCCCCTAGGAAGTGCAGGGTCCTTTGAGGGCCTGGGAAATGATAATGAGCTCTATCCCCAAGAGCCCCTGCTCCGCTCACAGCTGCCTCGCCTTCCTTACCACGCTGTCCAAGGGCTGGGGCTGGCAGTCTCTCCCACGACTCGTTAGCCTGTCATTAGCACTGCTTCCTGGAATTTAATTTAATGAAGTAGCAAAAACAGCACTAATGAAGGTGATGCAACAACTGGTGGCCCAGGGACATGAGCCTCAGCACCTGGGCTCAGGGACTTCCTGCAGATGGTGATGCAGAAAGGGGAACGGGGTGCTGGTCCAGGGAGGGAAGCTGGTCATGAGCCTAGGGAGCACTGGACATTGCCCTGCCTGTGCGGAGCAAACGCTGTGACCAAAGCCAAGCAGGTAGAAGAGTGGGCCTGACGAGGAGCTGCCAGCTGCTGGAGAACAAGCTTCTCAGAAGCCGCGGCCGTCAGGAAGGCCCTAAGCGAGGGCCAGCACGGCGCCACTACCACAGGCTTGGAGGTTAGCACCAGGTGGTGGGAGTCAGCAGGGGCCAGATCACTGGGGCCACGGGGCAAGGGAGCGTTCCGCTGTATTCCAAGCGTGATGAAACCACCGGAGTAGGGGCTGGGGGTTTAGCTCAGCGGCACAGCGCCTGCCTCGCAAGTGCAAGGTCGTGAGTTCGGTTCCCGGTACCAGAACCCGCCCCCCGCAAAAAAAAAAGGAAACCACCGGAGTGGGGAGGATCTAGTATTTTCAAGCCCTCTCTGGTTGCTGAGGCGTGTGGCCCGAGGAGGGACAGGCGGCGGGCTAGGGGGGCGGCCAGCAGGTGAGCTGGGGAAGTAAAGCCTACGGGCCAGGGCTGTCCTGGGTGCCCTGGGGAAGGGCCCTCGGGGTTGGGGTGAAAAGGTAACCGCGCTGTTTTTCCGTAGCCGGTCTGAGCTGGCTGGTTCCTTCAGCCTTCCCTGCAGTTTTGGCCTTTCTTCCACGTGGACGTTACTCAAACATACACAGCAGATGTTTCGCAGGAGTTCCCGGCGCCCGCTCCCCGCGTCCTCCCCTTCCAGCCCGGGAAAGGCGGCCTGGCCCTGGCCCTGGCCCTGGGTCTCGACCCGCACTGAGCTACCCCGGGTCACGAGGTGGAGCTGGGGTCTCTGTCAGGGCGACGGGAGCTGAGCGCGGGCCGCCGGCTACCAACCCTCGTCCGCCGCAGCCGCCGCGCACCCTCAGCTCTCCACCAACCACAACCGCGCGCCCGCACCCCGCCCACGACAGCCTCCCCCAACCCCGGCCCC
>NW_004955532.1:2033079-2050708 GCF_000276665.1 Chinchilla lanigera | reverse complement strand
GAGCCGGCGCTGCGGAGTGCGCTGCGCTTGGGCGCGCTCGGAACGCTGTCCCGCGCCGCCGGGGTCTGGCCGCCCTCCGCCTCCGTTCTGGGGCTCAGTCCGTACTCCCGGGCCGCGCTGCCCAGCGTGGAGGCCCAGGCTGCTGCGGAGCCTGCCCGCCTGCCTCCTCCCGGGCGCCGTGCAGGAAGCCTTCCGGGACCCGGGCTCAGGGCCCGGGCCGGCCGTGAGTGATGGTCCCGGGCGCCGGCTCCGGGGCTCTGCGCAGCCTGGCCCGGCGTGCGACCACCAGGGGGCAGCAGCTGCCTCCCGCAGACCTGCGGGGTTTGCCGCCGGCTCCGGCTGTCCAGGCCCGGTCAGCGCTTGCAGCCCGGTGTGGTTTTCTTTTCTTTCTTTCTTTCTTTCTTTCTTTCTTTTTTTTTAATATTTTGGTTTTTTAATTTTTTTGTTTTTTTTTTCCGGTACCAGGAATCGAACTCACGACCTTGCGCTTGCCAGGCAGGCGCTGTGCTGCTGAGCTAAATCCCCAGCCACCCGGTATGGTTTTCAAAGCAGATTTGTTCTTTCAGATATTTTTCAGGGCCTCTTTTCTTTCTAATTCTTTTTCAGTCAACTATCACTGCCCAAAGCTGTTGGAAACTCGGTGGCTAGATGGCTTTAGGCTGGGCTAAGGCCAACATCTGCACCAGCCCCCCGGATCTTGCCGTCCCTGGGCCGCATCTGGGACTCCCCGGGTCCTGACCACCAGCGCTCGGCTGGGAGCTCGACAGCCACTCTGCACACACCCCACGGCCAGTGCCACTCACTGCCTGCGAAGCAAAGCTCCGGTGTGGGCTGCTCAGAGCTGGGCCCACACCTGCCCAGTGTGGACAGGCCCAGCACTTACCCCCGCTCTCCTGCCACCTGGGCTAAGCACCCCGACAAGACTGTTTGGAGGAGCAGCGGTGGCCCCTGTGTCAGGATGACCTTTGCCCTGCACCCCACCCCGAGGCTAGGTGCAGGAGCTAGAGCAGTGCATAGGAAACCTAAGTCAGATCCTGCCCCTCCCTTCCTGTCTTCAGGACCCTCCTCTGGCTCTCATCTTCCCGCTGGAAGATCCAGAGTTTATAGTGGCTGAGAGGGCCCCGGCCGTCCCCCACTGTCATCCCCACTTCTGTCCTCTCCGGCCCCACCCAGCCACATGGCCTCCTGCCTGATCCTCTCATGTGACGGGCACATTCAGCCTCAGGGCTTTGCACTGCCCGATCCCACAGACCGGAACATTCCCCTGAGGGGCTCCACAGGGCTTCTCTCTCCTCGGCCCTCCTCTAGTGAGGCCCGGTCTGCTCCCCTCCCACCCTGCTTCCCACTGCCTTTACCTTGATGCCTTTTACTCCCCACTGCACTGCACGTTTTCTGGTCTTTTTTGAAACCGCGTCTTGTATGCATTCCAGACTGGCCTTGCACTCACTGCGTAGCCCAGGCTGCCCTCATGCTTATGTGAGGCTCCTGTCTCGGCCTCACGGATGCTGGGTTTCCAGGTGTGCACCGCCATGCTCTGTGGTGTGGAGGTCTTCTAACCAGCGATATAACTTGGTGGTCATGTGTGCTATTTCTGTTCTGAATCTAGTCTCCCCTCTAGAGGAGGTGCAGTAAGGCAGAGGTCGTCTCTTGGCTCCCTCCTGTACTTGGAGGTGCTGCAAGAGTGCTGGGGCCTTAGGGACTCTCAGGACACAGCAGTAGAATGACTGGGGTGGGGCTCAGTGGTAGAACACTCACCTAGCTGCAAAAAAGACCTGCACCGAAACCCCAGTGCCACAAAAATAAAAGGTGTAGAAAAACAAACCTCTGTCCCACTGAAAGGTGAATTGTGGGTGTGCACGTGGGTAAGGAGGACACGCCCAAAGAGACCAAGATGCTTCAGTTCCTTTTTTTCTTTTTGGTACCAGGAATCAAACTCAAGACCTTGTGCTTACCAGGGAGGCACTATGCCACTGAGCTGTATCTCCTGCTAGTCCCTTTTTTCAGTCTGTATTATCTTCATCTTCTATAAAAAGCAGCGAAAAAGCAGTATGGCAGTGCATGCCTATAATCCCAGCACTCGGGAGGCTGAGGCAGGAGGATTGCTGCAAGTAGGAGGCCAGCATGGGCTACACAGTGAGTTCAAGGCCAGCCTGTCTGGACTTGAAACCCTGTTTCAAAAAGACCAAAAAAGAAAACAACAACAACAACAACAACAAAAAAACGGCCACAAGGAAAACAATGAAAAGAAATATAGATGATGTTGGTGCTGGGCTTTCTGGCTACCCTAGTGTGTCACTATTCTAAATACAACAGAATTTTTCACTTTTTGTTTTGAGAGGGGTACTGAGGATCCAACGCAGGGATACTTTACCACTGAGCTACATCTCCAGCCCCCCTTTTATTTTTTATTTTGAATCAGTGTCTCACTAAATTGCAGAGGTAGGACTTGAACTTGCTGTCCTACTGCCTCAGCCTCCCTAAATGCAGAGATTACAAAACATGCACTACTGAGTTTGGTTGGAATAGTTTTTTAAAAGTATAAAGAAGTGAAGCCTGGGGATATAGCTCAGTGGCACAAGCACCTGCCTGGCAAACGCAAGGTCCTGAGTTCGATTCCCAGCACAAAAAAAAAAAAAAAAAAAAAAAATCCAAGTTAAAAACCTGGCAAAATTTTCTTTTTTTTTTCTGGCAAAAATTTCAAGACAAAGAACGTGCTCAGTGATGCTCAAAGGTCTGCAGATCCACCCTCAGTGGAGCTGGATGGCTGGAACGTGGCAGGAACAGGGACTTATTTTCACCCACACATACGGGCATGTGGCTTTTGAATCTAGAGGTGGCCACATGACCTGTCCCCACCCTGCTGGAGGAGGCCTGACTTGGCAGGCACAGGTGGTCTCTGGGGGCCAGTCCTGTCCCAGCCCCAGCTGTGGGCTGGGGCTGCTGTTAGCAGACCCCCAGGTTGCCCTGCTGCGGCCCTGTCCTATGCCCTCTGTGCATGGAGGGGGTGTGTGAAAAGACTGCCAGCGTCTGCCCACAGACTCTCCTGTGCACACACTCCAAGCCCAGGGTCCCCACCTGATGGGGAACACCCAGAGACGGCTGAGAGCAGCCTCACACAGGGTGCCCTGGGCTGCATCCACCTCTAGGCCATGGTCCAGCTCTTTCCTGGGGCTCCAGGACTCCTGAGTGATTCTCCAGGCTGCAGTCAGGCGCCTGGGGTTTATGGGATTGGACTCAGGAAGCTCCCCTCTGCCCAGCTGGCACTGCCGTGGGCCAGGCAGCCACCAGCTTGAGGAAGTTCTTTCTTCAGGGCTTTCCCAAGCTGGCAGCTGCCTTGCAAGTGCAAATTGGATTTTTCCTGGTGTCCTTTCCTCAGTGGGCTAGGCTGGTGCAGGGTCTTTCCTAATGAGGCTTTGATACCAAGGCCCGGGCAGCTTCCCAGTGCACCCCGGCAGGACACCTGGGCTGCCTGCCTGCCTCCTCGGAGCTCCTGGCGAGCCTCGGACTCCCTCCTCCCCAAATACCTTTATTTGGAGTGGATTTTCCTAATAAAAAAGATGAAGGGGTTGAAGGGAGGGCAGGGGAATGGGGGAAAAAAGAAGTTCTATCACGTACAGGTACAAATTCTCTATGATGAATGTGACCATTATGTATGTCTAAAATGTACCAATAAAATCTGATTTAAAAAAAAGATCAGTCCAACAGGACACAAGATCCCTGGACTTTTGTCCTCAGATTCAAGACATGAACAGGGGGCTGACCTGGCAGTCTGGAAGCCAAGGGGCAGCAGGGGGTCTTTCCTGGGACTTCTGCAGAGCTCAGACCCTCCGTGCAGCTGCTGGAAATGCACCTCACGTTGCCTCCTTCCGGAGGCCTCTCTCTGTTCTGCTTCCTGGGGCCTCATTAATTCTTCCCCACCTCACCCCGTGAGAAAGCAGGTCTGTGCTGAGCTTGGCTCGGGCCCAGGCAAAGCCGGGTCTGAGAGTGCCACTGGTTCCTTTAGGAGACAGGAGGTGGGGGGAGGGGTCTTGCCCTGGCCTCACCCTCATCCAGGCAAGGAGACAGGGGGTCCTCCACTATCCACTATCCACGTCCTACTCCAACCCCGCTTTCCAGAAACCCAGGGGCCATGCAGACCAAGGATATCGATGCTGCGGGTCTGAAGGGTGAGGTTTATAAAAGAGCTGCCAGCCTCCCCAGCTTGCCCCAGCTGGCCCCTGGGATCGTTGGCTCCCCAGGGCAGGACGCCGGGCTCAGAGCTTCTTCTCCCGTTGGCGGAATGTGAGCGATGGCCCAGGCTTGTGGTGGGGAGGCCCAGCCTCCCCGGGCCTGGTGAAAGGACACCAGGGATCCCTTGGTGCCCACGGCAGTCCCATCTCCAGCAAAATCTTCTGGGCTGGGCCCAGCCACGGGTAGTGAGGTCTCCTCTGGAGGGACGATGAAGAAAAGGACAAAAGTATCCAAGGGTCTGAGCCTCTGTGTGTGAAAAGGACCAAAGGGATCGAACGAGGGAAAATGGGTGGGCTGGGGAGATGAGGCCTCAGGGTGCAGACCCCGGCCTTGCAGCAGGCCCAGAGGGTGGCTGCAGGCCTGGCTTCTGACGCCGTGTGCCTTGGACTTCAGGAGGCAGCTGCTGGGCCTCAGCACACACAGCCGTGGGGCATGATGTGTTCCGGTGGGATCTGAGGTGACAACTCTACCCTGTTCCCAGCTCAGGGAGCCCCTGCAGCTCTAGAGCCCTCCAGATGGTGGCCCAAAGGGCTTGGTCCTGGCTCTTTAAGGAAAGTCTTCGAAGGAGAGGACACAGCCCGGGCCAAATGCCAGAGTTTAAACCGTGCGGCTCTCCCCTTCTTTCTCCCCTTGACTGGCCACTGGATGGGGAGGGGCTGGGAGTCTGGGCAGGACATGAGGATGAGCGAACAGAGCAGGGCATCCTAGTGGCTTCCTCCATGCTGGCTGGTCCCTGAGGCCCAGTCAATGATGATGAAGCTCAGGCTCATGGTCATCAGCAAGAGGCCAAGCACAGCGAAACACAGGGCCTGTGGGGCCAGGAGTAAGGGTCAGGTCTGAGGTCAGGGAAGCCCTGTAGCCCCACACCAGCCCACTGGCCCCCGGGTCCCCTCGCACCAGGATTTTGGGCGTGGATCTCGCAGGCTCCTTTTCGGTGGGCATGATTCGGAAGTAGAAGATGGCAGGGAAGATGAAGATGAGGCATGGGGCAGATGTGGCACCTGCGAAGTACACAGCATGGGCATCACTGGCTCGTGCCAGGCTCTCGGCTGAGACAGGAGCAGACCTTCAGTGAGATCAAGCACTCCCTGTTGGAGCTGTTTTACTTTACTTGAGAGCTCTGTGTGGGTCTGGGGAGCCCACCAGCCTCTCACCTTGTTCTATGGTTTTTTGTTTTTTTTTTTTTTTTTTTTTGGTTTTTCTCCGGTACCGGGAACCGAACTCACGAACTTGCGCTTGCCAGGCAGGCGCTTTTGCCGCTGAGCTAAATCCCCAGCCCTCACCTTGTTCTATGAACAAGAACAGTGTCGGCACATGAAACCAGCAATGAGGGAAGGCAAGTTACGATGGAAAGATGAGCAGGATGATGAGTTCCGGAACACAGCTTGCTGTAGTTGGACTCTGCCATCCTAGTGCTGGGGACTGAACCCAGGGTCTTTTCACCGAGCCACATCCCAGCTCTTTTAAAAAACTTTTAAAAATTTCAACACAAGACTAAGTTGCTAAATTGCGCAGGTTGGGCTCCAACTTGCAGTCTTTCTGCTTCAGCCTCCTGAGAACTGGGATTACAGGCGCAAGCCACACGCCCAGCACCAAAGAGATCTTTTATTTTTTTTTGGAGAGGGATGGGGGATGGAGGTCTCATTATGCTGCCCAGGATGACCTCAAACTCCTGGGCTCAAGTGATCCCCCTGCCTCAGCCTTCCCAAATGCTGAGACTACAGGTATGTGCCACTATACCCAGCCCATCCCTGATCTCTGAGGTCCACCCTCGTTCTCCAGCAAGGAGGACTGACTGACTCAATGGTTCTGAGCCTTCAAAAAGGATTGCAGTCAGACTTGGTGGTGCACGCCTGGGTTCCCAGCATTTGTGAGGCTGAGGCAGGAGGATTGCTGGCCCCTAGCCCTTCGTGCTTCCTCCTGGCAGGTTCTAGGAGGGAGTTTGAGGCCAGCCGGGGCCACATAGTGAGCTCAAGACCAGCCTGACCCACACGGTGAGAACTTGTCTTAAAAAAAAAAAAAAATTGCAACAGCCTCAAGGACAAAAGTTCAGGTAGGAAGTCAAAATAAAAATGTGCACGTGGCCAGCAACCATCCTCTAAATGTAAACTCAGGAATCCGCCAGGATTTGTAGAAGCAGAATGCTCCGGGGCAAAACCTTCAGCTCTACAGCAGGGCCGGCACTTACCAATGATCCCAAAGATGCCCAGGATGTTGGGGGCGAAGATAACCAGCAGGTTGATACCGGTGAGCAGGACAGTGGCGATGAGCACGTGCCGCGGCCAGCTGAACTCCTGGTTCTGAAACAGCATCTGCTGGATGGCACGGCGCACCTAGGGGCGGAGGGGCACAGCCGTCACGCCGCCGGTCCCGCCAGCCCATCCCCGGGGGCCTCGCCGCCAGCCTGCTGCTCACCGGGAAGAGGACGATGGGCACTGTGAGGGTGACTGCCGTCAGCACGGCCACGCGCACGCACAGGATCAGCACGTCAAACTGGTCCACCTGGCTGTAGGTGTGCAGTAGCTCTGACTCCACCCTGTCTGTGGTGGGCAGGGAGGGTGGTCAGCAGGCCACGCGGCGTTGGGCTCTGAGCTGCCCGGTGGGCCCTGACGCTGAGGGGAGTGGGCTCAGACTCACCTCCACAGCTGCAGGGCACAGTCAGGTATCACACACCTAATGAGCGCCTATAGTATGCAAGGTACCACGGCCTCCGTCCAGCCCCTGCTTCCCAGTCTGGCCTCCACCCCTGCCCCCGCCGGTCCAGCCATACCGTAGAAGGTGAGATAGCCGAAGAGGGCAGCCAGGAAGTACATGACATACATGACGGCGATGGACAAGTTGGAGATGTGCTGCATCTTCCTCTTGGTGGGGCTGGCGGGTAGAGGGCGAAGGCTTGGCGACAAGCTGGGCCACACCGGGAAGTCCCGCGGCCCCCCGTCTCTCTGGCACCCCCACTGTCCAGCAGCAAGGGCGTCTCCTTACCCCCACCTCCTCTGTGGCAGGAGGAGATCTCCGACCAGAGGACTGGGGCCTTGTCCCCTCCCCTCAACACACGCCCCTGGCCCCCTCAACTAGCTCAGGGCGGCCCCGACCCTCCCCCAGCCCCAGGCACCTACTCCTTGAGCTCTGTATAGATGGGCAGCACCTCAGGGTGGCAGACGAAGGCGAAGGCCATGATGGGGATGGTGTACGCTGTCTGGGGACACATGGGATTGTGTCAAGGGAGCCCCCCCAGCAAGGCCTTCCCGTCCCTGCCCTGGCCTGTTGGAACCTGTGAGTTGAGGGTGAAGTAGCTCGGGGTGCAGAGGGCAGCAGCCTCAGGCTCGCCCTGCAGCTGTGTCTTCCCAGCCAGCTCCATGTGGCTGAAGTTTCCTGTGACATTGGCCAAGTTGGAGGGCAGTGGGCAGGGCACTTGGAATTTTTTGTAGATGACCTGGGGTAGGGAGGGATGTGGGTATCAGAGCCAGACCAGGCTGCCTACAGAGACTCCAGGAAGCCACATCTAGATCAGACTGGAGGGGCTGCCTTCTGACCCAGGCTTCCCGGAGACACCCTCCATCTCCCCCGCCAGAGGACTCCCATGGGCCATCTGCCCGTCCTCGACCAACACGGAGGGTAACTCACTGCAATTAAGAAGAACACCATGCAGCTAAGAGAGAAGCCGCTGGAGTAGCCCAGGTAGCCTGCAGACAGAGGGGATTCTGTGAGGCTGGGGCCTCTGGCGTCCCTTC
This sequence comes from Chinchilla lanigera, assembly GCF_000276665.1. Lineage (NCBI taxonomy): Eukaryota > Metazoa > Chordata > Mammalia > Rodentia > Chinchillidae > Chinchilla > Chinchilla lanigera. The sequence continues at coordinate 2,042,747 of NW_004955532.1, read as the reverse complement.
AACATCCCTCCTGGGCCAGCACGGTCACACCCACCAAGCTGCCGCATCAGTGCCAGGGGCAGAATGACAATGACAGACACCAGGATCACCAGGTAGTTCCCGTTCAGGTACCAGACCCTGCAGGAACGAGAGTATGGAGCCAGGGTCAGCACCCACTCAGTCTGGGGCGGGACCTCCGGCCTTCCCCGGTTAGGGGTACTGTGGGGGCCACGGAGCGGCCTGGGACGAATCCATGGCCACGACTTAGCCTCCTCGTACCTGTCTGCAGTCGGGTGCACCTGAGATTCCTGTGTAATGGGAGTGTGAAGGCTCTTGCTGGTGACCCTTGGGACTGCAGCCCCTGCTGCTGTTTTTCTCAGCCCAGCCTCAAGGGAGGAGGGAGGGAGCCAGGGCTCGGGCTCTGGGAGGAGCTGTGTTTGCCACGGGGTCTCAGGACTCGCTGATAACCTGCATCCCTTGTACGTCTCTCCGGGCATCTGCATCTTGCACCTTCTGCCCCTCCTCTACCCGCTCGAAATAAACACGGGGCACAGGGAGACGGGATGAGGGCCGGGTCCATCCTTCTAAGGCAACCCAGAGGCCAGCTCTTTGGGCTCAGGGGCTGAGTCCGCATCCCTTTCTGCCACCCAGAGCTCCGGCCTCACAGTCCCTTTGCTCCCGTGAGCTGGGCTGCCCAGAGCAGGGCCTGCTCATCTCCTCTCTCCCCCGACTCACAAAACAAGGACGATGCCCAGTTAGTACTGGCTAAAGTGATGGGCAACTAGGACACTCAGCTTAATCTCTTGGGCGGGTGACCCCATGATCAGGAATAGCAGGTACTTAGAGTTAAGCCTGCGGCTCTTGTGCTTACAGACGGGGGGCTGGAGCCGGGCGGGGTCTAGCTCCTCCGCCTCACCCTACCCCAGCCCCACATGCTTCCTCCTGGCAGGTTCTAGGGGGGCACGCAAACAAGTAGGGACTGAAACGTGGCTCTGCTGACAGCTCTGTGCCCCTCCATCAGCCATGTGGGGTGTTTTCCGGCCGTGTGTTTGCTCTTTCTCCCCTACAAGTCCAGTCTGGGCCTCTAGAGTCCGTGGTATACATGGGGAGACTAGGGCCTCCCACCCCACCCCCCGGGCTCACAAGGTCTGCTCCTCCAGGTTCAGGAAGGTCTGTATGACAAGAGGCAGCTCAGACTTGATGATGTACAGGTAGCTGGACATGGCTAGGGAGAGGGGGCAGGTACTGGGGTCAGCTGAACCAGCTGGCCTTCAGACCTGTCCACCTCCACTGCCCCCACCTACCATCTGCCTCACCTCCGATGTTCTGTAGCGTGATGGCCAGGGCTGCTGCCAGTTTTCCAGGGGTCCCAAAGGCACGGTAGCCCAGCTGCTCATAGGCACGGATGCCTGTGGAAACGGGGGGGGGGGGATGAGGACACCAAGGGGAGCAGGCCCATCCAGCCCAGCCCCACCCCTCTGTGGGCTGTGGGAGGCTCACCCACGATCCCAGAGGACTTGAGGAGCAAGTGGATGGAATAGCTGGAGAGCAGGGCGACGGCTGTCAATAGGAATCTGGGGAAGATGAGGGCAAGAGGTCAATGGGGCGACCCTGGCTGGCAGAGGGAGGGACTGGAAAGCCCACATGGGGAGGCTGTCTGTGACCTGCACGTCTGAACTCCAAGGGGTGTGGCTACAAGCTCAGCAGGCCCCAGGGAACGGTGAACGCCACCCTGTTCGACCCGGGCGAACCCGGAAGGGACCTCTGGGTCAAGCGCACCTGTGCCTGTCCTCCGAGCACCTCCTCCCTGGTGCCCCGGGGACAAACATATTTTCCATTCAGGCTGTAGCGGAGAGCCCCACAGGCAAGGACTCATGTGCCCACAGGAGCCGGCCACAGGTCCAGCTGCCATGTGTAGACGTCACCACAGGACAGACTGAGGCCTGTGAGGGTGGCCCTGTGCGTGACCCGGTGGGCTTACTGGGCAGTGAGGTATATTTATCTGGCCGTGGGTGTTTTCGCAGCTGTGGTTTGGACAGAGGAGTGGAAGGTCCTGGGAGGTCACGGTGGGCGGCTCCCGCGGGGGCCCCGTCTTCAGGTTTGCTGTGGGCACTCACAGAAAAAGGATAATGCCCGTGTTGGCCATGGCATAGGCGAGACCCAGGATGCCGCTGCCCATGATGGCGTTGCTGAGGTTGAACACGGACATCCCGAATGATGTTTTCCCCTCGAACTGCAGGCACCAGAGTGGGGCGGGGAGGCATCAGGAATCAGCGAGACGTGGCGGCATCTTGGCCTTCCCCTCCCTGTCCTTTGGCCTCCTGCTGCTGCCCCCAGAGTGCCTCGTTGCTGTGCCCGAGCTCCCCACGGTGCCCCCAACCCCTCGGCGGCCCCGCTCACATCCGTGAAGTGCGGCTCCTTGCTGAGGCTCTTCTGCAGGAAGCCTCTGCTCTCCGCACAACTCTGCCTGGGGTCCTCCACCCTGCAGGCACAGGCCGGGCGAGGGGGCTCAGCTCCAGCTGCGGGCTCTGTGCCCCCGCCTTGTGCTGTCCTTAGCCTCCGCTGGGTTCCTCCTCTACTTACCGCCGGTTGTCGGCCTCAGGAGTGCCAGCTGGGAGCAGCCCCTCCAAGTGTTTGCCATTGGGCACCAGCTCTACCATCTCTGTCTGCAGAGGTGCTTCCATGGCGCAGGGTGACCACCAGGAACGCAGCGCTCACGCCACACGGTCGGGTGTCTGCGGAGCAGCCATCCCTCGGTTATCACACGCCCTAGGCCCACAGCACCACCTCCCCCCAAGGCAGAGGCCGCAGCACACCTCCCGAGGGGCCCCCAGGACACACACAGCTCTGCCTGGGCCTCCCGGATCTGCCTTTGTGGGCACAGAGCTTGGACACTTGAGTTCCCCACCTTAGACAGTACACACCCCCCACCAGCCCAGGCCGGTTCCTGGTCCTCCGCTTCCCCATCTGCGAAGGGAGGGTCATCTGGATAATCTGAGTTTGGAGCCCGGTGGCGCTGGGACCCCTGGATGCAGATCCCCGACCTTCGGACCTCAGTCCGCGCATGCAACCTGGGGTGCTCCTCCCTCCACATGGGTTCCGGGGGATGGTTTCTGCTCCTCCCTGTGTGCCAGGGGCTTCCTGGCCAACCTAGAATGGCACTGCCTGATGGCTGGAGGCCTCGGGAGAGGGTTAGGGCTGTGGGCCCTGTTCCCAGCTGCCCGGCGGGCACTGCTGGCAGCTAGAACAAAGGGTCCTCTGTGGGCCTCGAGCTGGCACTGGGAACAGCAGGCGCAGAGGCTGCCCCTACCCCTGAAGCCAGGAGGCCTGAGGCAGCACTGGGTGACTGGACACCTGGGCCCTTCTCGCCGGCTGTGGGCCATTTCCAGGAAACGGGTGTTAGAGGGCCCAGTCTCCACCCTACAGTCCTCATCTGCCACCTAGCCTGGGCCTCAAGGCCCTGTTCTTCTGCTGGCCTCTCTGCTCCTCTCCTGCCAGACAACCCCAAGCCTCCATGCCCACCACCCAGGACTACATTCTCTTGACAGAGTTACATAGTTGGATGCTCTGAGCCTCTGGCTGGGAGCTCAGCGCCTCAGCCAGCCGACGAGGAGCCTGGCTCATGGGTCAGTGCCCCTTCTCTGCTCTCAGGGCTTGGTTCTGTGGGGCTCAAAGGACCCAGCTTCCCTCCTCTTCCTCCCCGCCCTGAGCACAGCCCAGATGACTCACTGGCCCCGTCCCATCGCCAGAGCCAAGACTCATGCCCAGAAGGTGTCTGGAAAGAGTGAACCCAGGGTCTGTTAGGACATCCCGGAGGTCAGACCGGCAGCCAGCAGGAGAGCTGAGCCAGGGTAAGGTGGCTCTGCCAGAGAGGACAGCAGGAGCCTGATCTTGAGGCCATGTCCCACCCTCTGCGTGGGGATCCCAAAGCCTATCCTAAATACCCCCGCTTCCCATTCCAGGCCCTGATGGTCTTAGGTTTGCTCTTTTTCTTTTTTCTTTTCTTTCTTTCTCTTTCTCTCTGTCTCTCTGTCTCTGTCTCTGTCTCTGTCCCTCTCTCTCTTTCTTTCTTTGAGACAGGGTCTCGGTATATAGCCCAGGCCGGCCTCCACTCACAGAAGTCCTCCTGCCTCAGCCTCCCGAATGCTGGATTACAGGTTTACACCACCACATCCATCTCAGATCTGTTCTTGAATCTGGACCCGCAAGAAATCTGAACTTTGTGCTCAGGGCTGGAGTGAAAAGGAGAGCCAGGCATGGTGATATGTGCCTGTAATCTCAGCACCCAGGAGGCTGAGGCAGGAGCATTGCAAGCACAAGGCTCAGTGTGAACAACCTAGTAAGACTTGCGTCAATAAAAAAAAAAAAAAAAAAAAAAAAAGGAGAGGAGAAAAGAGTGGGAAAGACAAGGCCAAGGCCAGGCTTAGGCCTCACATCATGACCAGAAGATCTCTCCTCCACTGGCCCAGGTAGGAGCTCAGATCTCTGCAGATCCCACACTCGGCACCATAACTGCCTCTGCCTTCTGGGCACCAGCCCACCCACGACAATGCCCACATCTCTGCTTGAGCCCTCTTCCCAGGGGCCAGCCTCCCCTCAGGCCTCTGCGGTCGGTGCCCCTCTGAGTTCCCCACCTGGAGTGCAGGTAGCAGTGCCGGCTCTCCAGAGTCCCTCCAGGGTGCCCCCAGGCGCTGCTCTAGGCCACCTTTGTCTGGCCCAGCCCAGGGCAAGTTGGGACAGGCCCTCCAGAGTGCTGAGTAGGCTGCGGGGACAAAGCACCCTTTTCTGCCGCAGCGGCAGAGGCCAGGCTGGCTGGGGCTGCTGTGTGTACGGGTGCGTCAGGCTCTGGCTGAGGGGTCCCAGGCAAACACTAGTGGTCAGGCACTGCTTCTAGGGAGACCATAGTCCGCGCAAGGCTATGGAAGTGCGTGAGGGTCAGGGTCCCGATCTCCTCCGTGTGAGCGGAGGCGGGCCCAGACTCCAGAAGCTGGCGGCTGCTCACTCCAGTCACTGCCGGACTCTGGGGCCCTGGAGGGATATGGAGTACTCCTCAGAGCCTGCAGCCTGGACAGGTTTGAAAACAACCCCGAGTCTGCCCGACCGTGCCACCCTGTGGCTTTGGTACAACTGAATGTTGAGAGGGCAGCGGCTGGGGCGCAGTGGTACAGCCATTGCCTGGCATACGTGAGACTCTGGGTTCAACTCCCAGCACCAGAAAAAGAACACAGCTGGGGCGAGAGGGAGGTGTCAAGAGAGGTTTTCTGAGGGAAAGGATGAAACCGGTTCTAACATTCCTGCGGGAGCTCCTGAGATGCCCAAGAGGAGAGAGCCTCGGCACGAGGACAGAGCTTGGCAGAGGCCCTGAGCTGCGGTGTGAGGTGAGGGCGGACTGGAGGTTCTGTGGCTGCAGACACGCCTGGTAAAGCCTTGAATACTAAGGTCTGTACCCGAGGCAAGGGCAGGCCTGCGGGCTGGAGGCCAGTGGCGGATTAGGTTTGGCCTGGCCTTAGGACCCCAGCCATTCCCTGAGTCTGCCAGCCCATCTTTGACCTCAGCCACCCCTCAGGCCTACTGCCTCCCAGGTCCTGACCCCTTGGGTCAGGCAAACTTGGGGGGCGGGGCGCCCCCGGAGACAGGAAGCTGCAGCAGAGCCTGGCAGTGCCAGCCTGGACCATAGCCTCACTTGTGTGGCCGTGGGCAGAGCACGCCCCAGTCAGGACCTCAGTATCCCCCAAAGTCTAGGGCTCCCGTGCAGACAGAGTGGGAAACCTCCCTGGGGCCTTTGCCCCAGAGCAGGGTCAGGCCTTAGGGCAGGGAGGTCGCTGTGACCTTGGGTGGGTCATCAGAATTGCATTCCTCATGGGCAAAGTGTGGACCCAGGCAGCACATCACTGGCCCGGCCCACTGCCCGGCCTGATTATCCTGCGGGAGGTGAGAGCCAGGGGTGGCTGGCACCACAGGACGGTGCGGCAGGTAACACCCGCCCACGTGGGCATCACAGAGTGACAAGCCACACGTTGCAGGTGTTGAGTTTGGCTAATTTAAGACCTCTCGGCCCAGGAATTCAGGCCACAGCAGGGTGGCTGTTCACATCAGCTGATAGAAGAAGCCAACCCCTCCGTCCTGGGACCGACGTCCTCAGAGTCTCCAGGGCTCCGAGTCCTGCACTCCTCCCCGGTGCTCAGAAACTCCAACGGGGCTGCAGGGGCGGACAGTGCCCCTCCCTTGGTCGTGCGGCCATGGGCAGCAGCGGGAGCTTACTGCCATAGCCCAGGCTTCCTGAGTCTGGGAAGCCCTGCCTTCAGCTCGTGGGGGACAAGAAGCTTGAGGGTCCATGTTATCATCTCTGGAAAGGACAGCTTCTGCTCCTAGCTCAGCCCACCCTTCCCACTCTCCTCCTTGGCTTCCTGGAAAGACACCCCCTCTGGCAAACCAGACTGGGCCAACCACAGGGGCTGCAAGGGCTGAGGTGGAGGGCTGGGGTGAGGGCTAGGGCAAGTGGGAGGCCATTCGAACAGGAAAGGAAACTAAAAGACACCCCTCACCCTCCCGCCAGGCCAAACTCCAGATTTTGGTCCCAGTAAATCCCAGTCTCCTGTCAACCACTCCCTGGCAGTTGAAAACACATGATGCCACCCAAGCAGACGGTGTGCAGTCGACCCTGGACTGGTCCCGGGGGTGGGGGGGGTGGCACGCAGGAGGGCACATCTAGGAAGGCTGATGGCCCGAGACCAGTATCTGGCCACACCAGTTCCTCAGCCCCCAGCTCCCTGACCCTGAGATCTGGGGTCTGTGCTTCTGTGTTCTCAGCATCCGGAGGTGCCTAGGAGATCTGAGAGGTCCAGCTGGGGCCGGAAGGCAGACTTTCCTGTGACAGGGTACATTTCCGAGACGCCCAGCTGGCGCTTACTGCTCACCTCAGCTTTGCCTCCCGCCCCGCCCTGGGCCCTCTGTGCTCGGGCTGCCTCCAGTGGAGGCAGAACCTCTGGGTTCAAGACCAGGCCAGAGCCAGCAGCAGCCCCTCCCCCACTCCACTGCCAGCCTGCTGAGAGGGACGTGCAGCCAGGGCCCCAGCTGAGGCGAAGGACAGGACATCATGTGACCATGGCCCCCCAGGGGCAGGGGAGACCCTGCGCCAGCCAACCCATCCTCCTCCCTGCCGACCCGGAATCCCCTGGAGGCAGCCAAATATTTGGACAGCCGGATTTCTAGCCCCAAAGAAAGCTGGAACACAGGTCTCGGGCAACTCAGGACTCCTTGCAGACCCTGATGGGGGTGGTGCGGGGGGGCCTAAAGGCCAGGCCAGGCTGGAGGAGGGGTGACATCCAAAGTCAGGAGAAGCAGAGAGACCAGGCGGAGAAAACATACACACATTCAATACATGCGCTCTAGCATACCGATCTAGACAGACACACAGACAGAGGCCCAGGGGACCAGAGAAATGCAGAGGGATTCAGACAGACAGAAACACAGAGACAAAAAATACAAGCAGATAGGTGGACAGGCTCTCAGACGCAGACACACGCAGAAAACTAGAGAGAGCCAGGTGGAGAAAGAGCAGACTGCAAAGGGTGGCAAGAGACAGCAAGCACGAGACCAAAGGGGCCCCAGGAGGAAGGAGAAAGGGAACCAGGATGCCCACATGAAGGGGCAGTAGCGCCAGTGGGCACTGCAGGGATGGCCAGGCAGAGCAGCAGGTGGCTCCCCCCAATATATACATTTAAATTTTACTTTTATTTATTTGAGACAGGGTCTTGCTATGAGGTTCAGGCAGGCCTTGAACTTGAAGTGATCCTCCTGCCTCAGCTTCCTGAGTGCTGGAACTGTAGGCATGTGTCTGCGCACCCAGCTTAGGTGACTTCAAGAAGGCCACTACTGCTCCTCCAGGTTCTGCCCTCATTGGCCAGGTGCAATGCCATCCAGAGGGTGGAGCCAAACCCACTGGGGCCACAAGGCCAGGCTCGGTGAGAAAGCTCAGGGGCCAACACCTGAGGCATATCTATAGGATGACAGCCAACTGGAGGGACTCCTGCTCTCGGTGGCCACACACATGCAGACGTGCTGGCTGGGAGGCTGTGTACAGGACGTAGCCCGCAGAGCGGAAATTCAAAACCAAGCCACCCAGGCCACTGGCAGGAAAGCCCCTCCTGCCCCAGCAGCTGGTCTTTCCCTTTGGCCCCTAGAAGCCCTGCCTGGCCTTCTAGAGCCACACCCTGCCTTCCCATGTCTGTCTGCCTCCAGGATCAAAAGCCCACCTCTTCAGTACTCTTCCACCCACAAGACTGTGCATGGTCACAGAGTAGGTGCTCAGTGAATGCTGCTGAAAGGATGGAATGGGTTAAAACCCTTGGCAAACCCTGAGCCCATTTTACCTGCTCTGAACGGGTCCTGGCCTCATAGGGCCCCATCCTACTATAGCATACACTGCACACCCTATCCCAGCGTTCCTTGCACACAGATGCCAGATCTGCACCCCCCAGGGGCTACCGCCCACCTCCCTTGCAACCATTTCTCCCTCAAGATGAATGCCTGTCTCCACACCCAGCCCGGGACATGCCCAGGATATTCAGCTTAGAATCCCTGTCTGCCCCAGCCTACAGACTACAGAACCACCTGCCTGGCTCGTTGTGCCTGTTTTGCCCTTTGCCTGGGGCTTTAAGGCCACTCACTAGGACAGTGGCATGGCAGGAAAAACCAACTCCGGAGGTCTGGCCACCTGGAGCCCTGGACAAGGGGTTGGCGGGCCTGTGACATGGGCCACAATCGCCAGCACTTACACAGGGCCTTGTGAGGCCAGTGAGGACCCGGGCTGGGCAGGATGAAGTTGTGAGACACAGTCCCACCCCCGATGGCGATACAGCCCTCTCCCCAGCCCCGCAGGAACTCAGAAACTGCCTTTCCTGACTCAGTGGCTCCAGCCTTCTCTGCCTGCCCACATCCGCTCCTGATCCCTCCCACCACCCAGAGGCTTCTATGGCTGTGTCCCTTCAGAACCAGCGGCCCTTGGATGGCTTTCTGTCCCCAGATGGAGAGCTCCCGGGGATCGGCCTTGGTGCCAGGAACGAAGCCTCCGTCCCAGCCCTGTTCCGAGGGCCTCCTCCAGGGCAGTCAGGCTGGCCGCCTGGTGGATGGCACCGGGAGGGTGCTTCAGACCAAGGGCCTTTGACTCGGCCCACCTCAGGCCTCTTGCGGAGCCCACACCTGGGCTCAGGGCTCAGGTCCCTGTGGGGGAAAGGGCACACCCCCACAGGCCCCACCCCGGCCCCCTCCTCCGGTGTAAACAAACGCACGCAGCCGCTGTGGCCAATGGAAGGGGCCAAACGCAGCCGGGGCGGGCTCATGCAAACCCGGCCCGGGTGCCCTCCCTCGCAGTGCGCGGGGCTGGCGGGCTCCCGCCGCCGCCGCCGCGCCCGAGGCCAGGTGGGGAGGAGCGCACAGACGCGCCCCGCCCTCAGCCCGGACAGCCACGCGGCCCTGCCCTTGGCTCCGCCGCAGATGGCACCGACTCCGGGGCCAGCATGTACCCCGCGGCCCCGCAGGCGGCCGGCCCGATCTGCCCCGTTCCGCTGTCCAACGAGGCCGGGATAAATATACCCGGATTCCCGGCGTGCCAGCCGACTGCGCTGCCGTCAGGCGCCCGTCGGGGCCGCGCTCCAGGGACTGCTCTCCGCGCTCCCGGCCGCCGGCCC
>NW_004955532.1:2026995-2032506 GCF_000276665.1 Chinchilla lanigera | reverse complement strand
GGGGCGGGGGCGAGCCCCGGGGCGCCGGAGGGCCAGCAAGCCCCGAGGTAGGCGCGCGGACCTGGGCGGGCTCCCTGGAGTCCGGGGCGGAGGGATGCTTCAGACCGAGGTAGACTCTCTGAGGCCCCTGCTGTCCTTCACCCCCAAGTGCTCTGCCCGCGTCTCCCTGAAGCCAGAAGGGCTTCTCGGCCAACGGGAGCGGGAACGCGCAAAGCTTAACTTCGGAGAAGGGTGCTTTGCGCGGAGGACTCCGAGGCACTACTTATGCAACAGAATTTCCTTTTCCACCTCTCACCGTTGCCGACCAGGGGTGGGGTCGGGGCGGGAGTGGGGAAGAGCTCTGTGCATCGTTCTGTCGTCACCCAAGGTAGAAGACGGGCTCCGAGGCTGGCGCCGGGCAGTGAGGGCAGAGGCCGGCAGGCAACGGCACCCCCCGGGCCTGCCCGGGCCTGTGTGGCCTCTCTTGCCCCGTCCCCATTTCTGCACGCAGGAGGCTGCCGCCAGCCTGCTTGTGGGAAGTGGGCGCAGGGGGCCCTGATGCTCAGAGATGGGTGGTGGAGCACGGTCTCCGGTCTAGCCAGCAGGGAGCAGGGGAGGTGTTGACTTTCGGGGGTAAACTGAAAGGGAGAATTCCTAGAACAGCTGTGCCACTTGTTTCGCAGCCACTGGCTCTGATCCGATTAATGCCTGGCCTGCGCTCTTCCTACCCAGGCAGGACTTCTCAGTGTCCCACTGCCCGCCTCCTTGGTGCTGGGGGAAAGCCCCAGGAGGACAGAGCTGCCCCGTTTCCTGCCCTGGGCTGGGAGTCAGGAATACCGAAACCCAGGGCGCCTGGATTCGTTTCCTGCTGATGTAGCACGACGAGAGTCAGGCTTTGGTGCACCTTAGTTTCCCTCTGTCACAAGGACTGGCTCTTCTCCCCTGGCCTGAAGGGCGTGGGCACAGGGAGGGCATGGGCCGTGGGCAGGGGGCTCAGTGCTACCTGGGAGGGTCAGGTGGCTGAGAGGACTTCACAGAAGGGCACTGGGGTGGGGCAATTTCCGCAAACTCAGTTTGCTTGACTCCTGCCTCCTGGTCACTAGGCAACTGGAAGGGTCTGGCTTTGCCTCCTGACCTGAGGCTGGTACAATCTTTAGATGTCACCATGATCATGAGGGGTCATTAGGCTACCACCCTCCAAAAGGGCATAAGACAGAGACACCTTGGATACTCACAGAGCCACTTGCAGCGGGCTGGTGGCTCCCACAGGCAGCTGCAGAAGGTCACCTGTCAGGTGAATGTTAGGATCTTCAGTCCAGACTGGGGGGAGCAGGAGCTGACGGGGCTGGGCTGTCTAAGCAGGCCTTGGGTGTGATGTAGCGTCCCAGGTCCAGCTGGGGGCAGGGATGACTCTGTGACTGTTAGGCCTGGGCGCCTCCAGGGCAAACACAGTGCTGAGGTCTTTGCCACCAGCTGTTGAACCTCCCAACCCAGCCTGCGGTGGCTGGACAGCAGGGCAGCTGGGATAGGGCTCTGAGACTGCCAGGTGCTATCTCCCAGAAGCCAGAGGGAAGGTCCACCTATGCCACTGGGGTGTTGGGGGCTGCCTGGAGCAGGCAGAGAGGCTTTATCTCCAGCATCAACCTAGCTCTTCCCTGTACCACCTCCGCCACCTCTAACCCAGGCCCAGGAGACTGTCAGACATGTGGGGCGGAACCTAGGCCCCAGGATCGCTCAGAGCCTCCTGCCGGGGTCACAGCAGCCCCTCTGCCCTCCTTCAGCTATTCAGGCATGAACTCTCAGCCTCTAGCAGTGCAGGCCCTTCTGACCACACTATCCCCTCTGCTGGTGCCCCATGCACATGGCGCCCCAAGAATCTCCCCAACAGTGAGGCCTCATCTCACCTCCACCCCAGCGCTTGCCAGAGCCTAGCCTTGGGATACACTGGCTGCTTGGGTGACCTCAAGTCCCGGCCCTTGTACCCACCGGCCTTCCCGACACCCCCAACTTGCTTCCGTCTGGTACTCTGAGCTGGCCAACATGGTCAGGTCCTGTTCTTTCTAGAATACACCGGCCTTCGTGCTTCTGTGCCTCCGCCTCATGCCTCCTGGGTTGAGGTTCCCTGCCTGGCCCCACCTCCTTGGAAAACTGCTCCTTGTCCTTTAGCACCAAGAGAAGATCACTGCTGAGAACCCTGCCTCATCACCAAGACAGCCAGCTACCCCAGTGCTCACTAGAGCTGCCACACCACCTACCCGCTGTCCTAGCGTCCATGTCTCTGCGTGCTGCGTATGGGGAGTCTAGATGGGAAGCGCTTGGCCGGATGGAGGGTGCAAGTCAAAGGAAGCCCAAGCCAGGTGGGGTGGCACATGCATGATCCCAGCACTCTGGGACGCTAAGGTAGGAGGATTGCGAAGTCCAGCCCACCCTGGGAAATTTGGTGACTTGGTGAGATCCTGTCTCAAAATGATAATACAACACGACACAACAAAGTGACTGGGGTTATAGTTCAGTGTGTGAAGGCCCTGGGTTCAATTGCCAGTACCAATTTAAAAATATATATATATTTTGTTTTTAAAGGAAGAAAGCCCAAGGAGAAGCAACCTGTGGGCTCGGCTCTGCTAAGAGAAAGGGAGGCAAGGGGCAGGAGGCACTGGCAGAGGGCTCGCGCCGGGCCAGGGCAGGACCCGCTGCCGGTGTCGTGCTTGGGCTCAAAGCCTCGTGTGACCCTGGCTCCACACCCTGGCTCCATGCTACTCAGTTTGGTGCCCAGGAGGCTGGTTTGGGCCGCTTCTGGCTTTTGAGGTTACTGTTTCAACACAGGCCGTGGAAGTGTGCAGGGCAGCCAGAGTCAGCCCTTCTGTGCAGACGTCCCCAGCCGGGCCCCAGAGCTGTGGCCTCCTGCTGAGGTCAGTCCCTCAGCCTGGTGTGCCCACCCTTTCCCCCAGAGATTTGGCCCCCAGCCTCTCCGGCCACTGAAGCGGCTTAATAAGCTCAGGTCACATGGGCTGTGCTGCTGACCACGGGGAGGGCCCAAACTCCCAGTGGTCATCTGGCCAGGCCCTGACGTCAGTGGCATTAACCGTCCACCAGGCTTGTCTAATCTCTAGTCAGCAGCTGGGCCAGGTTAGTCCTGTCAGAGCCAGAGCTGAAGACCAGGGGGTTCCCAGGGTTACCCTGAGATGCCCGGAGGTCAGACAGGGATGGCAGTGGCTGGTGATGCCCACAGTAAACGCTGTCACCTGCATGACAGGTGAAGCCACAGTGCTGAATCTGGGCCAGCTCTCTGATCCTCTGGCCCGGACTGTGAATCAAGCATCAGGCACCCAATCACCCATTGATGCTGCTTCTCGGGCTGTAATTAAACTGGTGTGGTGAGTGAGGTGGAGGAGGTTTGTCTTTGTCACTGGGGCACGCAGGGGCCTCTACATTGGGGGTTACGGGCAGGGTGGCTCGAGGCCAGGCAGCGTCCCCAGCCCACAGCATCCAGCAGTGTCAGTGCTTAACCCGGACTCTGCAGTCAGAGTGATCGTGGCGGCTGAGGCCCAGCCCCTGCACAGCGGGCCGGTTCTGCTCTGTCCCTTGTCCAGGAAGGCTGGGGGGTTCATTACCCTTTTTTTCCAGCACAAGGCAGCTACGAGGAAGACCCTGTTAGTTCACCTCTCCCCATTAGCCCAATACTGCCAACTCCTCACAGCCTTCCGTCCTCTGTCTCACCCCCGCCCGCTCCGGCCTGTCTCATTTCACTCCAGATGAACCGCTCCAGCGCAGCCAGGCCCGAGACCACCAGCAGGCTCACGCCACTGGCCAAGCCCGGTCCGCCCCTCAGGCTCTGAACGGGGCCGTGTGGCCACTGTGTGTCCTTGGCTCCCTGAGCACCTCATGTTCCTCGTGTGTCCCCCCAGCGGCTTCCTGCAGGTTCCTGGATCCTGAGGGTGCTTCCACAGCGTGCCTCTGCTCCACTCGGAGGACCTGCTGCCTCCCAGACGTCTCCCTCAAGCGGCCGCAGACCCTGCAGACTCAGCTTGTCCAAACCCTCTGCGAGCCCGGCCGGTACAGTGTCACATGTGGCTGCTCAGCCGTGAGGCGGAGTCCCGGCTTCACAGGCCCTGGCTCTGCGGGTATTGAGGACATCGGCATCTGCCCTGGAGTCTCCTGGTCCATTCCTCTCCTCCCCCATGCCCACATTGGCCCCCAGGAAAAGTATGTGCCCCTATGTATCTGTTCTTATGAAAACTTATAATGATTATTTTTTCCCAAAACAGATTTCAAAAATACTATTGATGACTTTTGTTTCCACTAAAGCCAGGAAAATAAAATTATAATAAATTCAGTTTGGGCCAGGGATATAGCTCAGCAGCACAGCACCTGCCTGGAAAATGCAAGGTCCTGAGTTCAATTCCCATACCAAAAAATAAAAAATAAATAAAATGAAGTCAATTTTAGGTAGGAATAAAATGTGTAAGCTTAAGATACTGTAATGTAATGTGTTTAAGCCAGGAATGGTGGCCCATACTTGTAATCCCAGTATTAGGAGGCTGAGGCAGGAGGATCACCATAAATTTGAGGGCAACCTGGGTTACACAGTGAATTCAAGGCCAGTCTGAACTACACAGCCAGACCTGTCTCAAAAAAGCAAATAAATAAATAATGTGAGTTTGGGCTGGGGATATAGCTCAGTGGTAGAGTACCTGCCAGCACAGGGTGAAAATAAATTGAGTCTTAAATAAACTTACTTTTTTTTTTTTTTTTTTTTTTGAGACAGGATCTCCCTATGCAGTCCAGACCAACCTTGAGCTCATTCTGTAGCCCAGGCTGTCCTCAAACTCACAGCGATCTTCTTGCTTTGGCCTCCCAAGTCCTGGGATTGCAGGTGTGAGCCACCATGCCCAGCCACTTTTAAATTTTTCAATGTTTTTTTCTCCCATTACTTTAATGTTTGAGGGGGAATTAACCACTAAAAACACGTAAACGAGAACCGTCAAATAGAATGTTTGTTGTCCCACCGACTTGGGAGGCTGAGGCAGGAGGATCACAAGTTTGAGGCCTGCCCGGGCAGCTTAGTGAGAACCTGTCTCAAAAAATAAACAGGGCTGGGGACATAACTCAGTGGCAGAGTGCTTGCATAACACAGGTAGGGCCCTGGGGTTTAATCAACAGCATGGCAAATCAAAGCAAAATCATAAAAGAGCAAAAAGGCATAAAAACCAAAGAATGAGAAAGTATTTGTAAATCATGTCTCTGATAGGGAATTATTTTCCAGGCCGGATGTGGTGGGGCATGCCTGTAATCCCAGCACTCCAGAGGCAGAGGCAGAAGGATCACTGAGAGTCTGAGGCCAGTCAGTCTGGGGTACACAGTGAGTTCAAGGCCAGTCTGAACTACATAGTGAGATCCTGTCTCAAAAACAAAAACCAAAATAAAGAAAAGGAATTATTTTCCAAACTATATGGAGAACTTCTCCTCCTCCCCTCCCCCTCCTCCCCCTCTTCCCCCTCTCCTCCTCCCTTCCCCCCTCCTCTTCTTCCTCCT
>NW_004955532.1:1988485-2025151 GCF_000276665.1 Chinchilla lanigera | reverse complement strand
TCAGCGGCAAAAGCGCCTGCCTGGCAAGCGCAAGGTCGTGAGTTCAGTTCCCGGTACCGGAGAAAAACCAAAAAAAAAAAAAAAAAAAAAAAAACCTAAGCCAAAATAACAAGTGTGGACAAGGGTGGGCAGAAACTGGAATCTTTGCAGAGGTGGTGCACAATACAGTCTGCACTTCGGGAGACTGAGGCAGGAGGACTGCACACCACTTGGGCAACTTAGCAAGACACTCTCAAAATAAAGAATAAAAAGGGCTCAGGACGTAGCTAGAGCGAAGGTCCCGTATTCAATCTCCAATATGGGGGTGGGGGTTGGAACCCTTGTACGTGGTTGGCAGGGATACAGTGGTAGGGGCACTGCAGATGCTTCCTCAAAACATTAAAAATAGAATTACCTTAAGATCTACCAGTTGAACTTCTAGGTACACACCCAAAAGAACTGAAAATAGGGTCTCAAGGACATATTTTTACACCCATGTTTATAGCAGCTTTATTCACAATGATGAAAACGTGGAAGCACTTCCAGGATCCACTGCCTGATGAGTGGATAAACAAACGTATGCATTTGGGGAATGGAATGTTACTCAGCCTTAAAAAAGGAGATTCTGACATATGCTACAGCAGGGATGGAATTTAAGAACATTATGCTAAGTGAAATAAGCCAGTCACAGAGACATGGCTCTGCTCATATGAGATACTTTGAATAGTTAAGATCAGAGACAGAAAGTAGAAAGGTGGTGGGGCTGAGAGGAGGGAAGAAAGGAGAGTCACAGAATTCCAGTTTCACAAAACGGAAAGAGCTCCAGCGATGGGCAGTGTTCATAACGCGGATGTATCTCACATCAATGAAACGTACACTTTAAAATGGTTAAGATGGCAAATTCTTTGCTATATGTGTCTCACTGCAAAAATGGACAAAAATCCACAGAGGAGCAGATATTTCTCATTTTGCTTCAGGCCCCAGTGTGTCTTGGCATGCCTCTGTTGGATTTTGAAATTTGTTTCTTGTGGGACCTTTTTTGCATTAATCCTGATTTTTAAAAATTATTTCCTTGCTAGTTATCCCGCTTACTGAATTTTTTGGTCACAGCCCTACATTTTGCACGGGAAACGAGGACCTCACTTGACTCATCCTAATCCCCGCCGCACTTATGTCCTGGCTTCAAGAGCTTCCATGCCTCCTTATCACCTTCTGGAAAAAATTAAGCCCTCAGCCTAGCCCTGGGTACCTCCACTTCCGCTTGCCTGCCCTCCCCCGCTGAGCTCCTGTGGCCACGAGCCCACATTTCCAGGACTTACACACTCCGTTGTTCCTGCCAGAAGGCGCCTCGACCTCAGAACTCCCTCTTGATCCAAGGCTGTCCCAGTGTACGTTTCCCACAGCGACCAAGAGGCACACGTTGGCCCCGCACCCCAAGAGTACTCTCATCAAGTCCAGCCGGGCCCTCTCCCTTCTTCCCACTTCATGTCCAGCCTGGACATTTAATAAATGTCCAGGACTCACGGTAATTAATCCCCTCCCCCCAAGAAAGAACATCTGGGGTCTGGTGCAAAGGTTTATTGCTGAATCTGTGGACCTACGGGAAGTGTGGCTTGTGCTTTGCCAGATGGAAGTTCCTTGCCCCCAGCTGCCGCACAGCCCCGGCCCATGGGCATAAGCAGCAAAGACCCAGTGCTTGATGAGGAAGCAGGGAGCAGACGTAAACCCCTGTCCCTGACAGCTCAAGCTTGGCCCTCACTAAGGAACGGGCCCTGAATGGAGAGGGTGAAACTCCTGGCAGGGACAAGAAGAGTCTCTTGCGTTTGCCTGTAACCCACAGGAGGTAGATTCCTTTGGGAACAGCCTGGGCTCCAGCCTACTCTACACCTTCTGCCTGGGGCTGATCAATAGGAGCTGGACTCTGCCCCAGCCACCCCTCAGGGCAGCTTGACTATTGGGCACAGCTGACGTCAATAGTACCCTCCCTCAACACACCATCCACTTGGCCAGTCGTCCCAGAGTACTGTGTGCGGGTGGGTGAGGAGGGGCACAGACTGGGATCCAAGGACCGAGGGGCAAGATCTGGAGGGCGAAGAGGGGCATCCGAGACTGGTATTCAGAGGGAGGGTCCAGCTTGTGTCTCCCCTAACGTCTAGGGGTTCCCAGATCCACCTCCCCAGTCACTAATTTATCTGTGTGGGGGCTGCACAAACCAGAGCTAGCTTGGACTTTGGACCCTCGAAGCTATGGGGAGGGACAGTTGCTGGCCATGGGTAGGCAAATGTCAGACTTGTCACATGGAGGTGGCAGGGCTGGACCGGGCAGAGTGGGGGAGGGACAGACACTGCAAACCCTCTCTGCAGCTGGGGGAGGGAGGGCTACTTGGTGAACCCAGACCTACCAGGTGAGTCGGGCTCCAGGGGCAAGAGGACTGCAGGAGATTGGTCAGATGGCCACTGCTGAGTCACTGTGAGCTCCCGTGGCCTTGAGTCCTGCTGTGTCCTCGCTGGGGCTGACTACTATGGGTCGAAGAGGCCAGAGTAGCCAGCAGTGACGGGCACTGCTGGGCCAGAGGACAAGTGGGAGGGTCTGTGCCGAGAGGCTCAGGGCTCAGACGTTTGGGACTGCGTTTAGAGGGGCGGCAGGTGTGGGCCCAGGGGTCCTGGAGGGTTGATAGTGGCTGGGGCCTGGGGCTATGAGGCAGCTAGGGGTACAGCGTCTCAGGGCAAGGGACACGCAGGCGTTCAGGCACCTATAAGGAGGAAAGGGAACCAAGTAAGCACTCCTGAGACTCAGTCTAAGTAGGCTCAGGCATGGCGTGTGGGCCTTCTCGGGACGCTGGGACGCTTGGGCGTTTGGGGAGGGGTCAAAGGAGATTAAATGGGCGGGCCCTGGGAGGGGAGGGGCCTAGCCAGTGGGCGGAGCCCGAGGAGCTGGGTGGGGCCTGGAAGGCTGGGGTGGGGTCTTAAGGGTCATGGAGGGGGCGGAGTCTGCAGCAGAGCGCGGAATGAGGCACCGCGGCGGGGCTGGGCTTGCGGGCTCAGGGGAGGAGATGGGCGCCTCCTGCCCGCCAGGACCCCACCTCAGAAGAGGCCGCAGTCTTTGAGGTTCTCTTTGATGATGATGTCGGTGACAGCGTCGAAGACAAACTTGACGTTCTGCGTGTCCGTGGCGCACGTCATGTGGGAGTAGATCTCCTTCACGTCGCGCCGCATGTTGAGCTCCAGGAACTGCACCTTGATGTAGTTGCCCGCGTCCTCGTACGTGTTGGGCCCTGCGCAGAGCGGAGCAGAGCGGAGCGCGCTGGCTGGCGGCTGCAGCCCCCCGCCCCGCCCCGTGGCCGCCCGCCGGCCGGGCGCTCACCGTCGTAGTCTGGGAAGCAGATGCTGAGGTGCGCCTTCTTGATCTTCTCCGAGAAGACATCCTTCTTGTTGAGGAAGAGCACGATGGACGTGGTGGCGAAGTAGCGGTGGTTACAGATGCTGTTGAACAGGTGCAGGCTCTCGTGCATGCGGTTCTGGGGAGGACAGCGGCCGCTGAGCCTGGGGGCCGCGGTCTGCGACCCACCGCGCCGGCCCTGCTCCCGCCCTGGCCCGCGCCCCGCCTGCCCGGGCCCCGCGCGCCGCTCACCACTTCGTCGTCCTCCACAAGCACCATGTCGTAGGCGCTCAGCGCAGCGATGAAGATGATGCAGGTCACGCCCTCGAAACAGTGGATCCACTTCTTGCGCTCCGAGCGCTGCCCGCCCACGTCGAACATCCTGCGAGGCCTGGGCTTGAACCCGCGCCCTGCCCCGCGGGGCGCCCCTGCGTTCCCTCCCGCCTTTCCCCCTGCGCCGGGAGCTGGGCGGGGAGGAACCCCAGCACCCCCACGCCGCGCGGAAGGCGGCCGTACCGGAAGTTGAGGTCCTTGAAGGAGAACTGCGTCTCGATGATCCCGGTGGTCTTGACCCGCGAGCGCAGCACGTCCTGCTCGGTGGGCACGTAACCCGGGGTCACCAGGCGCTCCAGGTCCGAGAGGTAGCTGCAGAGAGCGCAGGGCGGGTGTCGGGGTGCGGCGCATGGGTGCGGCAGCCCCTCCCGCCCGGCCCGCCCCGCCCACGCGCTCACTAGCCCGCCGAGTCGTTGAGCTGGTACTCAGAGGCGCGATCGAAGCAGGCCTGGATGCCCGAGTCCTTCCACAGCCGCTGGATGATGTCTGACATCTCCTTGGGCATCGTGCCCTCCTCGATGGTGTCTGCCATGTGCATCAGCTTCCGGGCGTCGTCCTGGGGCAGGGTTGGAGCGGGAGGTGGTGACTGGGGGTCCGGGACAGCCAAGCGCGTCCGTCCTCGGGCCCCACCAGCCTGCCTGCTGGCGCACCTGGCGCGCTGAGTCTCCGTACTGGATGTTGAGCGTGGTCATGGCGCGCACGATGGCCAGGATGGACTGCAGCGTGTTGCCGTAGATGATGGCGATGAACTCCAGGCACTCCTCCAGGGAGTACCCGTCCTGGTGGATAATCCTGCGGCCAGAGCAGGCAGGGTCAGCTTGTGGGCCGGCGGAGCAGGGTGGAAGCACCCACCCCCAGGGCCCTCGGGAGGGACGGGGCACTCACTTCATCTGCTTGACGATGGTGCTCTTCCCGGACTCACCAGCACCTGAAACGGAAGCCGAGGGCCCCGCACTGACCGCTTGCCTCAACAGGGACGCAGGAGGATGAGCTGGCTGGTGGGCCCACAGCGTGGGCGTGGCGAGCTAGCCCCCTAGTGACTCCTGCCCTCACCCCAATCCAAAGAAAGGTCCCATAGGCAGGAGTGGTATTGCACCTCTGTAATCTCAGCTCTCTCGGAGGCTGAGGCAGGAGGATCAAAAGTTCGAGCCTAGCCTGGGCAATTTAGCAACTTAGCGAGACCCTGTCTCAAAATAAAAATTTTAAAAGGATGTAGTTCAGTGTGAAAGCTCTGGGTTCAACTCCCAATTAAAAAATAAAAAATAGGCCGGGTGTGATGGCACACCCCTATAATCCCAGCACTTGGGAGGCTGAGCCAGCTTGAACTGCATAGTGAGACTCTGTCTCAAAAAAAAAAAAAAAGGTCAGGAAAATGAGAAAAGATACTCTACTAGGGGAATCAGCGACCTCAACTGTGCCGGGGTGTGAAGGCGCAGAATCCCCAACACTAAAACACTGCTATAAGCAGCCTGTTAGAGGGTGCGGCCAAAATAAAGAGATCCTGGAGCGCTGCTTGGTGGTAATCTCTGGTACTACATGCACAGGATTATTTGCAGTAGGACAAGCCGTGCTTTTCTCCTGAAGGCAGGAAGACACCCAGAGGCTCAGAGGGAATTAGCGCTTGTGAGCGCGACAGAACCAACGTCCCTTCTGAGCCTGTGCCAGCAAGGATGTTGGGGACAGTTAATGGGATTTCCGGTTTAGCTCTCAGCTCTCCTGCGCTCGCCCCTGGTTTAGTCCCTCTGCCCCACCCTCTTATCAGCCCAGAAGTGGCTCTTAGAGTGGAAGCCTCTTTTTTTTTTTTTTTTTTTTTTTTAGAAGACAACTTTCCAAACTGGAAATTACTTTTTAAAAGCACATCAAATCAAAGACCTTGTTTTTTTTTTTTTTTTAAACCGGGAATCGAACTCAGGACCTTGCGCTTCCCAAGCAAGGCGCTGTGCCGCTGAGCTATATCCCCGGACCGGCCCCACCCTCTTAAAGCAGCTCCTTGCCCCTGCAGGCCCAGCGGGCCCCTGAGGCAGGCTTAGGTCTGCTGGACCATGGAATCAGCTTTAGAATCCACACAGGCCTGATACCTTCAACACCTTCCCACCCGCATTAGCAGCATTACAGGTCTGCCACCAGTGACGAGCTGGCACCTAGGGCCACTGTGGCTCTGGGTGGTTCCAGAGGCGCCCTGCTCCCAGCAGGAATATGACCTTAGCATGAGGGAGCCCGGCCAAGGCGCGTGTGCTTGGCACACAGGCCCAACAAGGGGTGCTACCCTCTGGAGTTGCCCATGGGACGCTTGGCCGTGGGAACCTGGGACATCACCTGGCAGGCTTGGCCTTGCCTGATTCCCACTTTGCACAGGCCCCTGCCACAGTGCCACTTTTTCCCAAGGAGCCCCTCTGTCCCTGAGGCCCGGAACCCGGCACAGTTCCCGCGGCCCACACCCCTACCCAGAAGCAGCAGTTTCACTGTCCGAGCGTCCTTCTCAGCATCCTCTTTCAGCTTCTTCTCCAGCTCCCTGGAATGCTTCTCCTCGGCACTAGCCCCAGCCCCCATGGTCCCAGCAGCAAGTGAGGGACAGGCCGAGCAGGTGGCTCTTCTGGACAGAGGGGATCCTGCGAGCCTGGCTCTCCACGGACCTGCACAGGCCCTGGTGGGGCTGCTTAGTGGGATTTGGGAGCTAGAGCTGCCCAAGGGCCAATCAGAGACAAGGACAGGTGAAGCCAGCTCAGCCCCCCAACCCTTCTAAGGCTGGCATGGCCCCAATCCCTCAAGTGCTGACCCTGCATTCTCCCCGCCGCCGCCGCCCTGGCAGAGGCACTCGGTAGTCCTTTCCCTGCCCCACAGCAAGGAAACACGTTTGGTAGAGTTTGGGCTAAAAGGACAGGCCCTCAGCTCAGGGTGGGGACCTTGGGGTGGGGCTGCGGCTGGGGGTGTGGGGGGAGAAGCAGGCACGCTGCACCTGAGCCTGCCCAGGGCCACCCCTTGTCCTGCTGGGAGCTCCCAGGGCCCCAGGGGATGGGTGCCCACATCTCCCACCCGCTGCACTGATGAGGAAGCGGGGCTCACAGGGTCACACAGCAGCCCGTGGAGAAGGGCTGCCTGGCTCCGCACCAGGGTTTCCGGCCGTGTCGGGAAGCACGGGGGGAGCAGTTGATCACACCTGCCGTGTGTCAGGGCTGCGTCTGATAGCAGCACGGCCTCCACGTGCCCCCAGGGACGCTGGTGACCACGTACATCTGCTCTGTGTGCCTGAGTGTTTCTGTCTCTTACCGGCACTGAGCAAGGTAATGTTTTGACACATTTGTGCCTTTGTGTACGGGTCCTTGTTTGTATGATTTTGAGTGTAGTCTTTTTTTTTTTTTTTTGAGACAGGTTCTCACTAGGCAGTTCAGGCTGGCCTTGAGCTCACGTTGTAGCCCGGGCTGGCCTCGAACTCAGAGCGATCCTCCTGCCTCAGCTTCCCAAGTGCTGAGATTACAGGCGTGCGCCACCACGCCTGGCCTTTGAGTGTGGTCTTAACACGTGAGTGTTCATGTACCTCGTATGGATGTTTTTGTGTGCACACGTATATACACACACATGTGTACAGATTTGCTTTTGTTTATACTTTTTTGTGGTGCTGGGAATGGAACCCAGGGCCTCACACATGCTAGACATATTCACGACCACTGAGCTACCTCCTCCGGCCTCCGATGCATTTCTTTACGTGTGCTTATGTGTAATATTTTGTCTGTGTGGGCTCATATGTGTGCTTGTATGTGCAAACGTACATACATGTGCAGTGCATGTTTGGGTGCCCTTGCCCAGCTGCATGTCTGAGCACACCAAGCGCATGCGAGTGTACACAGTGCCCTGTGCCAGCCTGTGCCTACATGTGCAGACGTGTTTGGTGCAGCAGTCACTGCTGCAGAAGCGGCTGGGTGCTTCCATCCACTCTCCTGCAGGCCTGTCGTCAGGTGGGAATCCGCCTCCCAGGGCAGGCTGGTGCCCCCTCAAGCCTGCAGAAGTGTCTTGTTGGTGCCCTGGGACCTACCCAGCGTTCCTCAGAACCTGCCTGCTCAGCTTAAGGTTCAGAGCCCTGCTGAGGTGCAACCTGGTTTTGAAGGGGTTCAGGAGCACCTGTGGGGCCAAGCTCCAACTCCAGGGGTTCTGCACCCGCTCCCCTCAGAAGTCCAGCGGGTCTCTCCAGGGACTCTGGGGGGAGCCGCCCTCCCCGCATCCCCGGGACTCCTTTCCTTAACCTGGCTGCCTTTGAGTACGCAACTCTGCCAGGCTCAGAAGACCTCCAGGGGGTGCCAGGGCCCCAGACACAGCCCGGAGGCTGACACGGGGAAGTGGAGCGGCGTGTCCAATAGAGCAGCTCTGACATCCACGCTGTTGGGTCAGAGAGGATTTGTCCAGGAGCCAGACTGTTTCCCTTGCCCCCTCCAGCCTCTGGGCTCCCGTGCCCCTCACCCCTGCTTGGTAAGTGGGCGCTGGGGTCTCTGTCGCTCTTCAGGCTTCCTGGGAGTCAGCGGAGTGCAGAAGCCAAGCCTTGTTAAGCCAGAACTTGTTCTTTTGTCCTCGTTGCGTTTTTTATTTTTCTAAGCGGTGCCGATCCACTGCCTCGGCTCCCCACACCCCCTGATTGGCCCCAACTCCTCCCCCAACCCCATCCCCAAGGACAGAAGCCAAAGTCTAGTCCCAGAGCCAGTGTTTATTAGCAAGATGGAACCCAAGGACGGCTGTGGCCTGGGCAGCAGAGGGCCACCGGGCACCCTACCCATCTCCCCAAATGCCCCCAGAGCTATTTACACCCAGCACCTGCCGTGGGGGGAGACGGGAGCCTCGGGAGCCCCTGCAGGCCCCAGGCCTCCACCGTGGCCCTCTCCCCTCAGGGCTAGGGCCCCCCCTCAGCCCTGTTGCACCTGGCCCCAGTGCCGCTCCCCAGCCTCCACGTCAAGGAGGGGCAGGGAACGCTAAGGAGGTAGAGTGGGGCAGCCCTGCCGCGGCTGGCAGGGAGAAGGCTGGCGGCCTCGTCCCTGTAGGCAGGACTCTTCTCCTGTCCCCAATAAATACAGAATAAATACCTGGGAAGGGCTGGCCTTAAATAAACGCCCCGACCCAGGCAGGGGGCCAGCGTCCTGTGACGGCCCCTTCTTCCCTTCTGAGTGCCCTGAGCCCCACCCCAAGACTCCAACACAGTCCCGGCATCCAGGCCGACACCACAGCAGGCTGACGGCGCACACTGGCAAAGGTCCACGGCCTGCCGAGTAGCACTCACGCCCGCCCTGTGTGCTGCAGATCTTGCAGCTGGCCTTCGAGCAAGCAGACTTTCGGCTGAGCCCGGGGACCGTGTGGTCCTGGCCCGGCCCAGCCAACTCGCTGGGACTGGTTAGGTGGGCTCCGTTTTCTGCCATCGCTGACCAGCATGGGTCTAGATCCTGGAAGATGCTGCCGGTGAGGCAAGCTATATACAACCCACCAATAAATACTGTCTTTGTGGGGGCAGGGTGTGTATAGAATATAGATTTTTTTATATTTATATATATAGGCCATTAAGTTGCCTCTCTCTCTCTTTCTCTGTCTCTCTTGCTCTCCTTATATTTATATATATATATATATATATCTTTTATATTAAAAGGGATGAGGGCTAGGCTGGTCCAGTGCAGGGCTCAGGCAGCTGGCCTCATGTGTCCGGAGGGTGGTGCCGGCGGTTCCGGGGCTTTTTCTGGTCCTGGGGTTCAGGAGGCCTGAGGGCCCCGGGGGCCTCTCGGGGACTGGGGGGCACGTGACGCCAGTAACCCTGACAGTACTGGTGGATGAGGCCCACTTCAGGCTGGGCCAGCAGCTGGGCCAGCTCCTGGTACGGAGGTGTGGGGGGGCCTGTGCCCGGAGGCGGCGGGGCGCTCACAGCCAGCAGGGGGAAGAGGGCAGCATGGACAGCATCCCGGCCCAGGATGTGCAGCTGCACCCGAGTGACGACGTGCTTGAAGTTGTTCTCAGTGGCCGTGCAGGAGTAGAGGCCGCGATCGCTGAGCTGCAGGGCGCGGAGCAGCAAGCCCTGCTCTGTGCGCAGGAAGCGCTCCTCCGCTCGGATCTGCAGGGGCAGGGTGGGGGCTCAGGGGCTGTGTGACCCCTCTGCTGCCCCCGCCAGCAGCCAGACGAGGCCACTTCGGTGGGGTACCACACATGGAATTTATATATCCCTCCCCCAAAAGACCACGTGCAGTTTCCACTAATGAGGTAACTGAAGGAGGTATCCACAGGTTTCCGCTTCGAGAGGGATGGCCCTAAAGGGTGCTGTTCAATGAATGAGAGAATTTTGGAACACACACATAGAATTTTCATTTAATGAGAACACCCAACTGTGGCCCCGCACAGAATTCCCACGTAAAGGGGGCACCTGTAAGGCTTTTCCACAAACGAGGGCTAGCCACAGAATTCCCGTCCACGGAAGCTCAACCACGTGACGTCCCATACAAGGCGTGCACTCCAGTGGGTGCACACGTGGGATTTTCACAAAAACAGGCATATCCGGAAATGGTTTCTGTATGGCAAGACCTGTTCCGCAGAGTTTCTACCTAACGAGTTCTGCTCAATTGACTTCCACATAGGGAAGGGAGCTCGAAAGGTTTCACAGAGTGAGGACGGCCCCGTATCGGGTGCTACACTGCCTCCACCCGCACTGAATTTCCACTGTGCCAGGGACTCACCTCTCGGCGCCGGTCAGCAGGATCTCGCTGGAAGAGCCATTTCACGGTGGCTTGCGGTGAGCGGGGCTGGCACTCCAGGAAGGCCGTGCTGCCCGCCACGCCATACTGCACAGACTCTACGGCATTCTTGTTGGCTGCGGATCAGGAGGACACTGAGTGGAAGCAACAACACCCGGAACGACCCCGTCTGGTGAGGGGCAGGCACCAAGGGGCTCTCACCCACAAGGGCAGAGTGCTGCCACTGGGCATCACCCCTGCAGGACCGGCCAGCAACAGCACGACTGGAACTCCAGGAGCCCTTACTCCCCACCCAGCACCTTTAAGGCTCAGAGTTGGGGGGTAGCGAGCAGCCACATGGGCACCCGGGGCACCACAGAAGTTCAAGGAGCACCGGAGGGGGGCAGGGCACACGTACCATTAGAGTTGAACCCACGGCACTGCCTGATGGGGTTCCCATGCCGGACGTCCTGCCGGCGGCTCCGCCTGGGTGAGAGTAACTCCTGAAGGTGTGCTCCCAAGAAGTATGCCCCAGGTCCCTGCACCCCCAAGAATCCAGGGCAGGGCCCTGTGTCCCCAGAGCTGTGATGCCCGTAGATATCCCCAAGTCATACCACACCCATCTTCAAACCCCCACAGGGCCTAAAACCCCAAGGGTCTGGGGTTCATAAACTTTTTTTTTTTTGCGGTGCTGGGGATTGAACGTAGGGCCTTCCACATACTAGGAAAGTGCTCTAACACTAAGCTCCACCCTCAGCCCTGGGGTTATACCTTTTGGAAGACACTGTGTAGCGGGAGCAGGCCTGGCCATCCCAGGCACAGTAGGGGTCCCTGGCGAGACAGCAGTCGGCACAGGCAGCCCCATACGCATGGCAGCGGTGCAGGCTCAGGTGTGTGACACCCACAGCGGAGGCCACGTACAGTTGTTGCTGAGGGCAGGGGCAAAGGCTTGTCAGTCCCTTTCCCACAGATAGCCTACATAGAAGCTAGGTGGGTTAGGCTCCGGCTCTTCTCTTTTTCTTTTTTTTCTTTGGTGGTACCAGAGATGGGACCCAGGGCATGCTAGGCAAACACTCTACCACTGAGCTATACCCTAGTACCCTTTCCTTAAAAATTCGTTTTGAGACAGGGTCTTGCTGAGTTGTCTGATCTGGCCTTGAACTTACGACCCTCCTGCCTCAGCTTCCAAAGTGTCTGGGATTACAGGTAACAACACGCCCAGCTTCCTTCTCTTCCTTGTTCAATGCTTAATTACCCCACCCTCGTGCCGAGGGTATGACTTCAAGGAGACTCTACCATCACCCCAAGCCCATGTTACCAGACTCACCCTCTTGGAAGAGATGGTCATGGTCTTAACAGGTGCTGGATCCTAGAAGACAAAGATCAGCCTGGGACTCCCTCTCTGCCCGGACCTGGAGGTCTAAGGTCAGGGGCTGGGACCGGGGAGGGTCAGGATGGGCAGAAAGGACTGGGTGGTTCTGACGCACCTTGAAGACTGCCACCTCCTCCAGCATGAGCTCCTCTACCTCCTGGTCATCCTTGGGCAGCACGATGACCTTCTGCACTGTCCCGCGGTCTGGAACGGGCCGGGCAGGACCTCAGTGGGGCTGGGGACACTGGGGAAGGGGCAAAGCCTCAGCCCCTTCCCCAGCAGGGCCCCAACCCCCCTCGGGCCGTGGAGCAGAAGTTCTGTTCCAAGGCTGAAGGGTTTTCCAGAGACAGGGAAGAGGTCAGGAGACTGGCCCAGGACAGAGGATCCTGGCCAGGGTCCGCCCCACCCAGACCATCAGCACACGCGGGCACGGCTCTTGTCAGGAGCTGCTGGAACTGTGCTAGGTGTACTTCCGTGTGTGCGTGCGCATGCCAGCGCGGGTGCCAGGATGCAGGTCCAGGCACTCTGCAAGCCTGTCTCTGCCCCTTCCTGTCACACAAGGGCTTCCACGTTTGCTGGTGTCTCTGGCCTTCTGGCCTCGGACACAGGGAAGCAGATGGGGTTTTGCTCCCCGTGGCCTCACCGTCCTGGCTGAAAAGAGGCTCCCAAAGATGCAGCGACAGAGCTTATCAGCATAAACCTACAGCAACCCCACGGGTCAGGTCACAGCCCCAGGCATCAGCACCTCCCACCCAGTGGGCCCAGTGGAGGGGGAGCAGCAGCGGGTACCTGTGCCCAGGAAAAGCACCTCATAGCGCCCGTCAGCTGCATCCACCTGGTCTACGGCAACAGTGGTGAGTCGGTAGGGGGCACCAGTGCGGACCACCAGGGGGCGCCGCTGCAGAGGGTACACGGCCTGGTACATGAGCGGGTGGCTGCGCATGAAGTTGATCACCTCGTCAGGATAGTCCTTGGTGGATTTCATGGAGGGCGTGAAGGTTCCCCCGGGGCACTGCAAGTGGGGTGAGTGTCAGCCTCAGGCATCCAGGGCAGGCACGGGCGTCACTGCAGCTCAGGAGCAGCCTCCGTCCTGCCTGGCCCCACCCGCTCTACCTGGTTCTTCCTCCAAGCCCCTCTCCTCCTTTCTGCCCAACCCCGCAGGGCAGAGCCGTAGAGCTCCCTGCAGGTCCAGTTCCCAAGGCCCCAGGCGGCCAGATCCCAGGGCTGCTCCTAGGCCTCATGCGCCACAGCCCTGTGGCAGCGTCTGGCTGTGGGGAGCGCTCCCTTCCTCGGTCCGCGCCGCACTGTCTCCTGCTCTGCTGTCCCTGTCTCTCCACTCTCCTTGAACAGCTGGGCTGCAGGCCTGAAGTCCTCGTGACACACAGGCACGCTCTGCCCTTCCCCGAGGCTGGTCCCTGTGCCCAGGGTGAAGCCTAACCCCGCCATCCATCGGCTCCAAGGTCACTTCAGGGCACAGCTTTCCCTGAGCCCTTGGAGACCTGCTTTCCCCCCGACCCCCGAGTCACACCTGCTGCTGCTTCAGAGCAGATCGCGCCCGAACTCTCCTTAGACTCCAAGGAGGCCCCAGTCACACCAAGGTCAGGCGCGACGCCTCCCATAGCCCCTGCAGACGCTGCGGTCCCGGCCTTACCCACTCCCCACCCGCCTGTGTCCATTTTTAGCCAGCCACGCGACCACCCCCTTGCCACCGGCTTCTGCCTTCCAGATTCCCCCCACCAAGCTTCAGCTCCCAAGCAGCCCCCCGAAGGGCCCTCCACGGAGCAGCCCACCACGCCCAGCCCCGCGTGTGTTCTGGGGTTTCGGCTGGCTGGGGGTGAACGGTGGGTTTCTGAGCTGGTGTAACGCGCTGCCCCACTGCTGCAGGGTCTGATGGTACAGCCATGTCTGCAGAGGGTCTGGCCCAGAGCAGGCCTCAGGGGACAAAAGGGAGAGGGAGGAGAGGAGGGTGCTTACTGTGCCAGGCCGGGGGTACGGCATCTTCCCCGAGAAGGGCATCCACTGGTAGTTAGGGCCCTCCTTGTGGGCAAAGGGTCCGTTGAAGACCATGCGAATGTCAGCCATCGAGTAGACGCACACAGCAGAGCCTCGGAAGACGGAGCTACGAACAGGACAGTTTGCTGCTGCCGCCAAGGGACCGCCTCGGCCCGGGGCCCTCCCCTGCCTGCTCCCGGCCCCAGAGCTCAGCACAGGCTGCACTCGCCACAGGCGGAGCCCCAGCCCAGCCCACCCTGCCACTGCTGGCCCAGACCCCAGTCTCACCCCGAGGAGGTAAAGACAGCATAAATGACGGGGTTCCTCACATCCTGGGTCTGCTGGACAAACACATCCTCTGAGGACACAGAAAGGAGGTTCCGGGAAGGCGTCAGGCAGGCAGGTGCCCCTGGGCCCTGGACTATTCCGCCCAGGGGATGGGGACCCACCAGAGGCCACCTGGTGGCCTCTCATCCAGCCTCGGTCACTCCCACTACAGCCACGGGGCCTGCCTGCCGGGTGGGCACTCACGGAGCTCATCGAAGTGGGTCTCAATGCCATCCTCGCCTGGCACGGAGCAGACGAGCCGCGCCTTCAGGAATGTGCTCCATTTGTTGACCAGGCAGCAGTGACCGCCATCATCGTTCTGGGGGTGGGAGCAGGAGGTTAGCTCAGCTCACTCACCCACAAGACCCTGCTGGAGCAGGGGGGACAGTCAGGGCTGGGCCGTGAGAGGGGCAGTGGGGGCCTTGGGGACGTGTACCAGGCAGATGCGCCCAATTCGGGCGTACACAGCGGGGCTCTGCGTGGTCTCCGCCGACCGCTCCCGGAAGAAGAAGTATAGCTTGTCATCGTTGCGCTCCGCGCTGTCAGGGATGAGCTCCGCGTGGATGAAGGAAGGGTCTGCGGATGAGCAGGGCTCAGTGGGAGGAGCTCCTCCTCCGCATCTTGTTCCCCGACTGAATCCCCAGCCATGTAGAAGAACATCCCCAACCTTTCTCCAAACAAGGAACCACTTCCACCCCAGTGAGTCATGGGCCAAAAACTCTCCCCGGTGTGCTTCCAGAGGATTTCCCAGCCCCATCCCGGACACACAGCCCCCTGAAGGCCTCAGGGACTACAGGTACCATTGAGCCACCGGGAGTTGTACTGGTCTGTGCGCATGGCTGTCTGCTTTCCAAGTGTGCGGAAGATGGCTGCGTCTGTGCCCATAAAATCAATGTACACGCCGGCGTAGAGCTCTTCGTCTGTGGGGGAGGGGGCGGCGGTGTTTATTAGGACAGGTCACAGCCCCAGCGACCCCCAGACAAAGTCAGGCTTCCCAGGATAGATCCTATCTCCGTCGGGTGCTGGTAAATGTTTAGCAGCTGGCTCTGGGAGGGCCAAGAGCAGCAGCAATGATCTCTGATTAGTAGCAACAGCCAATTTCTGTGACATGAATATGGCTGGTCTTAAGCTGCTAATCTGAGGTCACTGTAAGCACGGCTGGGAAGAGCCACCAACATCACCGCACAGTATGACAGTATTCCTACCCACAGACCCAACAGACATAAATAACTGCACGAGTTTAGACTTTTAAAAATGTAGTAAAATAGCTGGGCGTGGTGGTGCACACCTGTCATCCCAGCAAGTGGGAGACTGAGGCAGGAGGATCACTGTGAGTTCAAGGCCAGCTGTGTCAGATACGGCCCCTCACCACCAAAAGTAGTAAAACAATAAAGTAGTGAGTTTTGAGTATGTTACTTTTTGTTGTTACCTTTGTTTCAGTATAATTTATTTAACTGAATGGTAAGATTTATTTTTGTGGTCCTAGGGGTTCAACCCAGGATCTTCACACTGAGCTACATCCCCAGCTCTTTTAAAATTTTGGGCCAGGGTCTTCCTGAATCATTGCATTGCCCAGCCTGGGATTGAATTTGCAATCCTCCCGTCTCAGCCTCCCGAAGTCCTGAGATTATAGGTTTGCACCAATACACACATCTTATAATTTAAATTTTAATCATCCACGTTGAACAACTGACTCACAAAATTCCTGACAACATAAGCGCTAAGTGAGCTGCCTCTAGCGTAATACTTCTTTTCTTCTCTCTGAAACTCGCCAGGGTGCCCCACTGTCTTCCCCCATCAGACTCCCTGATCTGGACTCTGCTATCAGGATAGAACTTCTCTGCCAAGAGGATAAGGCCTGTACCCTGCCCCAGGGCCCTTTCCTAGGCTGGCGGGTGGTACAGTGCCCAGCAGTTGCTCTGCGATGCAGACTGGGTTGGACTCCCCGAAAGCAGGCAGAGTGCCTGGGCCAGGGTCAGGCTCCTCAGCCTGGGGACGGGCAGCAGCTGCTACCACTTTCTTGGAGAAAAGCCCCGGCCCTCCCAGACATCCACCTAATCCATCTACACTCAGCCCCTAGCCGGTCACAGGGCCAGAGGTCCCCACTGGCCCTTCCGTGTGCAGCTCTCCTAGGCTTTCAGATGCAGGGAAGAGGGGCGCAGGGACCCCTGTGCCACTCCTCTTCTCCTCCAGGTAGCCTGTGGGCCAGGGGCTCCTGAGCTCTGCACGGGTTACACCTTGTGTTGCGGGGACCACCTGGCCCGCTCAGTGCCTCACCGGAGGGGCTGCATGCTGGGGAGGGCCCGCCAGGGCTGCGGGGCAGCCTGGCGCATCGGTGGTGCTTCCCCAACTGCTGCGGCAGAGGCCACACATTCCAACTAGAAAGGGGGAGGGCGGGGGCACTCACTGATGAGGGCTGAGGCTGTGTCCAGCTTGGGGTCGTACGGACACTTGCCCTTCCCTGACTCGAGTCTCTCAGGCTCCAGGTAGAAGATGTAATCCTGCAGGGCAGAGGGGGCTCAGCATTGTCCAGGCCAGTCCCACAGCCAGGGACAGGGACAGGTCACCAGGCTCCGGGGCAAGAGCAAGCCCCAGGGACACCCTGAGCCCACCCCCTGCACTCCCAGGGTCCTCAGGCTTGAACTGCAGCCAGGTCTCTTCATGCAGTCTCAGGCCTCGGGGAAGACCTGGGAATCAAGGCTCAGGACCAGGAGATGTGCACAGGGTGGGCCTGCAGTGGCTAAAGGCCTTCCACGCCAACTGGCTCAGGAAGATGCTGACCAAGCGTCCTTTGGGTCAGAGAGGCCGACGCTTTGAGCTGTGGCTCACTATCTTAGGCCAAGGAGGGGCTATGAAGCTGGTCACAGCAGGAGGCACAGGTCAAGGGCCTAGGGTGCTTTCTTTGCCATCAGGTAAAACAGGCCAGAGCACTCCAAGATTGCTGTCCCCGGGCTTTGCGCCCTACCTGTGGTCCTCAGGATGGGGCCTTCTTGCCCCTCGGCAGAGCCCCCAGGGTGCGTGTCTCCCCAGGCCCAGGGGCTGGGGGATCTGCCCAGACCACACAGAACTCACAAAGCCCCCTGCGCCTCCCAGCCCAGCTCAGAAGATGAGCTAGGAGGAAGATCGCGATGGCACTGGGACCGGGATGAGCTCACGGGCCTGGCAGGAAAGGCAGGGAGAGGGGAGGGGAACGGGGAGGAGAGGCACAGAGAGAGGAGCGGGCAGCAGGTGGCAGGATGGCGATGGGAAGGTACACACAGGCCTGCTTCCAGTTACACTGCACACGGCTTCCTGCACATACAGCTCAGCACAAAGCACTGCCAACACACGGAACTCACCGCTCACACCCTGACACACACACTGGATCTGAGCGACCGCTCCTCACACTCCCCGCTGCGCACACGCGTGCACACACGCTGTCACTCACCGGCAGCCCCTGCCACCCCCGCCCGTCCCCGCCCAGCCCAGATCTGGGTCCTGACTGCTACACAGATGCCACCCCAAAAGAGAGCACACAAGTGCGCAAGACACGGGGTAGCCCACAGGAGGCACAGGCCGACTACAGGCACATGCCGCGTTCCCACTCCAGATGCTGAGTAGGGCCTGCCCGAGGGCACGCTGCCGGGCGCCTGTGTCTCCACACGTGCGTTCTGCGAGCAGAGGCGCAGGCTCCCTGGGCCCCCGTCTTCCTCATCTGCTGACCCGACTTCTTGCCCGCAGGGGTCATACTGAGGCTGACAAGAATCCAGCTGGGCTGCCTGGAGAGCCTGAGGGCACTCAGAGAAGGACGGGAATCAGCCCCTGGTGGGCTGGCCTGGGGCACAGGCCCAGGGCGAGTGGAGCCGAGGCCACGCTGCCTGGCAAAGCCTGAAGAGATGAGGCCCACCTGGCGTGGGGCTGTGGGCATCGGGTGGACGGCACCATCTGTGGCTCTGCTGCCGCGGCCTCTGACCACCTGCGCCTGGGTCCATGGCAGGGCCTGAGAAGACGAGGAACAGGGGGTGACAGGGGCTGGGGGAGCAGGCTCGGGCTGCCAGACTCTCACACCACACAGGCCAGGAACACACGTGAGCACATGGGTCCGATACACACGTATATGCACGTATGTGTGCGCGCGCACACACAGGCTCAGCACACCCCTGCACACACTTGTCTCTTAGTTCCAGTCACTCTCACACACGCCTACGAGGTCTCACCAGCTCACACACATGCCCACATGGAAATGGAAAGGCGGAAGCAGGCAGGGTGGAGCAGAGCTGGGGAAGGGAGAGCTCCCCATAACCCTCCCCTAGCCCCTGACCCGGAGGAGGAAGGCGGCCCTCCTCGGGCCACAAGGCAGAGGCTGACTCGGGCATCAAGCTCCTGATGCTGAGACCCCCACCGGGCCCCCTGGCTTGGCTGCAGGGCATGGTCCACAGGCACGGGTGAGAGAACCACTGCCACAGAGGGGTGAATGCTTACTATGTGCCAGGCACAGTGCTAAGAGCTTGGGAGCACCCGCTCACCGCCTCCTCACACCAACCTGTGAGAAAGGCAGCCGTGAGCCCCAGGTTTGGGGGAAGAAACGGAGGCTAGGGAGTTAAACAGGCCACTCACCCCATTCACAGGGCTCAGAAGCGGCAGGGTCGGGGCTCATGCCCATCCTTCCATCGGGGCCCTGGAAGGCAGCCACCAGTGGGGATGGCACAGGCCGGGGTGAGCTGGGGCTTACCTGTGCACGGCGGCCGCGGTTCACATAGGTGCACATGGGGTTATAGGCTCCCGTGCCGCACACATACAGGTGGGTTCGGTTCCAGGGCTGGATGAGCCTGATGAAGTTCCCACACTCACCCTGGAGCAGAGAGAACGCTGCACAGGTGCCCAGATGCCCGGCCAGCCCCGCCCCCACAAGGGACCTGCTCCACCCCACCTGCAGACCCCACCACACTCACGTTGCCATCTTTGCCCGAGAGCACACACTCCTCAATGCGCTGCGGGGAGGCTGCCCAGTGGATCTGCAGGGATGGGGAGTCACAGGCTGCAGCTCACTGGACGGGCCTCAGTCCTGGGCCCTGGGCCCCACCCCTGGGTGCCCCTCCGGGCCTGCCCTTACAATGAGGGGCTCACGGTTGATGTCATGCAGGTCCAGGGACAGCACGTAGTCCTTGCTGCCCACATACATGCGGTCGTGGTCCTCATCCTTGAACAGGATACGGTAGTCGGTGGTATTGAGCAGGAAGTTGAAGAAGTGGGCAGTGCCTGTGGACTTGAGCTCTGTGGGCGAAGAGCAGGGCACCGCCAGTCAGGACCCACGGAGACCACGCAGCTCTCACCCTTGTGCAGAGCCCTGAGGTTCCCCCCGCTACACGTCTTTAGGCTCTAGCTTCCTCTCCAGGGTCCTGACAGGTGAGCAGGCCAAGGAAGAGGCCACACCCAAAGCCAGACCCTGACTCACCGCTGGCCTGTCAGTCCTGATGAAAGGGCAGGGGTACAGGCCAGCGTCTGTCAGCATCAAAGTCTTTGCTCAGAAGGGGGTTAATCTCCCACACCTGGGGTGGGGCCAGCTTCCCACAGGAGCCCAAAGGGTTAATGAGCAGGTGACAGCCTGCGGATGCTGTGCGTGGCCCAGACGCCCTGTCCTCGCCCTGGCGGCCCGTCAGGCAGAAGGCACAGCTGGTGCATGGTGCACGGCGCATGGTCTGAGGAGCCCGTGAGGACACCGGAGAGCCCGAGGGAGTCGCGCTGCCCTACACACCCCCAGCTTTGCCCGGACCCCACAGGCTGCTACGGGAGGACCTCAAAGGCCACCGTGAACCAGCCAGGAGTCATCTGTGGGAAGGAGCTCTCCCCTGTGCTGGGGTCCCCAGGGCAGAGGCAAGGTTCTCTTCTGCAGGCGTCCAACAGCCTTGGCCCTCACCCCAGGACACCAGGGAAAGTCCTTCTTCCTAAGGATGAGGAATAGGAGGGAGCTCAGCCATTGATGAGTCAGAGGGCTTGACACGGGACTCCAGGGAGCCTGGGAATCTGCTCTGGGGGAGCTGAGAGGGTCTCTCCGGCAAACCCCTCCCCCATCCATGCCCAGCTATTTTTAGCTCAGGAGAGAGAACACTTGGATGAGGCTGATGAATATTCACACGCACGGGGGGAGGGGGCAGGTGGCAGCGCACAACAGCACGTGCATGTGTGTACACCTGGTACAGGTGCACACACACGCTCTGCAGCGGGCAAGGTGCTCACCGAGGGGTGACACCCGCCCTCACAGCTGGTGTGACCCACTTCACAGGGCAGGTAATCGAGGGGGAGGCCTGAAGCAGGCCCCAAGGCACCTGGAGGAAGGGAACAGCTGTGAGTCAAGGCTCTGCACACAGCTGAAGGTAGCACCAGCAGGTGGCTGTCACTGGCTGGCCTGGTGACCCTGACTCCAACTGGTGCAGCAGGGACCCTGGGATGGGCTGGTGAGGCTATGCTTGGGAGCAGCTTCAGATAAAAGCTCTGGGATGTGCCGGGCTGGGCTGGGCATGTGGGTAGGCAGCGCGGGCTGAGGGCCAGGGAGTCAATGCTGATTTAATGCACATGTCTGGTACCAGGAACTCACCCTTTGGGGCCGGGGTTCAAGGCCAGGCCTTGCCCTGCCCAGACATGACCATGCACCCACAAGGGAATACAGGTGATGACCTTGGCCAGCCACGGGTCACAGGGACGCCGGGACGCCGAGGGATCAAAAGGCGGATCGCTGCCAGGCTATGGCCTCACCCGCCTGTCCGGCGGCGCCTTTGAAGTCCTGGGCAGGGCAGCTTGGGCACCTGTCCTGCACCTGTTGCTGGGCCACTCGGAGTCCCCCGCCTGGCCACCCAGTCATAGTGACAACAGGAAAGTAAACATTCCCCCACCCCCAGGGCTGGACAGTGGCCAGAGGAAGTGGGGCTGCCAGCAGAGCCCCTCCAGGCTGGGCCAGCCCGCCAGGGGCTATTTATACCCTGGCTGGGGGCATGGCTTGGACTGTGCCCTGACCCGTCCTGCTGGGCGGAGGAGCACTTTGGGGGCAACGCAGGGGCGGGGGAAGAGCTCAAGTGGGCATCTTTAGACAGCACCTGGACGGACGGAAGTTTTAGACATCTAGCGCCCAGGGACGCAGGCAGCCACAACCCCTACCCTCCACCCCTGCCTAGCTCGGCCCCATAATCTGGACCTTGCTTCTCTGCTGTGCCACAGCTCCCAGGGCCCAGCTCCAAGTCCCAGCTCCTAATCTGCTTCCAAAGCCTCAGCAATCCAGACTCCAGCTCCCTCTGAGAGAAAGGCAGGGGACAGATCTCTCAGCAGATTAGGAAACAGTCCCAGAAGCGGGGCAGCCCACTACCCCTGACCTGACATTCTGTCCCTGCACCCCTCAGTCTAACCCTGGGCAGAGGAGGCAGAGGGTGCCTCTGAGTCACCAAGCACCTACCATGTGCAGAGCCTGTGGTCACACGTCGTTTACAGGGGAGAACATGAGGATACAGGGCAGGGAAGTAACAGGCGTTGGGGGGGCGTGGGGAATGAGGAAGGAGAATGAATGAATTCCCACCCAGGTCCACGGATGAAGGGGAGGTGGCCTGACTGCCGGAAGAGCCAGGGCCGGAAGGTGACTCGCCCTGCGTCAACAAGCCGTATGACTCAGGACCCCCAGGATCCCTCCCAGTGGCCACGGGATATGGCGTCAATAGCTTCAGTGACATAGGACACTCTGGTATCACAGGACATGATGTGTTAGTTACTGTGGAAAGGATGGTGGGGGAAGGGAGCCCCCAGGAGGTCACACAAGGTGAGAAAGGGTTCATTTTATGGCATGGGCTTCATGACCCCAGGGTGGACACTCTGGGCCACTCAGCCTTGTTTTGTCCTCCTCACACTGACCTTAAATGTGACTCCGTGCGGGGGTCCTGCTTCATCTTGGAGGGCCGGACAGTGGCATTCCTCCAATTCCCACCCATCCTTCATGGCAGACGGCTGCCTTGTGAGGAGAGGATGGGAGGGTCCCCAAATCCCTCCCCAGGAGGCAGGCTTCCTCTAGATGCCACTGTCTCTTGGAGGGTGCCCACTCCATCCCTGCTACCCCATTTCTAACGCTGGGGTTGGACGCAGAGAGGGTGATGGGAAGGCAGGAGCTTCCTGTTGGCTTAGCGCCCCCCCATGCGGTTCCAGCGTGCCTGCCCACCCCTAGTCCACGGAAGAGGGCCTGCTCCTAAAGCACTCGTCCAATCTAGGCTGCAGAAGGGGGAACAAAGGCACAGAGGGATGGGAGGACGGCCCTGCCCTGTTAACCCACAGCCAGAGCACTCACAGTAGGAACCACTGGAACAAGGGCCTGTGACAGTCCTACGCCCCTGGCTGCAGGCTCCTCAGCCAAGTGCGGCTCACCTCAGGTCCCCAGATGAAGCAGAACCAGGATTCCGCCTGCCCCTCCCCCAACCCGAACACCACAGGGAAAAGGAGCCGCGTTGGGGCCGGAGCGGTTGAGTGGCCCTCAGGACCGTGCTGATACCGGCAGTGTCAGGAGGGGCTAGGACCTATGAGGCACAGCTCCCCTCTGGGGACTTAGGACTTAGGCCTAAGGTGGCCTCAGTGGGTAAGGGCGTGATGCAGACCTAGCCTGGCCGTGTCCTCAGACCGGTCCCCACCACTGCCCCACTTGTCCCAAGCCCAGCCCTACGGGAGCAGTGCCAGTGAAGGGGCTAGGGCACAACCAGGGGCTCTGTGGATGGCAGGGTAGACCTTGACCTTGGGGGACACAGGAAGACGTGTCTGGGTGATGCCTTCTGGGAAGGGCCCCCACACCCACTCTCTCACCCAGGCTGAGCCAAGGTTGGGTGGGGTGGCATCCGGGAAGGATTTTCCCGTCACCGGGAAGGAAGAGCTTATTCTGGCATCAGACACCTCATTTCCGCCTCAAGGCCTCTCTCAAGGCCATTAGACACTCAGGGTCCCAGTCCAGAAAGGCCTGGCCTCGGTCCAGAGGTAGGGACGTTCACAGTGCCCGGAGGCATAGGCCTGAGGGTGTCCATCTCTTCCTCCCTAGGAAGCAGTGGTTGACGCCTTACTTTAAAGGGCCTCAGGCCCTGAGGAGGCGTGTCCACAGCCCCTGCTCAAAACCCAGCTGGGCTGCCCCGCCCCCATTGTGGGTCTCCTGGACACCAGGTCTGAGGCCAGTGGAGCAGGAGCTGCTGCCAAAAGAGGGGTCTTGGAGCAGAGGTGGGCACCCCGCCCCCTTGGTTACAACCTCACAAAGCCGTGGGCCCTGACTGACAGCGCCATCTCCTCCAGCGGAGCTGGCGACGGGGTGATGGACAGGTCCCCGCAGCCCCGCTCTGACCTCTGACCCCATGTGGGCTGGTGGGGCCTAATCCCTGAGCTGCAGAGAAATAAGACTGCGGGGTGAAGGGAATGGGTGCCGACAGGGCTCTTTGTTCGTGCTTCTTCCACAGAAACACGTCCTGACCTTCCGACCTTCTGAGGGAAACTGAGGTAGACAAGAGCCTAGTAGCAGTGGCCATGACAAGAGCAGCAGGGCCCAGGCAGCGCCTCAACCTCTGTCACTCCCCCAAAGCTTTGAGGGGCCCCAGAGGCAGGCCTAGGGGCTGGACTGGCTCCCAGCCTAATCCTCTTTTAATGAGCGGCCAGCCGGAAGGCCTCAACCCCTGGCCACAGCCCTGCAACCCTGGGAGTCCCAGCCAGGCCAAGCAGGGGGTGGGGCGGCCTGGCGCACCTTCCCTTGCTCAGCACACCCACTTCACAACATGCCCTAAGGCTGAGCCCTCCGCTGCTGACCAGGCCAATCCCGGGCCCGTCATCTGCAGTAACACCTCCGGGCTTGCGTGGACCCTAGTCCCACAGCAGGCTGCGAGGGGAAGGCTGTCGTGCTGATTTCCCTTTCCTTCCTGGGTGTTCCGGATGGGAAGCACTAGAAGCCAGAAGCAGGATTTGCCTTGGGCTTAAACTGCCCCGTCCCTTGAGAAGAACATTCTAGGTTTCTCCGGCTGTCCTAAGCCGCTCGTATCTGCCCCTATCCCATCCCTGGCCGTGCTTTCCAGACCAAACACCCAGAAAGCTCCTCAGATGCTGTCCATAGGCCCCCTTCCCGCTACGCAGGTGAGCCAGGTTGGTGCCAACAAAACCAATTACAACCTGCTCTCACCCAATTAGCAACTAATTATGGCCTCATAGGCCATTCAACATAATTAACATGTAAATGACTCCACATGTTTATATTCCATAGCCATTCTGACTGAATTCAATTTAAATGTCTGAACTGGAGACCCAGTTACCCTATCTCACCATGGAGCAATTCGCCACCTAGCACTGTCACTTCCTGGGAAATGCGGCTCCTCCAGGGGGAAGGACCTGAGCCCGGATGTGAGGGTGGAAGGGCAGGTACCACTGCAGCGGTGGCGGGGGCTTGGCTGTGGTTTCCGCATCCTTGGCAAATTCATCCCAGGAGTGCAGGGAGGTAAAGGGGCAGGAAGAGGTCCCATGGGACCCTCTGATGGGAGACCCTCTGGAACAAGGGGCCCCTTCTTTTTTTGGGGGGGTGTTTCCGGTACCGGGAACCAAACTCACGACCTTGCGCTTGCCAGGCAGGCGCTGTGCCGCTGAGCTAAATCCCCAGCCCCGAAGAGGCCCCTTCTTAAGGGCTACTGTAAACACCCCAGCTGTTCGGTAAACACTGAACAAGGTAAGAGACACCCAGCCAGGCTAAGACTCTGCTCCACTCCTCCCTCCTATCTCAGGGGCTGGGAGGCTGGTCCTGCCAGCCCAGGCACACTGTTCCCACGCCCGTTCTGCCCCAGTGCCCACCTGCTCCACCCAGGAAGACTGATCGGGACTGGCTCATCCCAAGCCAGGAGGAAGAGCAGCAATGTCGGCCCTTAGCACATACCAGCCCAGAACCAGAAGTTCCGTACCCTGTCCCCCAAGGACATCCAGTATTCCAGCAGATGAGAGCTCTCCCGACCAGGTTCCCCCACCGACCCCTGCCCAGCCCATAGCCCCATGGCACCTGACTGTCCTGGGTCTGGGCAGGTGTTTCAGAGACCAGGACTCCTACACAGACCCTCAGCAGCAGGCCCAGTTGCACATGAAAGCAGAGGCCACAGCCCGGCTGGGTTTGGGAGGACACATTGTGATCAAGAGATGTCCTTGTGAAGGGGATAAAAGGAAGTGACTAGGGCAGGCCAGCAGAACACACAGGAATGCACCCTCCAAAGTGTGAAGGTGGGGGCCGGGGATACAGCTCAGCAGCTCAGCGCCCGCCTAGCAAGCACAAGTTGCTCAGTTCCATTCCCGGTACCCACAAAAAAACAAAGCCAAACAAAAAGTGTGCAGCGGGTAGAAAGAGGGTTAGTCCTGCGGGGAAGGGGTGCCCTGATTCCTTTCTCAGGTGGAGAAAGTGAAATGGTCTGCTGAGGCTGCCTCCAGCTCCGCGGGCCCCAGGGCCACCCCTCCTCCCGCATTCCAGACCTGCCCCGGAAACCCCTCACTCCTTCCTCCACCTCCTCCTCCTCCCCGTGCCTGCAAAAGACAACAAACTCTCCATGGCTCATTTACTCCGATAAATCACCCAGACAGACAGGCTGGTGGGCGTCAAGACCCTTCCCCTGCCCTGGACCCAGTCCCCGCTTTGCTGCTCTCTGGATTCCTGCAGGCCCAGCAGGCGCTTTGCTTCACCCGCACAGGAGCACAGGATG
The DNA here is from genome assembly GCF_000276665.1 of Chinchilla lanigera. Lineage (NCBI taxonomy): Eukaryota > Metazoa > Chordata > Mammalia > Rodentia > Chinchillidae > Chinchilla > Chinchilla lanigera. Next base: position 1,999,382 of record NW_004955532.1, on the reverse strand, counting down.
CCGGCCCCCTTGCTGACATTCTGATGTGAGAACGGAGGCCTAGGACAGACAGATCCGTGATCAGGGTCAGCTCTGGAGGCTGCAGTGAGGCTGGCAGCCAGTCAAGGGATGGCAACAAGTCGTCCACACGGGCCTGGTGCTGGAACAGGAAAGCGCAGATCAAGATGCCAGTGTAGGCAGCCTGGGGTGAGCCCACTGGGGTGCGGCCTGCCTGGCCTCAGGTGTACAGAAGCCGCAAGTCCCCTGTACTCTAGCTGCCGTTCCGCCAGCTGTCCTATATACTCTAGCAGAGAACCAGGGCCGACCAGCAGATACACAGGGCTATGGATTCTGCCATGGAGGGAAGCGAGGCCTTCAGCTCCAAGCCCTAACTGGGAAAAAAATAGGTTCTTGGCTAGGTGCAGAGATTGCAGAGGAAAGAGCATGTCCGGGTAGGAAGCCAAGGAAGGGTGGGATTTGGAGGGGTAAAGGCAAGGCAGGCACAGGGGGAGCAAGGAAGGAAGGAAGAAGAGTGGGGAGAGGGGAGTCTGGAGCTGAGGTCTCCAGCCCTGTGGGTTTTCTGGTCCCTGGAGAGCCCTGATGCTTTGCGTCTGCCCCTGCCCTGCACAGGGAGGCACCACACAGCTAGTACTTGAGGCCAGTCCAGGGAAGACTTCCCTGTGAGTGTAGCCGAGCCCCTCTCCCCAGGCTGGTCCCTGACCCTAGACCAGCAGCCATCACCAGACCCCATTCTTTGCTGCTTCAGGACCGCTGCTCAGGGGCTGGAGCCCAGGAGGCCTCTACCCGCTCCCTGGGGCTGCTCGTGAGGTGCTGCAGGCCTGCCAAGCTCAGGCACCCACGTGAGCCAGGCTTTGGATTCAGGCTGAGGCCTTCTGGCATCCAAGCCTCTGGCAAAGGCCCTCTTGCTATTTCTAAGAAAAATGCAGCAGGAATTCTCTGCTTCTCTAAAGGGCTCCCTTGAGGTGGGGCTCAGATTCCCAGGATAGCACCGGCCAGGCCAAGCAAACACGCTGTCTGCCCAGCCCTGCAGATGCCCAGTGAGGAGCCCAGGTCTGGCCCCTGGCACAAGCTGAGCAGGTGCCCTGACCAGGCTCCGGACCTCATCTTGGCAGGGGGAGGGGAGTGGGGTACTTGCTCCTACCAGTCTCTACTGCTGGAATTTTTCCACCATATATTGAGTACCTCTGCCTTGAGAAAGAGCACACAAGCTGTTGTACCAGACGCACGGACCTCTGCCCCGCTCTTTCACCTCCACAACTCCCCTGCCCCTTGGAGATACTCTCACTGTGAGGCCTGCCGTACGCCCGGATGCCAGACGTAGGAACCCGGCAGGAGTCGGGTCCCTCTTGCAGTCCTTTCTAAACAAAGGGTAGAATTCTGTGAAACCTTGGGGCACCCTCTCGCCACAGACCCTCAACGGTCCACCTCAATCCTGGTCACTGAAACCTTTGCTACCAACACTCTCACAGTATTCACACAGTTAATCCCCTCAGCAACACAGTGAGGCCAGGACTGTCCTCATCCCTACTTTCCAGAGCAGCAGGAAGTTCACCACTCAAGATCTATCAGTCAGCATGCAGACAAAGCAGGCTGACCCTCAGGATGCCGCTTCAAGGGGCCACTGCCATTCGCACTTCACACATGGGAAACAGCAGGGCCCAGAGTGGCTAAGCTACGTATCTGGGATCGCACAGCTAACAAAGGTAGAACTGGAATTTGTCTGCCTTTAGGGCCGATCAGCTACCACCACTTCTGCATTATACCAAATTTAAGCACCACCCCTCTCTGCCCTGGGTGAGGAGGAGCTGGGAGGCCCCTGTGAGTTAGGAACCAGGAAGCCAAGGCTCTCAAGCCACAGCGATTACTGTCTCTGGAAAGGTCAAGGGTCAAAGGTACACACACACAGGTCAACGGCCAAGAGTCCGCTTGCTGTCTCCCAAGTCACAGGGTAAAAGACGCCTTTATGGCGGGGGTGAAATTTTTACCTGGTGGTTTCCCTTTAAATTCTTTACGATTACAAAGCAGCAGGACCTGCCAAGAAACATGATTTACTCCTTGAGTATGCACCAGCTCCTTGCTCAGTGCCAAGGGAAGCTGGAGCCAGGCAGGGAGGGGCAGGCGACATGCCAGGGATCAGAGACAGGCATGGGCCGCCGCGGAGGCCCAGTCAGTGGTGGTCCCGTCCAAAGTTTGGCCGCAGCTAGAAGTACCAAAGGCCCAGGCTCCGGGCCTAGGTGACTCAGACTGGGCCCCCAACAAGTCTTAGACAATTTCGCCACTTTCTCCAGGGGCCAGCCCTCATCTCAGTTCCTCCTGGAATATTCACCCCTCCCTGGCCTGTGAGCTCCAAAGCCCACTGCCGCTGTCACAGCCACCAGACCCCTGCCCAGGTCCCTGGTTTCACTCTGGTCTCAAAGCCACCAGGTCTTCTCCTGGGCTTCTACAACTGGAAGCTCCACACATAGGTGTGGCTGGCCAGGGAGCCCCTGGGGGGGAAGAGCAGCTTCTCTCGCTCCTCCCTCCCTGACACAGCTAACCCCAGGCCCAAGTCCATCAAGGCTTTTAAGAAAACCCCCCACCTTGGGCTGGGGATTTAGCTCAGCGGCAAAAGCGCCTGCCTGGCAAGCGCAAGGTCGTGAGTTCGGCTCCCGGTACCGGAGAAAAACCAAAAAAAAAAAAAAACAAAAAAACCCCACCTCAACCCAGCTCACATCCCTGTGCAGAAGGAAATGAGCTGTGACCCCTCCCAGCTCCCAACTTTGTTTATAAGCAGGATCTGGAAACAGTGGTATCTGGAAACGATGCCACAGGCAAACATGTACAGTGGCACCCTTCTGGGCCATGCGCCAGACGAAGGCAGGCGTGACCAGACCCCATCCGTCCTTCACCTGGGAGACCTCCTTCCTCACCGAGCAAGGCAGCTGTGCCTGCAGCCAGAGAGCCCAGGCCCAGGGAGGCTCTAGACATGGGGGCTCCTTCTTCGAGAGCCCGCTTTTCCCATCTCTGACCTGAGAGGGCTTCCCAGGAACCCTGCTCAGTGAACGGGCTAAAAACAAGCAAACCCTAATTCTACCGCTTTAGCAGGCAGAGAGCAATGTGCGGCGGTCCAGTGCAACCCCAGCTCCTTCCTGAGGAAGCGAGGCTTGGAAGGCTGAAGCTGGTCTCACAGGACCCTGGTACCCCAGCCCCAGCTCATGGCAGGAGGCCGCGTTCACATAAACCCCAGAACCCTATCCTTCACCCTCAGTCCTGCAACAGGCTTGGGCTTCAGGCAGAGCCAGGCTCAACCTCAGTCTCCCACGTGAGTGCCCTGGGAAGCCCCTGAGCCTTCTTCCTCAGGGGAATCCAAGCAGACCACACTCCGCCTGGAGGAGACCCTTGCCTAGTTATCACCTACTCTCATTGTACTATTTTAATCTTTTCAGACCTCCCTGCACATGCTGACCTTCTGCTTTCTCCTTCTGCTCCTGCCTCTGCTTCCCTAGTAGTCTAGCTACCCCACGTCATCACAAAACCCCTCTCCCACCGAATACCTCTGGGCCTCAAGTTGTGGCCAAAGCCAGCCCAGGCACCAGGAATGGGTTTTTTCTGTTGTTTTTTTTTCCAGTACTGGGAATCGAACTCACAACCTTCCACTTGCCAGGCAGGCGCTGCACCGCTGAGCTAAATCCCCAGCCCCACCAGTGGTGTTTTGTCTTTTTTGGTTTTGTCTTTTTTCTGGTACTGGGAATCGAACTCACGACCTCGTGCTTGCCAGGCAGGCACTATGCTGCTGAGGTAAATCCCCAGCCACTCCAGTGGTGTTTTGAGGGGTGGTTTCCTGGGAAAAAGTAAACACTCCCCAAGCTGAACAAAGGGCCTGGCAGGGCTCTGTACCTTCCTGCTGGTGCCTGGAACAGAGGTGGTACCCCAGGGCCTGGTCATCTCAGGACAGGAGGAAGAAAAACTTTTTGCTCAGATTTGTCTGTGACTCTGGGAGAAGGTGACTCTGGGCTCTGTCCAAGGGACGGGGCGGGGGTGCTGCAATCCAGGCAGCCACCAGCTTCCCAGTGCCAGGATTCAAAAGCACCTCGCCGCTCCCAGAGACCCTCCACTCACTTGTGCCTGCCCTTGGCTGTGCTGCTAACAGAAGCTCAGGGGAGGGCCGCAGGAGCTTCCCAACCTGAGCAAACGTTGGGCCCCGTTGCCTTTGCACCCTCCCAGCTCTAGACCTGGCTGGGCTAACCAGGCGGATGGGCAGCAACAAGTCCCAGCCTGGCCCAGTTCCTGCCTTTGTTCCTTTATCTGCCCTAGGCAGCACGGCCCCTTATGCCAGCACCCCCACCTAGCAGGGTCTGGCCCTCCTCAGGCTGGGACTGGTACCTGCTGGCTGCACCAGGACCCAAGGCAGGGCAAGGGAGGTCCAGCCAGCATACCTGGCTGCCAGGTGCGCACAGAGAGAGGGCATCTCCATGTAATCACAAAAACAGAAACTGAGTCACGGAGCGCGACTGACCAGCAGTGCCTCTGGAAGTAACCTGCTCTGTGAACCTGTAAAGAAAGACCCCGCCCTCTCCCCGCCCCTGGCCTAGCTGCGGGATCCCCGCTTCTCTAGGAGCTGGTCTCCACTCTCAGTCCAGACATGTGGCGAGGGCCTCCTCCTCACTGAGGACTGCCTTGTAGACACATGACTGGTGCAGGCCCTTCGGCCCTGGGCACACACAGAGCCTGGTGCGAAGTACATGCTGGGGTCCTCAGTGGCACTGTCCAACTGGGTACTTGCTGTCTTCAGAGTGAGTCTGTCTATGACGAGCCGGTCTCATGTGGGCTCAGCCCAGGACGGAGGGCATAGTAAGCGTTCAGTATCTGCTAAACTGAGGTAACATCTAAGGATAAAACTAGGACATGAAGTCAGGTGGAACAGGGAAGTCATTCGTGGCCAAGGAACCTGTGTGTACAAACACACAAAGGCCGGGATGGGGTGGCCCTGGGCATCCTCCAGCTCCACCCTAGGCTGCCACAGCAAGCAGCACTGTAGGCTGGCTGCCAGGGAGTCGGGCTTTTAGTCACCGTGGGTGTCGGCTTCGGAGCTAATTGAGAGGGAGGGAATCGACCGACGCAATGTGGGCGCCAGCGAGGCCAGGACGCCAGGGTTCTATTTCTGGCCTCACTTCTGCCTCCTGCCTGACCTTGGCGACACCCTTGCTTCAGCCTCAGTTTCTCTCCCTAGAAAACAGAAACAAGTTTTAGCTCTGTGGTACAGCACCTGCCTGGCAAGTGCAAGGTCCTGAGTTCAAATCCCGGTACTGCTCCCCCTACAAAGAAAACAGGAACAAAACCTTTCACCCCTGGAGATCCAAAAAGGCTTAGAAGGATTACACAGAGGACCTGCCTATGCCTCAATCCCCCTGCCTAAAAATAACATCCTAGGCTGTGGAAACCAAACCACACCTCCCTCCCCTACAGGGGGAGGAGGAGACAACCTACTTGGGGAGAAGCGGGGACCCGGCCCCTTCAAGATTTATTAATCTGCTGTGAGGAATTCCACCAGGGAAGGGTGGAGGCATCAGCAGGATAAATATCTCACCTTCCCAGGCCTGGGGAAAGGGGACACTTTCTAACCTAAACCGATTAACTCTTCTCTGTCCATTTCCCAGGCTGAGAGAGGACTCCCAGGCCTACCCTCAGACGTTCCAGAAGTCAGAGACTGGGAAAGCCATGATAAGCAACCCACTTCCCACTCCTCCCATCACCATCACGTTGCAAGAGTGGGATGAGGTCAGGGGAGGGGGAGCGGGATGGGGGTTGGGCCTCAGCCAAGCCCAAGGAAGAAAAGGTCAGCCCAGCCTTTCACCCAATATGGCTGCCGGGAAATGTGGCCAGCCAGGCAGCACAGGCCCCACCCAGGGCGGCAGCTGGACACGGTTCCCTCTGGCCAGAAGAGGGCCAAGGTTGAGAACTCCCCATGACTCCAGGCCCCTTGCCCACAGCACGGTTGGAACACCTCATCCCAGGCCCAGAGTGGACTCTTAAGACCGCACATTCCTCTTAAAGAAGTGGCTAGTAGGGGCTGGGGATTTAGCTCAGCGGCAAAAGCGCCTGCCTGGCAAGCGCAAGGTCGTGAGTTCGGTTCCTGGTACCGGAGAAAAACCAAAAGAAAAAAAAAAAAAAAAAAAAAGAAGTGGCTAGTAGAGAAGCCATGTATCCTCCTGGAGTGGGCACCTGGCGTTCACTTGCCCAGGGATCAGTGCAAAGGTGATGGAGCTGAGGGCTAACCTCTCACTCCGAAGACCCCCAACCGTCATTAAAACCTTCCAGTGACTTCCCAGGAAAAGCGCCCATCTGGAGATCTGAGGCCCTCACAAGCATTCACTCTCCTAAATCTCTCAGGCAGCTTCCCTGCCGGTCACAGCCACAGTGCCCTCCCAGGGTCCAGGAAGGCCTTTCCATACGGAGAGCACAGGAAGGCTCGCCAAGCGCCAGTGCCCTGGAGAGCAGCCCCTGCTCCCCCAGCCCGCGAAGGCTCCGGCAGCTGCCTCACTGTCTGACCTCCACCCTAAGGGATGCCCAGGACACAGAGCAGCGGCAAGCTCGAAAGGAGTAACGCCCGTCTCCCCAGTCACTACCCTGCAGACCTTGGGCCACCAGGCCAGGAACGCAGATGCCCACACTCAGGACCCCTTCCCAAAGTATCTAAGTGGCTGCTGGGCTTTCTCAGCAAGTCATCACTGCCCCGCTCCCCTCCCACCGTGCCCACACAACCCACGTGGCGGTAGTCTGTGCCTTTCTTGCCCCACGCCCTCTTCCCTCTCCTGCGCAGTGGGGTTGTGTTATGAAGCCAGGATGGGCTCAGGAAGCGCAAGGCAGCCTCTTACCTTTGAAGGACAGCCGGACACGGGGCGTGGCTGGGAGGCGGTCTTGGGTAGGGGTGGCTGGCCAGGCCCCAGTCAGCAGGGAAGCCCAGAGGATGAAACCAGTGACAAGCATTGTGGGAGGGGCCTAGGGCCCAGGAAGCAGGCGTGGCTCTCTGGACACCTGGGAGAGGGAAGCGAGACTGAGTGGGTGAGGCAGAGAAGGGAAACCCTCCCTACCAACACTGCCCTTGTTCCACGTATGCCCAAGGTACCTGTGTTTCCCTAACTAAACACAAATGTGATGCGGTCCCTGTACTGATGCTCCTAGTCTCAGGTCACGAATACCCCAGTGTGCAAACTTCACATATGTTCTTCTGCCTATCTTTGGGGGAAGTGTCACAAGAGCATGAAGATCAGGCTCTAGTGGGTGCCCAGGGACCACCACAGCTAATGGGGCAGCTGGAACCTCCAACCCAGGCTCCCGGGTATCCTGAATTTCAGGACGCAGCGCACGCTTGAGCGCGGAGCCCTCTCCGGGTCCCAGAACACTCTCCCATGCTACTACCACAACCACGCCAGCCCCCGCTTACTCTCCCACTTTGAGGAATGGGGAAGAGACAGGGCCTACCCCTTCCTACTTGGGCTAAATTTAGACTCCTGATGCCAGAAAATCTGGATCTGATTTTGGAATGGGGTGGGGGGTCGATGAGACACACACAGATGGTTCACAGCAGAAGGGACAGCACCAGGCAGAAAAGGAGAGACAGAGAACAGCAGGGCCCGCTTTCCCTAAAACCAAAGCAGGAAAGACCTGGGTCAGACAGGTAGAAGGACTTCCCGCCGGGAAAAAGTTCCCTCTCTGCCCCTGGAAGGCGAAGAAGGGGAACTAGAGTAGCAAGTGGGCGTGGGCAGGGTCTAAGCAAACCCCCTTTAGAGCTCCTGTATCTCCAGTGGGCCCAAATTTCAATATTGTGTTTTTCAAATATTGTCTCCCCAGGCAGGCTGGCTGTTGGGTAAACGCAGCCCAGCAGCAGTTGTTGGAACATATTGCTCCCTCCCGGCACAAACCAGTGCCAATCCCCACCCCCACCCGGAAACACTGGGCGTGGGGGCCTGGAGAACACCACGTGAGCCCCACCCCCATCCTCCCTATCTCTCCCCTCCTCCCAAGGGAGGCGCGGCCCTGCGCCCAGTTCTAGGACTCAGGGATGGGAGTTGGGGCACTGTGGCCTGTCACCCCCTGCCATGACTGTCCGGGGCTGACTCTCAGCCCCCACCTGACAGACCCGCATGCCCTCCTCAGCCCACCTCCCAGCCTGCCTCTCTGCCCAAGGCAAACCACTCACGCGGTTCCCCAGACAGGAAGCACAGCTCAGGCCTCTGGCCCGGTCCTCTGTGGCACTCTCCGTGGGAACACCCCCCACTCCAGAGTGCCTGGAGCCTTACCCTCAGGTCCCTTAACACATTCCCTACCCCAGGTGCACCCTCTGGGGAGGGGAGAATCAGAACCAGCACCCCCCGGCCAGCGTGGGTCCCAAAGCAGAGCAGATGGAAGACAGGCTCTGACAGGGAGGGGAGGTGGGAGAAAGCGCCGCACAGCCACCACGCCTTGGGTGCACCAGGAAGGCCCCCCCAACCGCTCACACATATACACGCCCACACGTGCGTGCCCACACATGTCCTCACAAGCACACTCTGCTCAAGAACTTGACCTGCTAATGGGGTGGGGCTCAGGGAAGGTGGGAGACAGGGCTCTGGCTTAGGCAGGGCAAGATGCAGTCGGAATACCCTGGGGGGGGGCTTTGACCCTCTGTATCGGGGGCTCAGGTCAACAGGCCTCCCCTCTGCATCCTCCCCGCGACCTCATTTTTCCTGTATCCATTTTCATGGTAATAAGGTCAGGGTCACCAAGGACAGGGCTGGAGTTAGCCAAGGTGTCCAGGAAGGGGGGACCTTCCCACAGGGCCCGCTAGGAACTTCCCACAATGCTCTGGCCCTGCCAGAAGTGAACAGGGGATGCTGAAGCCTGCTGGGGCCCCAGGCCCAGGCCCAGGCCCCTTCTTTGGTGGCCTTGGGGTTGGAGACAGAGCAGAGGGAAGGAAGAAGAGGACAGAAAGGAGAGATGGGAGAGGGCTTCTGCAGTTCCTGCCCCTCTGCTAGCCCTGGTGCCTTCCATTCAGCTCCTGCCCCCGGAAGCCCCCAAGGAGCACAAGCTCAGGTGGGCAGACAAAGGAGGAAGAGCCACCGCCACCTGGGAGCCCACCAGGAAGAGAGCAGAGGAGGAGAAGAAGAGGCAAACGGCGGGAGGGAGCGGGAGCGAGGGAGGGAGGCAGGCGGGAGGGAGGAGGAGAGAGGGAGGAGAGAGGGAGGGACAGAGGAGAGACGCTTGAACAAAGAAACGAGGAGCTGGGGCTGGCAGGGGGTGCTGGGAAGGGGCTGCCAGAGGAAGGGGTCTGGAGGCACCTGGAGGCGGGACAGGGGGCCAGGTGGTCGAATTGTCCAGCCCAATGCAGACCTCCCAGGCTGTGTGTGTGTGTGTGTGTGTGTGTGTGTGAGAGAGAGAGAGAGAGAGAGAGAGAGGGAGGGGGGAGGACAGACCGCCTGCCTCAGGGAAGGGAGGCTGGGCTCCTCTGAGCTAAGACCTGCAGAGAAAGGAGGCAAGCAGAAACAGCGGTTGTGGGGCACACAGGGAGGAAATTACGGACAGCACCCACCCGACAGCAGCCCCTCAGATACATCCCACCCTCCCTGAGCTCCTTCCTGGGTTCTCCGCTGCCCCCTCCCCCAACACCTCCTGGACCAGGAAGCGGAACCATCCCAACACAGCTAGCACGAAACCCCCTTTTGTGGCCAGAGTTTCCCAGTCAAGGTCACCCGGGCCTGGCTCCATCCTCCCCACCAAGGTGTGCGGAGCAGTGGGGCCTGAGGCTGGGTTGCTGGCCTTCCCTCACGCTCACCCCCAGGCCTCTGCACTTCCGGGCTGGGTTCCTTCAGGACTGAGGGGCGGCAGCAGGGGTAGGTGTGCCCGCTGAGACGCCACACGCCACAGGATCCAGGCACACCCCCTGGGTAGCCTGGGAAGAGGCCCCAGACCTGTCCGGGCACTGTGCTGCGCCTCCCAACCACTGCGCCCATTTCCCCATCTCTGCAACTAGGAGAGTGGCTGCTGGCAGCCGAGCTGGTGAATCTGGGGGACAGAGATCCCTAACCTGGTGCAGCTCCAGAGCAGACACACTAGGGTCTCAGTTTGCCTGCTCCCCAAGGCGTTGATACTCTGGCCAAAGCTCAGCTATCTAGAATTAGGAGTTATTTATCCAGGGGGGCCTCAGCCTAGTTCCAGAGGGTGCTTGCCTGCACTACCTAATTCCTGAGACACCTCCATACCTTCCTGTCCCACTTGGGCAGGGCAAGCCCACCAAGCTTCTGTGGTGTCCTGTCCACTTCACCATGTGCGACACTGCAGACTCTCCCAGATCCTCTACGCCCCACTTACAGGAGGGACCTTACAACCAAGCGGGATTCCCCTTTGTAGAAAGCAAATTCAAGATGTGGCTGGCGGGTGGGGGAGCTAGCAGAGCGCTGGGGGAAGAGCAGGAGCTGGCGACCCTCGACGTGGGGGCTGCAGTACAGCGCTTCACTTGGGGTGACCAAGTCTTCCGACAGGGACACCGAGGCTCGGCACTCACCTACCGGGGAAAACGGCTGCCTCGGGCATAAGTGGGACGGAGACCTGAGACCGGAGGAGGGGACCACAATTCCCGGAGCGTGGGGGTGAGGCTACCCACTCACCCAGAACCTTTCCAAGGGGAAAAAGTTGCTTTGCATACCGGTGACCCCGCAGGCCACATCATCCAAACACCACACATCCTCGCGCCGCCCGGAGATAGGAGGTCCCGGCCCAGTCCTGTCGGACCCCGCGTCCGCCCGGGCTGGCCAAGCCCTGCGCGCTGGACACTTCTGCAGAGTTCGGGTGCCACGAGTCCGGGAGGGGTCGCGGCTGGGCCGGCCGCCAGCCCGCGGGTTCCCGCACACTCACCTCTTCCCGGCGGGGGCCTGGGCGCCCA